>NC_136921.1:7575143-7945143 GCF_949752795.1 Hyperoodon ampullatus
CAACAAAACTGAGAAATATGTGAAGCAAAATCTGATAGCTGAAAAGAGACACAGAACAGATCCACAAGTTGAAGAGTTCAAAGAGAACAACGGATAGAACAACTAGACAGATAATCAGAAAGACTACAGAATTCAACACCACATCAACCAATAAGATCTAACTGACATCTACAGAACACTCCAAAGATAGCAAAATACACATTCTTTTCAAGTACCCACAGAACATACAGCAAAACGGACTATATTCTGGACCGTGAATAAATCTCAACAGATTTTTAAAAACTGAAATCGTATACAGTGTGTTCTTCGACAACAACAAAATCAAACCAGAAACCATATACAGAAAGTTAGAAAATGTCTAAACACTTGGAAACTAAACTACACACTTCTAAATACTACACAGGTAACAGTGGAAGTCTCAAGAGAAATTTTTTAAAAATACGCTCAATGAAAATACATATATCTAAATGTGTGGTATGCAGTTAAATAAGCTCTGAGAGAGTCATGTATAGTATTAAATGCTTACATCAGAAAAAAGTCTCAAATCAATAATATAAGCACCCACCTCAAGAATCTAGAAAAACAGCAAAATAAACCCTAAGATGCAGGAGAAGAAATAATACAGATAAGAGCAGAAATCAATGAAATTAAAAACAAAAACAACAGTGGAAAAAAATCAGTAAAAGCTGATTCTTTGAAAGGATCAGTAAAATTAACAAATCTTTAGCATGACTTACAAAGAGAAAAAGAGAAACGAACAAATTATCAATATCATAAATGAAACTGGGGATTATCACTACAAAAACTGCAGACATTAAAAAGATAATAAGGGAACACTTTTATCAAAAAGATAATAAGGGAATAAAGAAGGGAATACTCTACACACATAAATTTAGATGAAATGGACCAATTCATCAAAAAACAAACCACCACAATTCATTCACAGTAAATAGATAATTTAAATAGTCCTGTAACTATTAAGGATATTGAATTTGTAACTTTTAAATTCCAGAAAAGAAGTCTCCACCTGGAGAATTCTACCAAACATTTAAAGAATTAACATACTGTGGCAAATGTATGGATGTTTCTCAAAAAACTAAAAATAGAACTACCACGTAACCTAGCAATTCCATTCCTGGGTATATACATCAAAAACACAAAACAAAACAAAAACAAAAACACTAATTCGAAACACGCTCCCCTATGTTTACAGAAGCATTATGTACAATCGCCAACATATGGAAGCAACCTAAGTGTCCATCAACACTTAGAATAAATGGATAAAGACAATGTGGTATATACATATATAATGGAATGCTACTCAGCCATAGAAAAAAAGAATGAGGGGCTTCCCTGGTGGCACAGTGGTTGGGAACCTGCCTGCCAATGCAGGGGACACGGGTTCGTGCCCCAGTCCGGGAAGATCCCACATGCCGCGGAGCAACTAGCCCCGTGAGCCACAGTTACTGAGCCTGGGCGTCTGGAGCCTGTGCTCCGCAACGAGAGGCCGCGATAGTGAGAGGCCCGCGCACCGCGATGAGGAGTGGCCCCCACTTGCCGCAACTAGAGAAAGCCCTCACACAGAAACAAAGAGCCAACACAGCCATAAATAAATAAATAAAAATTAAAAAAAAAAAAGAAAAAGAATGAAATTTTGCCATTTGCAACAACGTGGATGGACTGGTGAAATAAATCAAAGAAAGAGAAATACTGTATGATATCACTTACATGTGGAATCTAAAAAATACTACAAACTAGTAAATATAACCACAAAGAAACAGACTCACAGACATAGAGAACAAATTAGTGGTTACCAGTGGGAAGAGGGAAGGGGAGAGAGGCAATATAGGGGTAGGTTAGAGGTACAAAGTATTAAAAAAAACCACACACACACACACACACACACAGAATTAACACCAATTCTAAACCATCTTTTCCATAAAATAGAAGGGGAGGAAATAAGTGACAGTTCATTTTATGAAGCTAATATTACCCTGATACCAAAACCAGACAATGAGAATACCAAAAAAAAAAAAAAAAAAACCCCAAAAAACTAAAAAATATCCTTTAGGAACAGAGACACAAAAATTCTTAACAATATATTACTGAGTAAGATTCAGCAATATATAAAAAGAATTACACAGCATGACCAAATGGAGTTTATTCCAAGGATGAAAATCTGGTTCAAAATTCAAAAACCGGTCAATGTAATCTACCATATTTAACAGGTTAAAGAAAAATCACATGATCATATCAACAGATGCTGAAAAGGCATTTGACAAAATCCAATATCGGATCATGGTAAAAGCTCTCAAAATAAAGGTTACTTCCTTAACTTGATAAACAGTACCTACAAAAACTCAACAGCTAACATTACCACTTAATTATTATTAAAGTTCCCCCTAAGATAGGAAAGTAGGATAAACAAAGCAAGTATGTCAGCTCTCACCCCTCTTATTCAACACAGTGTTGTAACATACAGTAAGGCAACAAAAGGAAATAAGAGGCATACATATTGGAAATGAAAAAAGAAAACTGTCCCTATTTGCAGATGACAATAATAATGTCTACATAGAAAAGCCTATGGACTCTAATGAAACAACTCCTAGAACTAATAAGTGAGCTCAGCAATGTCACAGAATAGACAAACATCTAAAACTCAATTCTATATAGTAGCAGTGAACAGATACTGAAATATAAAATATACAATTGCTCAAAAAAAGCATATACTTAGGTATACATTCAACAAAACATGTACAGAATCTATGTTGAAAACCACACAGTGCTAATGAAAGAAATCAAAGATCTAAATAAACTGAGAGACATACTATGTTCATCGATGGGAAGACTCAACATGGTAAAGATGTCAATTCTCTTCAAAATTATATAGAGGGGGCTTCCTTCCCTGGTGGTGCAGTGGTTAAGAATCCACCTGCCAATGCAGGCGACACAGGTTCGAGCCCTAGTCCAGGAAGATCCCACATGCCGCAGAGCAACTAAGCCCGTGGGCCACAACTACTGAGCCTGCGCGCCTAGAGCCCGTGCTCTGCAACACAAGAAGCCACCGCAATGAGAAGCCTGCGCACTGCAACAAAGAGTAGCCCACGCTTACCACAACTAGAGAAAAGCCTGCACGCACCAACAAAGACCCAAAGCAGCCAAAAATAAAATAATTTTTTTTTTTTTTTCCAGTACGCGGGCCTCTCACTGTTGTGGCCTCTCCCGTTGCGGAGTACAGGCTCCGGACACACAGCCTCAGCAGCCATGGCTCACGGGTCCAGCCACTCCGCGGCACGTGGGATCTTCCCGGACCGGGGCACAAACCCGTGTCCCCTGCATCAGCAGGCGGACTCCCAACCACTGCGCCACCAGGGAAGCCCTAAAATAAAAATTTTTTAAAATGATATAGAGGTTTAACATAATCCCTATTAAAATCTCAGCAAGATTTTTGGTAAATATAGACAGGATTATTCAAAAACTTATATGGAAAAGCAAACTAGAAAAACTAAATGCTCTTTTGATAAGAGGAATCAGTCTACCCAATATCAGGACTTACTCTATAGCTATAGTAACCAAGACTACATAGTATTGGCTGGAGGGACAGACACAATGATCAAATAAAGAACCCAGGGAATTTCCTGGCAGTCCAGTGGTTAGGGCTCTGCGCTTCCACTGCAGTGGGCATGGGTGCAATCCCTGGTCGGAGAACTAAGATCCCATAAGCCGTGCAGCGTGGCCACAAAAAAAAAAAAAAAAAAAAAGAACAAAGAACCCAGAAATCGACCAACACAAATATGCTCAACTAAACTTTGACAAAAGTATAAAAACAATTCAGGAAAGACAGACTTTTCAACAAAAGGCCCCAGAACAACTGGACATCCATAGGCAAAAAAAATAAACCTTGACCTAAGTCCCATACCTTATATAAAAATTAACTCAAAATGGAACACCAACTTAAGTGTAAAACATAAAGCTATAGATTTTGGGGGGAAAAAACCTTTGGGATGTAAAGCTCGGCAAAGAGTTCTTAATACCCAAAGCACAATCCATAAAAGAAAAAAACTGATCAATTGCATTTCATCAAAATTTAAAACTTTTGCTCTGTTAAAGACTGTTCAGAGTCTGTTGTGAATCTTGACTGTATCAATATGTCAATATCCTGGGGCTTCCCTGGTGGCACAGTGGTTGGGAATCCACCTGCCAATGCAGGGGACCAGGGTTCAAGCCCTGGTCTGGGAGGATCCCACATACCGCAGAGCAGCTGGGCCCATGCACCACAACTGCTGAGCCTGTGCTCTAGAGCCCGTGAGCCCCAACTACTGAGCCCGTGAGCCACAACTACTGAGCCTGCATGCCACAACTGCTGAGGCCTGTGTGCCTGGAGCCCGTGCTCCACAACGAAAGAGGCCACCGCAATAAGAGGCCCATGCACCGCGACAAGGAGTGGCCCCCGCTTGCCACAACGGGAGAGGGCCCACGTGCAGCAATGGGGACCCAACACAGCCAAAAATAAATAAAATTTAAAAAAACCAAAATATCCTGGATGTGGTACTGTTTTACAGTTTTGCCAGAGGTTACCACTGGGGGAAACTGGGTAAAGGGTACATGGAATCTCTATATTATTTCTTACAACTGCTTGTGAAGCTATAATTATCTCAGAGTAAATTAAATTAAAACACACACCTGTATATGTTTTAATTACAACAGATTCTACAGGCATGTGAAGAGATCATGAACAAATATATACAGTGCCAGGTAGTGACAGATGCTATGAAGAAGAATAAAGCAGGGTAGGGGGACCGAGGATAGAAGGGGAATAATGATGTTAGAGAGAGGTCACAGGCTGTACTTGGTAAAACATTATCATGAAACTGACACTAATACAGTGAACAACCAATTTCAGGTTATAAGCAAAAACTTCAAAAGCGGGCCTCCCTGGTGGCGCAGTGGTTGAGAGTCCGCCTGCCGATGCAGGGGATACGGGTTCGTGCCCCGGTCTGGGAGGATCCCATATGCCGCGGAGCGGCTGGGCCCGTGAGCCATGGCTGCTGAGCCTGCGCATCCGGAGCCTGTGCTCCGCAACGGGAGAGGCCACAACAGTGAGAGGCCCGCGTACCACAAAAAAAAAAAAAAAAAAAAAAAAAAAAAAAAAAAAAAAAAAAAAAAAAAAAAACTTCAAAAGCAGAAATGAAAAATCAACCAATGTCCTTCACAGCATTCTCTCCCCATTCTAATCTAACTTATGCACCATACACATAGTTTAAGCAATTAGTTTATAATATGGTACTCTTTTTTCAGATATTTTAAATAGTTCTTCATCATTTATGATATCAACTCCACTTCAGTGAAACATTCAACCAAGGTTTTCGAAGATGGCTGCCATCATCTTTTTTTATGGTAGGGAGACTGAAATACAGTGAATGTACGAAACTCAACTGCCTAGTTAATACCTGACATGCCAGAAATGAGGATGTCTTAAGTATACTGTTTACAACCCTATCATATTAGTCATCACATTCTGCCTTGTATTCAAATTGTTCTCACTAGACTCCCTCCCATCACTGAAACTGTAAAGTAGGATGGAGGGAACCTATAAACAAGCCTTCTATATATGAAGAAAGCCCGTAGCACTGACTTTTGTTCTACTAGTATGCAAATTAATGTTAAATAATTACCATCCTACAGAATCTGGAGGTAATGGCATACTTCTGTACATAAAGTAGAATGGAACAACCTACCTTGAATTTCTCCCTGAGGATCTTTGTAATACCACTTCTGCATTGCTTCATGCATCAGTGGAATTGAGACTCCCTTAGCTCTGTGCTCTTGCAGTTTTGATGCCAGTCTCTCATCATCTAGTGCACTGTCTTGTAGATAAGCCACCATCTTCTCAGCTTGCTAAGGGAAAAATTAAAAAATGAAATGTGGAAACAAATGATCCTAAATTAATACTTGTATATATAAAAATTGTCTGCCTTTTTTGGACTACTTGATCTGTGAGAGGCATTGTACAAATAACGCAGCAGGCAACAATTTAATTCGTCCAACATGCCATGAAATAGGTACTATCCCCATTTTACAGAGGGGGAAACTAAGGCTCAGAGGGTGTCAAGTCTTGCTCAAGGTCTCAAAATTATTAAGCAAACCCAAATGAGACTGAAACACAAGCTGGTATGGATCAAAGCCCAAGCTTCTAATCAACACACTTTAAAGCGCCATTTAAACAAATAAACAATCCTAAGTTATATAAACTAAACCTATAAAAAACATGAGCATTAACAGATCAAAGGTTCAATTAAAACAATTACAAATAAAATCTTTTACAAGTTTTACTAAGACACTGTCCCCTTTCTTCCTTTCTTCAACATTTCCTGCCACCAACCACTCCACCCTGAAGAAAAGAGAATTTCTTTTGTAGAAAGCAAATTATCATTTACTTTACATATAAACAATAGTATATAAAATCTTAGGGAACTCTAGAGACATGAATATGATGGTAATATACTGAGAGTTTAACTATTTTCCCTGTTACACTTTAGGCAAAAAATAGAAGACACAGTGCCTATCCACAGCTGCCTTGTATTCGCCATTTTTGGCATTCCATTAATTTCCAAAAAGAAAAAAGAAAAGCAAACAGCTTAAGGGCAACCTCAGAAGAGCAAAAAATAACCTGATATAATGACTCTACACAGCAGAAACTTAAAAGCATGAAATGATTTGAAAGACAATTACTCATAAAAATAAATACTAGACATAAAAATAACTTTTTCAGTACACAAAACCTAGCGCTCAAAAGTTCCATTTTTGAATATTCATTTAATGCTTTTCAATGTTTATGGCAGTTCGAGAGGGGAAAAAAAAAAAGGATTACGTGATTTGTACCTGCTCCAAATGTTTGAGACCCTCTTCATCATCTGGCTCTGTGGAAACAGTGCCCATACCAGGAGCACCTACGACCGGTGTTTCAACTGGCCGGAGGGCAGGACTAGGATTGGGAACAGGAGGTGGAAGGATGAGAAGAGGAGAGGCTGTATCTGAAGGAATCTGTGACAGGGGCTGCTGGACACCAGGAACTATTTCTAGAGGAAAAAAATGTAGACAGATAAAAATCCTTTAAAATACAGAGACTCATGAAAAATAACTATCAAGTTGGGCAGCTTACTAAATGGGCTCAACAGATACATGAACCGTGTCATGAACACTGCTGCTACTTCTTATGGAGAAGTGTAGCATTTCTCCCTAGAATGACAGAAGTACCTGCATAGGATGATAACAAATAAGATTAAAAGGTATCCAGAAAGGCCTTTTACAGTGCCAACCTGTATCACTAGAGCATCTACCCAATAGTTATAGGTCTACCTCCTTGAAAACAAACAGAATCAGTCCAATCCCTTCCTTACATCATGTCTCTGAATAGTAAAGACAATTTAAACAGCACTGCAAATCTCCTCGAAGATGCCACATCTCAGCATAAAAACCTTTATTAAAAATATCTGCAATTATTTTGAATAAGTACCTATTTCAAGTTATTATTAACATAATTCAATGCAACACATTTTGTAGGATAACAAAAAGCTCTCGGAGTCTACCTGTACAGTGCAGGAGGTTCTTTGCAATAAGAATAAAGACTGCAAAAGGGGTTGTGTCTTGGTTCCTATTTCTAACCTCTCAGTATGCAGGTTCTTAAGAAGGAAAGGGGGATGAAAGTAATTAGATACAGTTGCAGTTTCCCCTTTGAAACCTTGTGTGTTCAATTACAGATAGCTTCTGCAAATGCCTGTTCCTCTCACTCTATCCTTTCTTTGCCAAACTTCTTAACAGGACAGTCTATACAACCTGTCTCTACTTCACCACCATCCACACGCTACAATGTGACTTGCACTCCCAAGCCCCCAGAAAGCAGTGACCCAAAGTCCCCAAATCCAACAGCTCCTCCTCGTCCCCATCACCTAGCCTTAGTCTGACATTATCTTCCCAATTCTAAACTGGAACATTCTCCTTCCTTCATTTTCCTGCACTCTATTCTTGTCTCTGAAGATTTTTCTCTGGCTTCTCTATGTACCCTCTGAAAATAGGAATTACCCATGTTCTATTCTCAGTCCAATTCGTCTCATCCCTAACAAGTGTAATCTTTTAAATTTTCATTCTCTCTGTGGCCCTAAACTCTTCCCAGTGAGCTACAGTCCCCTCACTCAGAACTGCGCTCTGGCCATCTCTACCTAATTTCTCATCAACACCTCAGACTCAATGTTCGTAACTGAATTTGTTCTCTACCCTCGCACATGTGCTCAACTTCCACTCTTTTTCTGTTAAGGATACCATAATCCTCTCAGGCACCTCACTCATCTTTGACTCTTCCCTCTTCTTTGCCCTGATATACAACAGTAACTATGTCCTGCCAATTTCTACTTTGAAATCTCATCTGCCACTACCTCCCTTTACAAGTGCACTGCCTACATCAGTGACTGCTCAGGACACCAACAGGTCACAGAGCAGCCCATCTGTCATCACAACCTACCCTACACAGAGAGCTGTCAAATATATGTTCCAACCGTGTTTCCCACAAGCCTCCTTTTCACACCTCATAATTCATGTAAATAAAAACAGGAGCTGATTTCCTGCCCATACCTGGATCAGTCCTACTTCCTCACTGTAGCTTTCACTGCTACCTAGTACTGGAATGCCCTCTTCTAAGTCATCCAGCTACACCTACCTCCAAATTCTACTTATTATTCCAAGACAAGCTCAAAGACACTTGATTCCTGAAGCATTCCAGGAGTCTGCCAATCATGAATTCATATCATTACTTTTTGTCCTAGGTTATTGAGATACACATGCTTTATTTCCCCCAGAAACTATAAATCCAGAATTTCAATCTTTAATGCCACCTATGCAGCTTTCCCAAACCCCACCCTAAAATCTCCTGGAGTAAGGCCCCAGGCATGTACATTTAAGAGTATGAACCACAAGTAATTTGGGTGTGGCACATCATAACTGAAAAATGAAAGAGGTCTCAAAGCATACAAGTCCTAGGTGCCTTGTACATATAGTAGAGATTCAAATACTTGCTGAATTCATTCATTCAGCTTTATGACAGACATAAAAAACTGAAAAACAAAAAATCCTTGGTTCAAGCTATCAAAATAGTATTTATTGGGCAAAAAAGAGAATAAACAGATTTTATAATATTGTATTGCTATGTTAGAAACAGTGTTGGTTGTTTAAGAAGAAAGAGAAGACACCTAACCTAGCTTGGGAACTTGGGGTGGGAGAGTTTCAGGCACAGAGAACAGCATATGCTAAGGCACAAAGGCAAGAGAACAAGGCACATTTCAGGACCTAACAGGCTGTGAAGCTGGTGAATAGAGTACAAAGTAGAGAGAGTTGGTGCTGAAACTGCACGGAGCGGAGGCAGATGCCAGGTCATGCAAGGTCTCTTAGGCCATGTTAAAGGGTGTGAGTTTTTATGATGAATAAATCAATTCACCTTTCAATATCAGGCATTATACTGTCGTTTTATGTCCAAGAAGAAACATGGGAATGAACATTAATATTACCTACTAAGGTATATAAGCAACTTAAAATCAATATAATGACATTGAAGAAGGAGATACACTTTAAGCTTATTCTCCAGCAAAGGTGATGGACTTGCACAGATTCATCTTGGCCTCTTCTGAAACAATGGCATTCTGGTGTGTCATCTGGATGCACATACAGCCATTACATAAAAGGAATCTGATATGGGAATCAAACTACCACAGAGGATCCCAAACTCAGTTTGCTTGACTGATAGCAGGGTGGCTATATCATAGCACCCTAGGAAATGATACTACTTTGCTGCTTCTAATTCTGTTTTGATGAATTCTGAGATAGATACACAGGGGAAGCAGTGTTTGAGAAGGTTTACTGGTAAAATAATCTATTCCAATAATTTACCACTAGAAGCAGTTCAAAGAGGCATAAACAGAAGCCTCTCATCGGTGATCACTGGCCCCAGCAAAATCCAAGTTTGGCTTGTTGCCTCTCATAAATACATACCGTCTCCCCTGCTGGGTACTTTGGTTGATAGACTATTTTCTGTCCGACTCTCTTCTTCAGCTTTTTCCATTTGCTCAGTTTTGGGTTCCTCTTTCCTCTCAAACTGCGGTGCCTCCTGAGGCTGATGGTCTGAAGGAGTGCCTGGTCTAGCAGATGAGGTGGAGGTTTGGGGGGTTTCCTCACTAGCTTCTGTAACATGATGTAATCTTAAATTAACAACTTAGGAAACTTTTAGTTTGATTTTTTTTTTTTTAAGTAAAGGACAAAAATGAGCCTTACCAACTCCTACTCTGTCTGTCTTTTCTCCTTCCTTCTTATTTGTCTTATCGGGTTCTTTGGCTTCTTCATTATGGCTACCTTCAGAGTCAGAGCATTCCTCCCCTTCTTCTACAGGCCGGAAGTCCATCTCCTGCTCTTCTGGGATAGGCTCTTTCTGTACTTTCTGTAGCAAGAAAATTAAGCCAAAGATTAATAGCATATTTGGATTTGGACGAAGGTCAGTACCTGTCATAATATTTAAAACAAATTTCTTACCTTTAGGGACAGGAAGGCTCCAGATGAGTCAAATGTGCCCATTTCTTCTTCAGCATCCTCTAAGCACCATTCAGGCAGGCTATCCCTGTCATCATCTATGCTTCCGCTGCCAGAGCGCACCCTTCGGTAACCCCGCTCATCATCCCGATCTCGAAACTCAAACTCAAACCTTCGCCGTCGTTCCATGTGTTCCCGCCAGCCTGCAGAACGAGGGCCATCTGGGATAAAGAGGAGGACACTAAACTTAGAAAAGTTTTATGACAGTATTTGAGAAAGAAAACCATAGATAGGAAACAAAGGAGGAAACTACAACTGATGGCAACTTCAAATGGATCAATCTACTAAAGAGAAAATTAGGCAAATGAAACGAAGCTCAAAGCTCAGTATTATATACGATACACCATCACTCAGTGACAACAGTAGTTATCTTCGTTAACTACTGAGCCACACAACATACTCTAAAGCTTTTAAAGATAAATTTAAAACAAATCACTTTTAAAAGACAGTTCTTCCAAGTACATACTTTTAATAAGCTCTAGATATCTGACTGAAATGCTGATAGGCCACTCACGTGGCCCACTCCTAGCCCAGACTTACAGCACTGGATATCTTTCCATACTGAGGTCCATGCCTTCCCTTTGGCAAGTCTTAAAGCATTTTCGTTCTTCTGATGAAAATATCCTTCTTTATGGATAAGACCAGCTCCTTTGATAATATAATAATATCCAGGATACTATGATATTATGTCAATTCATAATATCAAACTCATCATGTCCACTTACCAGCGCTAGGATCACATTTGCAATTCTGATTCCCTAAAAAAGTCATGGAATTATAGTACTGACATATCATATTTGGCCCACTATCCTAGTTCTATAGTTTAAGAAGCAAAACCTCTGACAGCAGAAGTAACGTGCATAATAAAAAGTAGCACTCGAATCCAATTCCGCATCCTCTGCTGCTTTTTCCACAATAACATGCTTCCTCTCCTTTCCCTTTTCTCTCATCTCTTCACTCTCCCTAGGGAGTTTTAATTTAACACCCCCAGGGACATTCCTAAATCCACCCTTGCATATTATGTAGCACATCTACTTTCCAACAAAAAACGAATGCCTAAGACCAAAAGCTACAAGTTAAGGCATCTTCTCTCTAAAGAAAAGGGGTGTGTGTGTGGTTCTTGTTAAAATCTGACAAACCTGAGCCTAAGAGAGTCTTAGGAAGAGACACATGTTTTAACCTATATCTTTGCTTTCTCTGTGGGAGACAGCAAAAGAAATGAAGTCAAAGTTAAATGTTACTATACTACTGAGGCCCAATTTGCTAAAACCAGCAATCTAAAAATCAAACTGAACACCAAAGGGCAAAATGTTAAAACACCAAATACAGGTAGCATCTTATAAGCCACTTACAAAAAGGTAAGAAAACATTATTCTCCCACTTCCCACACTTCACTTACAACAACAAAACACAATTTACTATCTTCTATGAAAATGAAGGAATTTTATACCCAGACTGCCTAAAGGTTACCCTAGAGTCATTATCCCAAAGAAGTGCTCAGGATCAGAAGCTGATTCCAGAGTACTCTGTCTGCTACTCTCATTTCTAAGTAGGCACTGTGATAGGAATCTATCCTTCTAGGCATATGGCTCATTCTTCTCTCTTAACCAAGTTTCCTAAGTTCACCTCCCAGAGTGGGTGCTTAGCTGTCCTTAATGCTCCCAACGCCATACATAGCCAACTGTGAGCCATACTTTAATAAAACTATATACCATAATTTTTTTGTTGTCTTAAATAGTGAATAAAATTTTGTTCATGAAACTAAATTTAGCAGATAAGGAACATCTCTAGCTTATTAAGACTGACCACTGCTTTACAGACCTTATATCAGAACTAAAGTTTGATACTATTTTCATAAGTCAAAATCATGATATTTAAAATTTTAATCAAAGCCTAATAAAGGATTAACTAAAATGTTAAGAGTAACTGATAACAACTGATATAATCAGACTTATTTTTAATGTGCTGGGTTGAAAAAGTAGATGGTATTTTTTTAATGCCTATTTACAGTGTTTTTTCAGCCCCCATGCATCTTTATGTCCCCCAAACTGTCTTTTTAAAATATATGGATAAAAAATTTGGAAAACTGTCAAGTCGATGACAAAAATGACATGAAAAAGTCAAATACTGGAGAGAAAGATTTAGAAAAGATGGGGGGAAAAAAAAGGACTATATATATCCAAAATCTAAGCTCTTGGGTGAGGAGGGTAAGTGGTAGAATATAACACTAAAGTTTTACTTTTAACTTGCTTCAACAGAATCAACATCAGACGTTTGGGCTCAGAAACACTGTTCATCTTCCAAAACATTCACCTTGTTTGTTTTTGATCAGCTGGAATTTTTCTTTTTGCTCAGCCCAGATCCTGTCCATTCTTCCAGTGAATGCTTGTTAGGAACACACAGTCTACAAACCCTTCTGCTTACAGGCAAGCTCAGCACAAAATGCCGTGATGCCTTGAAGAGAACTATAACAGTTGGTTGCCCATGACACAGACTAATGAGAACTGCCTAAATAACTGTGATGCAAACAATGCCCACTAACGACAGAAAACTCACCCAAGAGGCAGCCAATGAGGAGTTGGGGTAAAAACATTATAACTCTATCCAAAGATAAACTTCACTAAGTTTCCACCTACCCACAACGCCATAAAGCATCCTGAATGCCTGTTATAATGTTAACTCAGACCGAGACTAATGGTTTGTTAATAACTTGATTTTAAAAAATAAATAAAAACAGTTTACATTATTATTATAACTTCCTCTATTAAAGTAAGCTTCCCTGGCATACAGCCAATAGATAAAACAATGTTATGCATGTGAAATTCAAAAGACATGTACACACTCTTTGTATGCTTCAGTTCTGCATGACCCCAAGATTCAAACTACAGTGGCATCTGATGATCATGAGGCATAGAATCAACACTTGGGTAGGGAACGATCTTTGACACAAAGCACCAGTGTCTTCAATTACCAGCATATCTAATGTCGGGGAAGAACAGTTTGAAGCATTCTTAAGAGTCAAACAGAAGAACTTATAAAACCACTAATCACGACTATTCTCTCTCCTTTTTCTAAAGTTAGAGGGACAAAAGAATAAACTTGTGATTATGTTTTTGACCTGGGTTTAAAGTTTATTCTTCAAATAATGTGAGCAGAAATCACATTTTTAGGACAAAAAGAGAAAAAAAAGAATAATTCCTCTCTTATGCAGGAAAAAAACTCACTTTATGGGGAGCCCATATTCCTAAGTAAGCATATAATTATCACCTAAGAAAAACGCATGCTGAAAAAAGATTCAAAAATTTAGGAAAACTGGGCTGTCGGACCCGGAGCCGTCTGGGAGCCCCTAATTGTTGCTCCAGGTTCTTTCAGGTGTACGTGTCTGTTATTCCCAGGGCTCTACTGGGCTAGAGAAAGAGGAGGAACCTGTCCAGAATCCCCGCAGGACAGGAAAAGGAAGGGACACTCAACATGGAAAAACTCTGCAGTGAAAATGAAGGAAAGCCTGAGAACCAAGGCAAGATGGAAAACAAAGAACAGCCACTGGATGCGGGAAAGCCGGGAGTAGCCTGTACTGTGGAAGACAAGGAAAAGTTAGAAAACAAGGGAAGGACAGATCTCAAGGGAAAGACAGAAGATGAGGAAGTACTAAAGGATAAGGAAAAGCCAGAGAGTGAGGCAAAGCCAAAAGAAGGAAATCCAGAGAGCCAAGGAAAGCCAGTGAGTGAGGGAAAACCAAAAGAAGGAAAACCAGAGAGTGAGGGAAAGCCAGTAAGTGAGGGAAAGCCAGTGAGCGAGGGAAAGCCAAAAGAAGAAAAGCCAGCCAGCGAACCAAGGGCTGCAGGAAAGCGCCCAGCTGGGGATGATGTACCCAGGAAGGCCAAAAGAAAAACCAACAAGGGGCTGGCTCAGTGTCTCAAGGGATACAAGGAGGCCATACACGACATGCATTTGAGCAATGAAGAGATGATAAGAGAATTTGATGAGATGGCCAGGGTGGAGGATGAGGTGAAGAAAACCAGACAGAAATTGGGGGGGTTTATGTGGATGCAAAAAAGTTTACAGGACCCCTTCCACCCGAGGGGCCCAAGGGAACTCAGGGGTGGCTGCAGGGCCCCACAAAGGGGCTTTGAAGACATTCCTTTTGTGTAGTGCCCCTGGCAGGCATCTGAAAGGCCTTGTGCTTTATTTAACCTTATGCTAATACTATGCTTTAGGTGTCACTCTCTTTATCCAACTGCAGTCCTGTGTGTTTCAGTAGCAGATTTTCATCCATTGCATGGAAAAATGTTTATGGTGCATTGTAAAATGTTTAAAAAACCAGTTTTCAGAACCATATATACGGCATCAGTCCATTTTTGTAAAACTACAAAGATACTTACCTAGTGATCCATGTACAGAAAAAACTCGGAAAGCTGTGTCTACTAAAAGATTAACAGTGAAAAAAAAAAAATTTAGGAAAACTGAATGAAACCCTTTCTCATTTTTGCAGTTAAGGGCAGGTGCTTCCCATTAACCCACACTGCCCCAGAAAAATAAAAGGGACTTTAATCAACTAAATAGATGTGGGGAATATTTTACGTTAAAAATTTTTGTGGGAGCAAGACTGAGTGTGACAACATAAACATGACCCCTCTTGTTTTTCTTTGCCGGTTTATGTTTTCCACTTTATTCCTAACAATTCCCACCAAATCCTCACTATTTCAGGCCCTGTGTGCTTTTACTCAGCAGAATTCTTACCAGGACTGTGAGGCCGCCACCTCTCTCCATCCCTCCTTGATCCAGCTAGTCGCCAACCTCCATCTTCATCTTCTCCATTCTGTTCCTCTCTAAAAATACGCCAGTTTTCACTTTCTGATCGTATAAATTCATGCTTTCTTCCTACTGATGTTGGCCCACCTTCCTCAAAATTTGGTCTCCCTGTAAAGAAAGTGAGTCAACATAAGCCTCAGCCAGCAAGGATTTTGAACAGACTTGATTGCTCAAATCAAGCTTTTCTGCAAATGTGTCCATTTCAACGTTCAGGCAGTATAAATAACTGTGGATATATGTGTATATTATTAGACACATTTCTCAAAGCTGAATGTTCTAAGACTGGGAAATTATTTTTTTAAACAAAATAATATGTGCATTTTTTAAAAGGCCATGCAATGAAAACTGAATCAACCTTCCCGCTACACAAGAGCCCCCCAGAGTCTTGCTCCCCAGAAGTAGCCACCATCAACAGTTTCTTACAAAGCCTTCCAAACACTGACCATGGCTATACTTATGCATATATATACAGATCTCTCATTCACACTCACATAACACTACCCTCAGGCTGTTACATATGTTGTTTTGTACCCTTGCTGTTTTCACTTGGCAGTCCTTCCTTACCAGCATATACTTCTTTTTTTCTGTTTTTAAGTCATACAATATTTTTAACTATATGATTTACTAAATCAACTTAATTTATTTAATCAACTTCTACTGGTGATTCTGTCCAAATAGGATATCTGTAAACTTCAACCTTTCTTTTATTCCAAAACAGACTGTAAGCTCAAAACCAGAGAGTGGAGGCACTCTACTTTTCCTTTACTCTAGCACCTAGTACACTACAGGCGTACAGCAAATTGCTCTGCAACAGAATTCAAAGCTAAGCTATGTCTAACCTGATGCAACTCAAGAACTACATTAACAGTGAAAGAGAGCCTGTTATGCCAAGTAAACTAAGTTGGTTTCAAAGGACAAGAGAATTCTGAACTGTGCAAATTCTTCAGTCACCATACCACATGTGCTAACACTTAAATTCACAACAAATTACCCCAAATCTCACATTAAAGTATGCAGCTGAATATCCAAAACATTGATGTCTTCAGTTTATAACAATAAAATATACAAATTCTCACAGTAACAACCTCAATTCTTTTCATTAAACCATATTAAAAGTGAAAAAAAATTGTACATTTGAAAATGAGGAAATTCTAATTTCTGGTCATCCTCTTATATTCAATTTCACATGTATTAAGATTCCATACCCTGTTCACCCAAACAGTTATTAGGCTGTTACAAGATATTATTCTATTACAGAATAATCTTGGAATGGGGGGGTACAATTATTTGATGGGCAAAATACCCTTATTATGACAGGCAGCCTCTAAGATAGCCCTCAACAATCCCTGACTTCTGGCCTCTGTGTAATTCCCTCACCTTAAGTGTGGGCTGGACTCATTACTGACTTGCTCCTAACAGAATCCAGCAGAAGTGATGAGATGTCACTTCTGATACTAAGTTAAAAACTTCCATCTTGGACGCTCTCTCTGAGGGAATCCAGCGGCCCTGTTGTGAGGCAGCCCTGTGGAGAAGCCCACATGGCAAAGAACTGAGGCTTGCCAACAGCCTCGTGAGTGAGCTTGGAAGCGGATCCAACCCCAGACAAGCCCTGAGATGACTGCAGCCTCATGAGAGACCTAGGCCAGAACCACCTAGCTAAGCTGCTCCATCCTGGCCCACAGAAACTGAGAAAATAAATGTTTGCTGCTTTCCGCTACTAAGTTTTGGGGTAACTTATTACATGGCCACAGTTAATAAAAACACTCACTTAACTGATTTAATCTTCATAACAATACTCAGTATTAGAAATTATTTTTCCCATTTTACAGCTGAGAATATCGAGGCTCAAAAAGATAACCCAGGAGAATTGTCCAAAATCACACACCACTGCTTAAACGACACAGGATTCAAATCTTAACCTTCTGACTCATTTAACAAATATTTATTGCATATTGCACTAAGTGCCAAGTTTTATGAATTCAAGTATAGATACATTCCATGTCTGCCCTTGGGCTAGAAGGGTCAGAAGACATTTCCAGGTTCTCTTGCTCAGAATAAGAAGGGGTGAGACATTTTACAAAGCCCACATCCATTATATGACTTGAGGAAAAATATAGCTATACTCACAGAAGAAAAATTTAAAACAAAGAAATCCCTAATGCGTATAAATTGATAAGTGATGGGAAATGACTTTTAACACATGTAAATCATTCAGTCACAAGCAATATGTGCCAGGCATATTGAGAATACAATTGCCTGATGGATGAGCTGGTCAAAACACTGATTTTCATCTACTTTTACACTACGTCTTTGAGAAGTAATGAATGTACCAAAATAAGCAAAGGAAACCCACTAATGGCAAAATGTTTAACGCATCAAAAACTGGTCATTACAGTTTTTTCTAACAGATGATAAGTTGCAAAAAATTAAAGATATTAAAAATAAAAATACCAGTAATTCCTCAACCATAGAAATAGAACTCCACGTTATCTGTGGTTAGCTTTTACATAACATCTTTAAAATGTAGTTTCAATCAGTGTACCCACTATTTTATAATCTAAATAGCAAATACTTCTCTGTGATTATACATCTTACTGATAATATAAATGGATACACAGCAGGTATACCTTGCAGCTGTTGCACTGTCTAGTAGATTATTCCCCACCAGACATTTACATCATAACTAACTTTTTGAGAACTAGATAACAAGGAAGAAATATCTGCGTGCATATGTGTTTTGTTTTTCTGAACTACTTCTTCTGAAAAAAAACTTCAAAGAGTAAAATTACTAGGTCAAATGACAGACTTCATACATTGACATACCTTTCTCTCCTCCTCCAAAAAAGGGCAGGTAAGACCACCAGACCATTTTAGATTATCAAAACTAAGTGCTGCTATCCTTTTGAAGCTTTTCTACTTTAATGGTTGTAAATATACTAATGTGGCTCGAATATGAATTTTTCACATCAAAGATTTTTCATATTGTTTGCTGACTTTATTTCCCTTTATGTGAATAATCTGTCTGCATTTTTTTCTAAACTAGCAGCTTCTATAACCTTCATAACTGTCAAGTCCTACGTATACGTTTCATATTGGTACCTAGGAATAAGAAAAATATAAAGGGCAGGATAGGGTAAAAATAGGGAAAGTAAAGGAAGAAAAAAATCTGGCTTTTCTGCTTACTGCAAACTCATAATTCTCAACCTGTTGGAAAATCTGTACCTCATAAAGTTTAAAGGACTATTTATGCCATTCTTTGTTCCAAAAAGGATTTGTGACAGAAATTTTGAAGATAGAGAGGAGCACAGTACTAAAGAAAGTAGGAAGATCGTGGAGCCACAGACCTGATTTTAAACCATCTCCAATTCTGATCTGTACACCTTGACTAAAGAAGATCCCATTCCTAATATGAAAGAGGGTGTGTGTGTGTGTGTGTGTGTGTGTGTGTGTGTGTGTGTGTGTGTGTGTGTGTGTGTGTGTGTGTGTGTGTATTACTGAGGCAGCCATCTGAATTTACACAAACACTAACCAATTCCAGTTCAAAAATTCTATAACAAAGGAGTTCAGATCTTGTTACCAAGTGCTTGTTTCTACAAAATAATTCCTAAAAACTGCAATATATTTTTTGATGTATCAAATGTTGCAAAACGAATAACTGAAACAGAAAGATCTGGGTGACAACTTCTCCAGTAAACCAAGGAAAACCAGAATAATATAATTCTGACATGCCAAACATATCCCACATGTAAGTGCAAGGTAAACAAAGTTTTGCGCTCAGGCATCACTGTCATTTTCATAAGAGAAGGATGAAAAGGATTCAAGAACTTTTAAATGTACCATACTCACCTCCTCCCCCTATCTTTAAGAAAACTTACTATTGGACTTCCCTGGTGGTGCAGTGGTAAGAATCCACCTGTCAAGGCCGGGGACACGGGTTCGAGCCCTGGTCCGGGAAGACCCCACATGCCACAGAGCAACTAAGCCCGTGCACCACACCTACTGAGCCTGCGCTCTAGAACTCATGAGCCACAACTACTGAAGCCCGTGCCTGGAGCCCGTGCTCCGCAACAAGAGAAGCCACCACAATGAGAAGTCCGTGCACCGGCAACAGAGTAGCACCCGCTTGCCACAACAAGAGAAAGCTCGCGTGCAGCAACAAAGACCCAATGCAGCCAAAAATAAATGAATGAATGAATGAATGAAAACTTATTATTGAAGTCTAACATTCATATCAAGAAGTACACAAATCATAAATGTACAATTCAGTTTTCACAAAGCAATATATATCCACCTACCTACTAAGATTTAAAAAAAAAAATGTATCAGGACCTCTCAAAAGTCTTCATGTCCTCCCAATCGGCCTTTAAACCAAGGTAAACACTATCCTGCCTTCTATCTCCAAAGATTAGTTTTGCCTATTTTTGAACTTTTTTATATAAATGGAATATTAGTTTACGTCTGGCTTTTTTTAAATTGAAGTACAGTTGTTTAATTAACAACTGTTAATTTCTGCTGTACATCAAAGTGATTCGGTTATACATATATACATGCCCTTTTTTAAATATTCTTTTCTATTATGGTTTATCAGAGTATTGAATATAGTTCTCTGTGCTGTACAGTAGGACCTACTGTTTACCCATTCTATATATAAAAGCTTACATCTGCTAATCCCAACCTCCCACTCCACCCCTCCTCCAACCCCTCTCCCTTGGCAACCACAAGTCTGTTCTCTATGTCCATGATTCTGTTTCATAGAAAGGTTCATTTGTGTCATATTTTAGATTCCACATATAAGTGATATCATATGGTATTTGTCTTTCTCTTTCTGACTTCCTTCACTTAGTACGATAATCTCTAGTTGCATCCATGTTGCTGCAAATGGCATTATTTCATTCCTTTTTACAGCTCAGTAGTATTCCATTGTATACATGCACCACATCTTTTTTATCCATTCATCTGTTGTTTCCATGTCTTGGCTATTGTGAACAGTGCTGCTATGAACACAGGGGTGCATGTATCTTTTTGAACTAGAGTTTTGTCTGGGTATATGCCCAGGAGTGGAATTGCTAGATCATATGATAATTCTATTTTTAGTCTTCTGAGGAACCTCCCTATTGTTTTCCATAGTGGCTGTACCAACTTACATTCCCACCAACAGTGTAGGAGGGTTCCCTTTTCTCTTACATCCTCTCCAGCATTTGTTATTTGTAGAGTTTTTGTTTGTTTGTTTGTTTTCTGGCAGCACCTCATGGTTAGCTGGTCTTAGTTCCCCAACCAGGGACTGAACCCAGGCCCTCAGCAGTGAACGCTGGGAATCCTAACCACTGAACCACCAGGGAATTCCCTGTTATTTGTACAGTTTTTTAAAAATAAATTTTATTTATTTTTATTTATTTATTTTTGGCTGTGTAGGGTCTTCATTTCTGTGCGAGGGCTTTCTCTAGTTGGGGAGAGTGGGGGCCACTCTTCATCGCGGTGCGCGGGCCTCTCACTGTCGCGGCCTCTCTTGTTGCGGACCACAGGCTCCAGAGGCGCAGGCTCAGTAGTTGTGGCTCACAGGCCCAGTTGCCCCACAGCATGTGGGATCTTCCCATACCAGGTCTCAAACCCGTGTCCCCTTCACTGGCAGGCAGATTCTCAACCACTGCGCCACCAGGGAAGCCCTTGTACAGTTTTTATTGATGGCCATTCTGACTGGTGTGAGGTGGTACCTCGCTGTAGTTTTGATTTGCATTTCTCTAATAATTAAGAGACATCAAGCATCTTTTCATGTACTGCTGACCACTCATATTTCTTCTTTGGAGAAATATCTATTTATGTCTTCTGCCCATTTTTCAATTGAGTTCTTTGTTTTTTTGTTATTGAGTTGTATGAGCTGTTTGTGTATTTTGGAAATTAAGCCCTCGTCAGTTGCTTTGTTTGCAAGTATTTTCTCCCATTCTGTAGTATGTGTGGCTTCTTTCATTGAACATTACGGGAAATTCATCCACGTTGTTACAGAGAACAGAAGCTTGTTCTTTTGCACTGTGGTATGGGATCTTATTGTATCAACAGACCACAATGTATTACTCTACTACTGATTTAGATTGTTAGTTTTTTGCTATTATAAACTGCGTTGCTATAAACATTCCTGGATGTGAAATTTGGTGAGCGTATGTTTCCAATTCTGTTGATATTTACCTAGGAGTGAAACTGCTGGGCCACAAGGTATATTCAACTTCAGTAAGTGCTACCAAGTATTTTCCCAGAGAAGCAGTACTACTTTACCATTTTTTGTTTGTTTGTTTTCTCATACCTCTAGCACACATTAAGATGAGTGCTTTCTCCATGAACAAATACAGTTAAAGACATATGATTGAAAATAAAGAAGAGACTTAGATATAGCACCTACCCCCTCCAGGTCCACAGTCCAGGGACACACATGTAAACAAATGACTTGATACATTACAGTTGACAAAATGCATTGATATATCTCATCCCATCCTCATAATAACCACAGGGTTGAGTCAACCTTACCATCTTTTTTTTTTTTTTTTAAACATCCAAAGATTTTATTAGGGGAAATGCCTGCATGAAAGGAAGGAGGGAAGAAGCCAGGGAAGGCTGGGATAGCCATCAGACCAAGATGCAAGGCACGGTTAGATACTTGATAAAGATTTATTGAAGAAATTAGGAGCTTCTTTAAGAACTTTGAAGTCAGGGGTCAGAATGATAAAGTTACATTCACATAACTTCTTACAGATAATAACATGAAAGAATTTTAGGGCAGAAAAAATCTTAGATATAAACTAATACTGGGTAGTGACTGTGAGAGCCAAGGACTTCACAGGGTCCTGGGCCTCACTCTGTGCTGGGACCAGCCACTGGACTGGACTGGAGCAGGGAGCTCATTTACCTTCAACCTTACCATCTTTATTGTTCCTGTGAGGAAAGGGATACCTGTAGGGGGATCTCCCACGGTCACACAGCTGAGTAGTGACCAAATCAAAAATAGAACATAGATGTTCAAACTCCTGATCCAGGGTTTACTCACAAATTAAACCCATCAGAAGCAGCCAGAAATTCTACAAAAACAAAGTAGAAAAAGGAAGTTCTGGGATCTAAGTCTAAAGAGCTCTAAAAAGGCAACAGACATATCATGCATAGAAAAGTCTGGGGATAGAGACTGCCAAGATTGTCTAAATGGAACTAAATTTGTTAACCTTCCAGCAGATAAACGATAACAAAATGCGTACCCCTGAAAAAAATGTTAAGATCAACTTAATATATAACAATATAAAAATTTTACTCAAAATTATTTTGAGGGGTAAAAAATGACTTCAAGTACAACCTAATAGAATATACATTTTCAATTACTACTAATATAACTTATAATATAAATTATACTGTATGCAAGAATTGCTCTAAAACATTAAAATAAATCCTTTATAACCTAAATGATTACAGCAGATTTGTATGTATATAAATTTGGGTGGGGAGTGAGGGTGCCAAAAAAACTTTATAATGAGTTAACTCATTACAGGGTTAAAAAAATAAATATATTTATGTATTATTGATACAACTTAAAATAAATGATAAAGTTGTTCATGGGCAACTCAGAAGATAGTATCTAAAGCTCCTTTAATGTCTAAAAATTACATGACTCCAAAGTGACCAGGGCTAAAATGAACGAGGGACACCCACACCCACGTGGCCTTTCTCAGCACTTAAAATCAAAGTCTTCCTCTTTCTATAACATCAGCAATATGACAAAGTTGAGTAGCCAAATATTTTAGTTGACTTTTTAAAAAATCTTAACAGATTAATATGTAAACAAGATGATTTAAAGGTAAACATAATTAAATAATTTACAAATTAATGCCTGAACTAAATATTTCTAACCTATAGTAAACAAATGAGCTTGGGGTTATGAATCCTTAAACTGGAAGCACATATCACGCTGGCATGCTTTTATCTTTTTTCAGGGAAAAGGGTCTAAGATTATTGCCAGGGTCTTAAAGGTGTCTCTGACCTCTAAAAGGTAAAGAAATATAAATTTAAAATATATTTTTTCTATTCAATATGGCAAACATGACAGTCTTATGAGCAAACTATACTACCTGTATAACACATTTTATATTCTTACATCAACAATTCCTCAAGATGCATAAAAGGTGCTAAGGGCTTCCCTGGTGGCGCAGTGGTTGAGAGTCCGCCTGCCGATGCAGGGGACACGGGTTCGTGCCCCGGTCCGGGAAGATCCCACATGCCACGGAGCGGCTGGGCCCGTGAGCCATGGCCACTGAGTCTGCGTGTCCGGAGCCTGTGCTCCGCAACGGGAGAGGCCACAACAGTGAGAGGCCCGCGTACCGCAAAAAAAAAAAAAGGTGCTAAAATACAATTGCACTACATATATAAATACTTTCCCCAATGGTTGTTTCTGTGTGAATGTACTGTCTAAATAGGACTCTTCTAAAAATAAAATAAAATTAAAATGCAGTATTGGTTTTAATCTGGTGTAATTGAGTGGACTTCCTAAGGAGAAAGAGCAGTAAAAGGGCACCTGTGTGCATGTTTGACTTACAGCCAGAAATGGTGTTTATGGAAAACTTCAGATGGAGCAAAAAGGCACTCAGCCAACAAAATCTACAGCTGTGAAACTTGGAACTTAGAAGCGCCCAAACTCCAAAAGCAAAAGTGGAATTATGGGACAGACTTTGAAGCTTGTTTATGTGCAAATTTTTCTAGCAAGTAACTTTGTATTTCTCTATTCAGATATATATTCTCTGATTAACACTAAAAATATTTTCTAATACCAGAGAAAACAGTGAAAGGGAATCCCATCCAGGTATTGATATTTACCTTTCCCCCCAACTGTAAACAAAACTCAGGGTAACTAGGATGGAGTAGTTTAAATTCTAAATCCAGGGATTTGCAACTTTTCTCCCATCCTAACCCCTGAGGAAGTAACAAATCTGCTCCACTGGTTAATATGGTCCCGAAAACACAGCAGCTCCTGGCTGGGAGAGACTGGAAGGGCTGCTGTATATCAGACTCTGAAAAAGCACCTCATGTGGTCTAAATATGCCCCATATTCCTATAACCTTTATGCTCAGTCGTCTGCTGGTATATACCCAGACACTGCCTGAAATCTTGGGGGAAGATGATCAGTAGTGGGCTTCAATGCAGAACTGGAAAGAGACTAGGCATCTTCTAAAGAAAGCTAAGTACACTGTGTAAGAAAGAGCATTGGAGACCAGAGCTAAAGGTTAAAAAACTGTGAGATTATGTATATACATAGGCAAGACACTGCACGCCAGCTAAAGGTTTTGTTGCTTTCAGGTACAATGTGGTACAATTATGGATTATATACTGGAGTGCTTTAGCCAGAATGAAAAGCAAACAATTTAGGGATACAGAATTGAATTTAATAAAGAATAATGTACCTGATTCTTGGCATCTTGCTTAATCATTATAATTTGGAATAAAAAATAAATCAATCAATGAACAGATATCTAGCAGCATGTATGTTCATTTATAGAAGAATGTTTTAGAGCCATCTCCAACTGAAATCATTAATTCTGTTTAGACGGAGGGCCCATGTATTTTAGGGTGAAGTTGGTTTATCATCTGTGCCAATATCAGTTTAATCTCAGCAACCGGGCAACTTCAAACAGAAATGAATTTATGTGCTCCGGCTATTATAATGGGAGTGCTATGCTCCTAAGGAGACACTCCAGAACTGGTCTACGACATCCATTCAGTTAGCAATTAGGAATCACTGTTTACAGACCACAGCAGACTTTCAAAGTGTGAAATCCAGGGCTTCCCTGGTGGCGCAGTGGTTGAGAGTCCGCCTGCCGATGCAGGGGATGAGGGTTCGTGTCCCGGTCCAGGAAGATCCCACATGCCACGGAGCAGCTGGGCCCGTGAGCCATGGCTGCTGAGCCTGCGCGTCCGGAGCCTGTGCTCCGCAACGGGAGAGGCCACAACAGTGAGAGGCCCGCGTACCGCCAAAAAAAAAAAAAAAAAAGTGTGAAATCCAGAAACCAGAATACTTCTTCACTTGAGACATTTCTTTCTTGACAATCATCTTGTAAATCATTTCTGTCTGAATATATTATGGAAACAGGCTTCTAACGTTGGTAAAATCCTTTACTATCTTGCTTACTATATAATGTCTATTCAAGACACATGGCAGGTACACTTTCAGTACTCCTTTCTGAAAGGCAGTGTTACACTATATTTACTCTGTCTTCCCTCTTCCGCCCCCAATCAGTAAACTAGCTATTGATATAAAGTATAATTCCTACCAGAACATGCAGGGAAGGTGCATCATATCACAAGTCTCTCCTTTATGCTTTTACCTTCTCTAGTTCTGAAGGTCAAAGTTTGCAGTGCTGTGTCTGAACTTGTATTGAAATGTTTGGCATTAATAAAACAAAGAAGGAATTAATGTATTTTTTAATTGTGGGGGGAGGAGAAGGAATCTACAAAGGCGGATTTCACTTTCTAAGCAGCATTATATTGGTCTAGATTAATAATTTTCCCAGCAGGCCTTGCATGATTTTACTATGAACAATCGCAGCCTTTGTATCTCAGATCCCCTTTCATGTGACATTTGATCAAAGTTTTAAAATCAGCAGCTAATGGAGGTGGAGAAAAGTCCTGCTCAGTAGGGCATTATACAAAGCTATCCCACAGCTCATTTTGAGGTTGCTACAAGCTGGATCACAGACGTTTTCCAGCTAAACATTATTTAGACGTTAAGTTAAAGTGTCTGTACCCTGAACACTATATTTATTGCATGTCATCATACTTCTCCTGAGGGAAACATCCCCTAAACATCACTAAAGCAGGACTTAAGAAAATTCTTCAGTTCTTTCACACAAGTGTGTTTTTTAGAGGTAAGTGTAAGGAACCAAACAATTAAATGTATTCTTATTCAAGGTTTCTGTACATAGCCTTAAAAAATAAAAATAGGGGCTTCCCTGGTGGCGCAGTGGTTGGGAGTCCGCCTGCCGATGCAGGGGACACGGGTTCGTGCCCCGGTCCGGGGGGATCCCGCATGCCGCAGAGCGGCTGGGCCCGTGGGCCATGGCTGCTGGGCCTGCGCGTCCGGAGCCTGTGCTCCGTGGCGGGAGAGGCCACAGCAGTGAGAGGCCCGCGTACCGAAAAATAAATAAATAAATAAATAAAATAAAAATAAAAATAAAAAAGTCTGCCTCCTTGCTCCCCCAAAAAAGATTTCAGGTAACTAAATTACCTCTGTTACTAGTTCTAGAATTAGTGGTAGTCATTCTGATGAGATGGGATATGAAAAGAAAACTAGTAAAATCAATTCATTAATTTCTACCTAAAAGTCCTCATCCAAGGAAATATTCCCAAAAGAAATGGAGGAAAAAAAGATTAGTAAAGGAAATATCTCACACTTAAACATGCTATATAAGGAAAGACGGCTGAAAGGAAATCTTGCAGGGAATTTTATCCCTTTGAACTTTTAAATAAACTCTTAAGTAAGATTATGCAAACTTACTAAAAGACCAGTCCTGATTAGAGAGAAAAAATGCACCCCTTCTCCAAGTCAGTTCTGGAGGCTTTCTCCAGAGTTGTTAAGGTCTGTGATGGGTAAAGAAAGACCTCCTAACAAACCTGCATTCTTTTCCACAGGATCAGAGCTAACTGGCCCCCCGCAGACTAAGTGACCAATCACATCAGCTTCAGCTGAAACCAGCCCCCACGACATTATAAACAGAGCAATGTGAACCGTAAACCCAGTCCAAGAAGAGAACCTACAAGCTGGACTTGTAGATTAAAATTACCTCACCAAAAAGACAGGCTCTGAAAGCTTCCTCCAGACCTACCCGTGTATAAAGCTGGCCCAGCAAAAGAACTGGTGAGTACATGAGAAAATATTCAATTTTATTTCTTTCCTTAAGGAGAACAGAGAAAAAAACTGACTGACAAATAGGGATGGAGCTAGATATTGCCAATAGAGTTTTAAAACAAAGACATTACCTACAGAGTCATACATTAAGGTTCTTTATTCTTTTTCCTTAAACTTTGGAAATACAATAATAGTCCTCTTGAAAGCATTACTGGAAATTTTCTTCTTAATTGTTTTAGTAAATGTATACTAATTCTCCATTATAATATAGAAATGGGAAGAGAAAGACACTGGAAAAAATTCAGTGGCTTTTTAAAAAATGTATCTTTTTCTTTTGGAAGGGATTAAAGAAACCCAAAATGAGCAAAAAAAAGACACCCCCCCAAAAAAATCATTTTGTTTTTACTTTTTTAAGCCATAGGAAAAATGATGAGTGTCCTAATTTCTTAAGCATGAAATTATTGCTGAAATTAGGTGCTTCTACAAGTAAGAAATTAAAATATAAAAGAATCTCTGAGCTTATATAATAGAATTATAACTCATACTATTTGCCCTAATTATGGAGGGCAGGAGAGATGATTATGACTCTCTCCACAGTCTTAAACTGTTTACACCAGAAGTGAACAAATACACAGTAATACTGTACTCATTTAACATTTGTAGTTATTATAACTTACATCTTAAATGTTTAATATGAACTATACTACTACATTACAACATGACAATAAAAGACATAATTCTGAGTGCTACAACCTAATGAGTAAAATGAATCCATTATTTTGATGACCAATGAAGCATCCAAACTATCATTTTTATAAAGTACTATTTTTTCCATCAAACGGTTTATAAATGGGCAAATATTTTATAGCCCACACAGAGAGATACAAGCAAACCATCCCAATTCTACTTTCTACTGGGATCAATTTACAAGAATCATATAAATACAGACTAGGAAAAACACATTCAAAAAGCACTTGTGTACCTGTAGAGATATGAAAATAACCTGGAAATATAATAATATAAACATAATGTCTGTCCATCAGACACTTTTAAATTTGATGGAAAGAAAATCTACATACATTGGGCAACAATAATTTAATGTTTTAAATGCCATACAAGCATATATAAAATTATATAGAAAAAAATCACACAGGAAACCTGTATCAGTGGAGGGAAATGGTAATGAGTTTACAAACATGTAGGATTTTAAAGGATCATGTTATTTAATTCCTTCTTTTCTTTCTCTTTTTGATATAAGGAAGCCCGGCCAAGGGGATTGGGTAGCTCACCCAAACTGACACAGCTATGT
The DNA here is from genome assembly GCF_949752795.1 of Hyperoodon ampullatus. NCBI lineage: Eukaryota > Metazoa > Chordata > Mammalia > Artiodactyla > Ziphiidae > Hyperoodon > Hyperoodon ampullatus. The sequence continues at coordinate 7,603,760 of NC_136921.1, forward strand.
AACCAACAGAGCCAGAACCGGGTCAGCTAGATTTCCCACCCTGTCCTCGTTATGCTAAACCACACTGACTACATGAGTGCAAAGAATGGAGTTATTCAGGGTAATCTGTTACATGGGGATTGAAATCTTACCTCTCTCAACTATTCCACTTTCCAACACCATCTAAACAAGATTTAGGAAGGTTTTATATATAAAAAGGATAATGCTTCACTGTTTTGATATTAGCCTTCTGACTGCCCTGTTCACAGGTTTTTTCGTGTATTTACTTAGTTGCAAGAGAAAAAGAACTGTAAAAGCCTAGAGCAAGAGTACTACAAAAGCTATAGGTAAGAAGTTACAATCCTGAAAAGGCCCAAATGAAAATAACTAATTTTGTTAGTTATAGTATGTATACAAAGGCTGTCTCCTCAGGTAATGAATTTTAGAACTTAATGAAGCAAGCTGAGAATCAAGAAGAATCATGGACCTTTCCGCCCACAAATTACTATGATACAATAAGCAATCAGTGGTTCCATAAGTGGAACAGCACTAGTGTACAGCTTCATCATGGGCATTTTCACATAGGCAGGAAGCAAGAAACAATAAAGGTCAAAGCCATGGACAATGCAAAACCACACAGTGGTTCACAAACTTACTGAAGGCAGCCAGCTACCCTTTATTGCTATACCCTTCTTCAAGTGTCAAAATGTCTTTTCTTTTGTAAAATTATGATGAAAGTATTATATTTTTAAAAGTATTTTCTCACCTGGCAAAATACGAATTTGGCAATGCTTTATAAGAACTCTCCTCTCCACCTTTTGTTTTAACTCTGTTGGTCTATAGGATCTAAGACTAGACTATGTACAATAATTCTGATTGTACTAATCTTCAAATCTTGCAAGATGTCTTCCTTAACTGAAAATATCCTTCTTGCCTACAAATCAAAGGTCTTAGCCTAAGCATTTCTGAAGAACAAATATTCTGTAGGGGCTCTTGGACAAAACTAGTCAAATGTAACGTGTTATTCACAAAAGCTAACTAGGGTCAAAATGTCTATTTTTGAGGCAATATAGCACTGACTCTGGACTACGGACTGAGCAGGAACTGACCACCACTTACTACCTTTGTGACCTTAGGAAACTCACTGTGGCTCAGTTTCATTATCTATAAAATGGGCATGAATAATGGTACTTATTACTAGGAAAGTTAAGAAACATTATTAATACCAGTAAGGCAACTAATAGCTCAAGAGGTTACTCTGTGCCAGGCATTGCTATTGGCTTCACATGAGTCAATACATGTGAAGTGCTTGGTATGATTCCTGGCACATAATAAATAATATATATTAGCCAATATTATTAATCATTACTGACATAAAAATCATGCATAAAATTAACAATGATTTAAAATGGATATTTGAGACATTTCTGGGGACAGGAGAGTTCTAAAGGTGCTAAAAATCAGGCTGTCGAAGACTATTTTGTGAATGCAGTACCAATCATCTTGGGAAAGACTTTTTATCTCACCAAACTCTAAATAGACAGCTTCTTGTAGTTAAAAAAAAAAAAAATTAATCAACTGTTAAGTTAGTCAGACTTGCAAAATCATCCATACGCCTTGTGAAAACTTCTTTTATCTGCCTGATCCTCAGTGATCTCATCTGAAAAATAGGATAAGAATGTCTATCCTTAAAAAAAAAGGGGGGGGGCTTCCCTGGTGGCACAGTGGTTGCGAGTCCGCCTGCCGATGCAGGGGACACGGGTTCATGCCCCAGTGCAGGAAGATCCCACACGCCGCAGAGCAGCTGGGCCCGTAAGCCATGGCCGCTGAGCCTGCGCTCTACAACGGGAGAGGTCACAACAGTGAGAGGCCCATGTATCGCAAAAAAAAAAAAAAAAAAAGAATGTCTATCTTGCTGAGATACCAAAGAATTAGAGACAATGCAGTAATGAAAGCACCTAGCACAATGCCTATGAATATTTTGTTGCTATTATTATAATTTCCAAAAGGGCAGAGATCAGGTCTTCTAAAACATCAAAAAATCTAGCAAAATGAGTAATTAAATAGCTGTACCAAGAAAAAAAAAACTAAATAAAATGATAATGACAACTTGTTAGGATAATAAATTATAAAACATTAATGCCCTAAGATTTAAAAAAAAATTTTAACATGAAATAGAAATGACCATCTAATCTAAATAAAGTTAACAAATCAACCCAGTGTTCCATCAGCAACTCATATGTGAAGAAAATATAAGAGAATGTCTCTAACATCACCAATAAATGTTAAATCAGCCTTAGGACAAAAGGGAAAGTATATACCCAGCTGGCCAAGGCCCAATTCCAACAACACAGGAAGCCAGTCTCCAAAGCCCCAAAGTCCCTAGACATAGGAGGGTCCATCCAGCAAACTCAAGCAAAGTATCATTGTCATTCAAAAGGTAGGAAGGTGATATGCAACACCTCCAAGGGCATCTACTTCTGAAGGAGGAAGCAGCGAAAAGAGTCATGTATAAACTCGTAGTACTGGATTGTGGCAAAGAAGAAAGGCAGATTCAAGGGAAGCGAAGTTGCATTTCCCATTCTGTTTCTGCTTGCCTCTGCATAAGTCTTTGACACCTTTGTCATATGCAAGGATGGTCACATGGAAAGCGCACATTAGATTTCGACTCACCACACAGAGAAAAGAAGAAACACAGATGAAAACCGTTTATAGCTAAAAACTAACTTTACTAATGTTTCTAAAATTGACATTTAATGTCTTAATGATTATTTTGGTTCATTAAACTCGAAGCTTTTTCTTCTGGTTCATTTACTTCTTTTTTTCCTTTTTTAAGGCATTGCCTTTTTTTAAAAAAATATATTTATTTACTTATTTGGCTGCATCAGGTCTTAGTTGTGGCATGCAGGATCTTTAGTGGCAACACGTGGAATCTTTAGTTGCGGCAAGTGAACTCTTTCAGTTGTGGCATGTGGGGTCTGGCCCTCTGCATTGGCAGCCACTGGAATCTTAGCCACTGGACCACCAGGGAAGTACCTGGCTCGTTTACTTTCAAAATTAATATTACCTTGGAATCTTTACCTGGAATTTCTTATTTTGCCAAGAAAATAATTTTCTCTCTACCCCACAATCTAATCAGCATCTAGAATATTCAGAAGGGCAGCAATCCATGAGCCATAGAAGGAAAGACTCCATGAAAATGACCACAAAGTAACAAAAACAAATAAAACCTAATCACAGAACTTTCAATAGGCTAATTATAAAGCATACAATGGAACTATGGATCTCTAAAAGCTTACTCTTATCCTAGCAATAAGTGTGGCTTCAAAACATTTTCAGACAGTTCAACACTACACTTCTAAATGATTTCTATTTATTTAAACAGAGGAACACATATTTAACGTTCCTTTTCATTATGAATTATTCATAGTTATAAATTATTAATTATGGAAAGTTGTTACACATAATGTTTAGTCAAATCAACACATACTTGAAGCCTCGACTTGTGCAAGAAAGATACAAGAGTGTCAAAAAGGACATGAATCGTAATCCCAACCCTTGGGGATTTGTTAAAATGCCAAACAATATTTTAACAGTCATTAAAGGAACCAATAAGAGATATCCTAAGGCAATCCATGATTAGCTATCAAATGAATAACTTACGTCAGTAAATGCTCCCTTATGTAAAGAGAAAAGAGAAAGAGCTATCAGACTGGGAAAGCCTGCCCAGCAGTCAGGGAAGCATTCCAAAAAAATTACAAAACAAAGTCTCAGAATTTATTAATATTACCTGAAAAACCATTAAGGGTTTACTAATTTACTCTTGATTTCAGAGAATTACAGCCTGAGATGGATGGCAGTAATTGCAAAGTTATTGCTCCTCTCCTAACTCAGAGATACCGGAGGATGGTCACCAAGGATGGCCATAGCACACTTCAAATGGATGGCGCTCAAAGAGGTCTTGCATATCTTCGAGACGCTTGGGGAATCCTAATGGACATGCGCTGGCGCTGGATGATGTTGGTTTTTTCTGCTTCTTTTGTTATCCACTGGCTTGTCTTTGCAGTGCTCTGGTATGTTCTAGCTGAGATGAATGGTGATCTGGAACTAGATCATGATGCCCCACCTGAAAACCACACTATCTGTGTCAAGTACATCACCAGTTTCACAGCTGCATTCTCCTTCTCCCTGGAGACACAACTCACAATTGGTTACGGTACCATGTTCCCCAGTGGTGACTGTCCTAGTGCAATCGCCCTACTTGCCATACAAATGCTCCTAGGCCTCATGCTAGAGGCCTTCATCACAGGTAATTGTTTTTTGTATTTTGTTTGTTTTATTTTTGGCTGCGGTGGGTCTTCATTGCTGCGTGCGGGCTTTCTCTAGTTGCAGCGAGCGGGGGCTACTCTTCATTGCGTTGCACGGGCTTCTCATTAAGGTGGCTTCTCTTGTCGCGGAGCACAGGGTCTAGGCACACAGGCTTCAGTAGTTGCGGCACGTGGGCCCTAGAGAGCACAGGATTCAGCAGTTGCGGCGCACAGGCTTCAGTAGTTGTGGCACACGGGCTTAGTTGTTCCGTGGCATGTGGGATCTTCCTGGTACAGGGATCGAACCCATGTCCCCTGCATTGGCAGGCCGATTCTTAACCACTGCGTCACCAGGGAAGTCCCCACAGGTAACTGTTTTTGTTCTTAAAAAAAAAAAATGTACGAATGTTTTGGAATGGGTATAGTCAGTTATAAGCAACTGTACTACAGAATAATTTATTTGCATTATTGGCAGGTAATGCCTGAGACTGAAAGGAAGAGCCTAGGGTCAAACAATAGGAGAAATTTTAAGAAACCTCTCTCTATACTTAAATTTTACATATTGAAATTTCTTAAGAAAAAAGGGATCATTATGCTACCAGCCAAAAAAATATTAACAAAAAATCTAAAAGGAGTTTTTCAGAGAAGCTAAATATTTTGTTAAATAAGTGAATAAATATGTTCAATGCATATTTTGACAGTCATTTTACCTAACAGAGGAATTTGATTTTTTTTTTTAACCTTTACTGGGCTAGAATTTTCTCCTTTGAGTTCATCTTTTCAACATTTACTCAATACTAATGAGCCCAGAGCACCGTAGTCAGCATTGCAGATGAGAGAACAAGTATACATATCCTGAGCATGTACTGGAAATAGGCCACAATGATTATGATATTTTGCGTATAAAACTGGCAACACATGATACTCTTTGCTCTAATAAAGTAGGGCTAGTGATATATACAATTAAAAAATAAAAAACAAAACAAAGAGAAAACCTTGTTTTAACACACTATGGGCGATATTAACAGTGGTCTGGAATAAAGGTCCCAGTGTGCTACCAACTGGCTTTTACAACCTGTAGCAAATCACTTAATCTTTACAAGAAGAGTTCTTACACTGGGCCATTCGATAAAATTTAGAGAATATGTGAACTTAGACAGGAAAAACTTGCATCTTTTTTTTCTTTTACACTAACCTCTAACTGAAATTTGGTATTTCCTTTGATTATAAATGTAGGCAACAAAAAACAAAAGCATCGGCAATACCCGTAACTTTGTTACAAACAGAAATCCCAGATATTTTCATATCATACTATAATACTTCAAAATTACAGTACTAAACCTCCACTGTATTTTTTTATTTAATGCATTAAAAAAAGCACATATAGTACACATTATAATTTTTTAAATGTTCAACTGGATTTCAGTGTATTTGGTTTCCTTTTTATATACTTTATTTTAATGCATTTAAAGCGTAATTCTAATAAGAGGTCCATAGACCTCACCAGCCTGCCAACATCTGTGGCACAAAAGTAGTTAAGAAACCCTGATCTACCTGCTGGGGGGCACATGGAGGATGCACTTGAAGGGTACACTGAAAACCACCTTAGAGACAGAGCCTTCTTAAAAGAAAAAAGGTTTGTATAAATTTCAAAGTTAAAAATTCTTCAATGGCACTTGTTCTACAGGTCCCCTCCCTACCCCAAATCATTCTACTATGAATCTAATCTCTATTTACACTTGAAGTAATCTGGTTGCAACTAAATTGCATTTATTTTCTGTTACATTATTTTTAAAGCAGGGGCAGGAATACAGGAAATGACCACTCCTCCACTTCATAACAAACTAAAGTTTTACATGTCTATGTAACAAAATGAATTTTGCTTACCCATTCTGAAATTGCAGTTTTAAAATAAAGAATGTATGTACCGTTTTGCAAAATCCTTCAGGCTAATGAGAAATTAACAAGTTCAATTCCTGACTCATTTCGAAGGCATGGCACCCAGAAATGTATAAACATTTGCAAGATCCTTCTCATTCAGAAAAGGTATTGATATTTAAACTGTTCATTCTAAAAAAAATTCAATGGTTTCTAATTTAGGTGCCTTTGTGGCGAAGATCGCCCGGCCAAAAAATCGAGCTTTCTCAATTCGCTTTACTGACTTAGCAGTAGTAGCTCACATAGATGGTAAACCTAATCTTATTTTCCAAGTGGCCAACACTCGACCTAGCCCTCTAACCAGTGTTCGGGTCTCAGCTGTACTCTATCAGGAAAGAGAAAACGGCGAACTCTACCAGACCAGTGTGGACTTCCACCTTGATGGCATCAGTTCCGAGGAATGCCCATTCTTTATCTTTCCACTAACCTACTATCACTCCATTATACCATCGAGTCCCCTGGCTACTCTGCTGCAGCATGAAAATCCTCCCCACTTTGAATTAGTTGTGTTCCTTTCAGCAATGCAGGAAGGCACTGGAGAAATATGCCAAAGGAGGACATCCTACCTACCCTCCGAGATCATGTTACATCACTGTTTTGCATCTCTGCTGACCCGAGGTTCCAAAGGTGAATATCAAATCAAGATGGAGAATTTTGATATGACTATTCCTGAACTTCCAACGCCTCTGGTCTCCAAGAGCCCAAACAGGACTGACCTGGACATCCATATCAATGGACAAAGCATTGACACTTTTCAGATCTCTGAAACAGGACTGACAGAGTAAGAAATATCCATAGCGCCCTATTTTTTTAATGTATTAAATATACTCAGCCAGTTATGCACCTATTTTTCCTTCATCATATCTCACGTTTTCTTTTTTCCAATGCTGATTACATCTTTCTGATTACATCATGGTGATCAAGCCTCTGCCCATAAAAAAATGGCTAGCAATACACATTGTGGAAATATAACATTATACAAAGTTTGTATCTGTGGTTCTCTGCTGAAATCAATGCATCTGAATGTAACAGATATTTACAATAACAGAAATGCTGTTGGTGAGTTTGTATGGATGTGGTATGATACCAGTAATGAAGGTAAAATGGACAGTGAAGTTTAACACAGCTGAACGCTAAGAATATCAGCCATAAATTTCTCATTTTCATCTGCAAGTTGAAGCAGCAGCCTAGTTTCAAACCTAGCTCCCTTGGTAGAATGATGATTTCACAATATTTAGTGAACACTCTTTTAAAACTGTTATTTCTTCAAGGCAACAAAGATCAGTCCTTTGGTTCTTTATAAAACAAAACTAGGGTAAATATTACCCCCTTAATTTTTAACAGCTAAGAACAAAAATCCACAAGAAAACAGCGAAGAATAGATTTATACATAACTCTAAAAGCATTTGAGCATGATACCCAAACATATGCACATATTCATACATTTGTGGCAGAAAGTGATCAGAGCAAGTTAAAATAAGCTCCAGGCTGAAGGAAACTGCAGGGTGGTATTTGAGCAAGGGGATGCAAAATTACATCTGCTTTAAAGCTACCACGCATACTAATCAAATAGTGATTTAAAAATTATAACCAACTATTCATCTGAATAACTTCCGACCTAAGTAAAAACATTCCCTTTCTACTCAGGGTCCATTCAATGGTATAAAAACCTCATAGATGCAAATATATTTATGTTTTTGTAGATATAAAGTTTTAGATATAATTCAACTAGGGGAAAAATCTCCAACAGAAAAAGCAAAAAATAATTAGGCAATGAAGTATTTTCAAACCCAAATTCCTGTTTCAAACTTCAGATAGTTTTTTCTATAAACACAAAATGAGTGTTTATTCACCAGCAGGAGGTTGGACTAGATGAACTCTATTATTTCTTTCCAAATCTAATACTCCATGAAAATTATGCTTTCTCTGCTTTTTTAATTTTGCATATACTAGGATGAACACTTCCACTTACCTCCAGTTTAACTTAAGACTATCCTTTGTAAACTTGTCATTTCAATAAAAAAATCAAACTGTCCTCAAACAGGAACCAAAAAAGTCACCCTATCAGATTTCAAATAGATTTGTTGCTGTTATTCTTTTCTGAAATTTCCCTTACCCAGGTTTATGTGAAAAAAGTGAAAGATTAACCCTCCCTACTGGTGATGACCCACACAGGAATCATCTCTTAAAATAAATACTAGCTAGTAAAGGGAAGCAGTTGTGAAAAGCAGGGCACAGAAGCAAGTCACATTTTTCTACTCCTAGACCAAAAGGAAGAGAAAATAAAGAACTTTGGAGTGGTCTAAGACTAATTATAGCAAAGTATATCAAGGACACAAAAACTTAATCACTGTGAACTTTTGCTGTTTGAAAATCTTAGGCATTCTTAAGTACTAGCTAGACCAACAGGTTTTCCTCCAACCCAAGATTGTTGTAACACATACAGACAGCAGGAATTCTTATTTCTATATAAAGTTAACAAGATTCACCTAAACTGATGAAAATAAGTACTGAAGATTTACATGGTATATTTTTTCCTAAGAGCTCTACATCACTTACATAGAGCAATTCCAACAGTTCAGAGAGGTTGCCTAAAGTCACGCAATTAGGAAGTGAGCAAGACCTGTCTAGGATCTGAGTCTCAATATAGATGCAGTATATTCTCCATTCAAGTCAGAGAAGTGTCTTACTATACTATTTATACATAAACTTTGCATCTGAAAATTAGATATAACTTTCCCTACACACACACACACACCCCAAAGAGAACTCCGTTGGTATACTAATGCTATTTAATAAATAGACAACTAAGATATGCAATCACATACCTCTGTCTAGGAGGCTGAAAGCTTCTGAAAGAACTGTTCATGATTCTTTTACTTCAAAGAATCACATCTTCTATGTTAAGGATTAAGTTTTCTGCAAAGGCCCCATTATCCTTTCAGGTGAATGGAGTACAGACTAAAAGAGGGGGAAATTTACTGGAAAGTGGGAAAAGCAGCTCTAACTCCTGGCTCTACGGCTCACTTACCTGGGCCACCTGAGAGATCAGTGACGATATCTCGGATACATGATCAGGGAGACCACGTTGGAACTAAGTTAAAAAATGCTTGTGGAAACCAATCCAGATAGCATGACAGTCCCAATAAACTGAAGACAAGTAGATACTAAAAATCATAAGGCCTAGTTTTGTTTTTTTTTTTTTTTTTTTTTTTTGCGGTGCGTGGGCCTCTCACTGCTGTGGCCTCTCCCGTTGCAGAGCACAGGCTCCGGACGCACAGGCTCAGAGGCCGTGGCTCACGGGCCCAGCCGCTCCGCAGCATGTGGGATCTTCCCGGACCAGGGTACCAACCCATGTTCCCTGCATCGGCAGGCAGACTCTCAACCACTGAGCCACCAGGGAAGCCCTAAGGCCTACTTTTATATATGTACAAGCCCATATTACCAACTCCAGCAGCAGCCTAATAACCAAAAATTGCTATGTCTGCTTCAAAGCATTTCACACCAAAATGCACTGAGTTGAACCTTTCGGTATCACCTGGATTTTTTTAAATGATCTTGTAATTCCATCCTCACAGAACCATACCGTAAGATGATCACCAGAACTGATCTCCCCCTATGCAGCAATCAATTTCTATTGAATAGGAATTATAATTTGAATATTACAGGCCTTTTTCCACCTCCACATTCTCCCACAGGTATTCACAAGGGTCATGCACAATTCTAACCCACATGCCTCTAATTCCACCCATTTCTCTACACATAAGAAGCAAATATATGATAAGAACCATCTCTAACTTTAAAAAGAACAAATCATTCTGGAAACTTCAGTACTCAAATTATCTTAATTTGATGTCATAGGACGTCTCACAATTGATCAATATGTCAGTGTGTCCCAACAAACTAGTTAAGTACTGCTGTTCTCTGAGAGAGTAAGATACAGTATGAGCAATCTTTTTTAATCTACAGTATTTTCAACAAAAGTGGATTACTTATAAAAAGAGAAGCTCAGAATCATTAACACAGTTTATTTAATAACCTGAAGTGAGCAGCTTATTTAAAAAAGCATTCAATAAAAGCCACTACAAAATATTTTCATAGATCTATGTGGACATTGCCCTGAAAAAAAGAAAGATTATACATCAAAAAGACCAGATGAATAAATGACATTCATAGTAAGAACATTCACAGTTTTAGCCTTTGCTCTCTAATACAAAAGCGAACATTCTAGTATTTTCTCTATTTCTTCTCACCTGTGACATACTATCTTCACTGGAAAAGGAGTTAATAGCCTGCTTCCTAACTTGAAATTTCAATTCGTAAGATAGCCTTAATAAAGAATATATGTCTTGCAGAGAACACACAGACCTAAAAAGTTAAATCAAGTAAATCCTAACGATTATATTTATCATCCCTGGTTTCATGCAATAAAGCCCTCAGATAACCAAGGAACTCTAAATGCAAGCAATGCTACAACCCCATCTACTGGAGAGACGCAAGTAATTGAGTCAATTTTTAATAAATGTATCCTTATGTGTGAGCCTTGTTAAGAACCAATATCATGGAAATCCAGATAAAAATACTTCAAAACAGTAAGAAAGTCTTACCTACATCTTTTCGCCCTGGTTTTTCAAAACGTCTATCACCCCTAGAAAAGGTAAAAATAAGTTTCAAACAAATCTTGAGAGTAATACATAGATTTCCCATCTATGACACCCATTTTCCTATCTTTCTTAATAGCATTTCTTTCTTTTTCAAATTATAAAACAAATACACTGTTATTGCCTAACCTTTGGAAAATACAGAAAAGCACAAAGATGAAAACAAAAATATCCACCATCTCACCTACCAAAAGCTAGCTTCTATAGACCCAGAAATGTTATTTTTTAAATTAGATACCTGTTTTATTTTAGGTATCTGCTGTACAGAGCTTTATATACTGCTTTTAGAATGTGTTTTTACATATCACTAGACATTTTCAAAATTATCCTAACTTTAATGGTTATATACTATTCTACTGTGTGGATACACTATTATATAAGAAACCACACTGATATTAAGCTGTCTGGTTTATTTCGCATTATTTTATATTATAAATATTATCACAGTGGACATCTTTGTACATGTATCTCTGTGCAACTGCCTTTGCTCATCTTGAAAGACTTCATATAAAGTCACAAACAATATAGAGAAGATGCTTTGATTAACAGCAACGAACAGTAAAATGAAGATGCTTCCCACTGAGCACTAATCAAACAGCAAATCTAATTAACTATTAAATATCCATGCTGGCACTAAAATATGAATGTATTTATCTAGAATGCTTTTTCCTTTAAATAAGGATCATTTAAACATTTCTAACATAATTGATATTCAATTAACAGCATTTTTTGAAAAATGAAACCTTCTAACTCTACAAACAGCCTTCTCCTCTGCAGAAAGCATAAAAGAAATGTTTTTTACACCAAGAAACCTTTATACCAAGATGTGGATCCTTTTAGTTACCTTTCCTCCCAGCTCTGCGACCTATGCATTTCCCTGCCACCTCCTCGACCAAACACACCCTCTACTTCATCAAAGCTTCTTTGGTAGAAACCACATTCACCTCTGCCTCTGCCTGAAAATAAGAAAACAGAAAAAATGATAGTCAGATGTCAATATCTGGCACAAGTTCAACGCCAAACATTAATCTCTGAAGTTCTGTCTATATACAAAGTAGGATGTCTACATTTAAATATTTAGCAAGGCCCACTGAATCTTTACTAGTGAGACCAATGACAGCACTGAAGCAGCTAGACCACAGGAGGATAAAAAAACAAGTTAGAAAACTGTGTAAGAGTCCCAGTTCCAGTCCTGAACAAGAAATAGTATCAACATTAAGCTCCTTAATAAAAAATTCAATTGTGAAATTCTAAGATCAGTAAACCATTACTACAAATCAAACCTTTTATTGTATTATTTTCAACAAAAATGGAAGATGTGGAGAGTTTGAGAAGAGAGCAGATAAAGTACAAAAGGCAAGCACAAATGTCAAATTAATTTCTTTAACTCCAGAGAAAGGATCATTTAATTGGGTCAACTCTAAACTAACAATTTTGTGAACTAACTCCTTAAAGGATATTCCACAGCAACCAAAGGCACTCTTTCCTGTTTGCTCAAATCTTGAAGAAAAATATCAGGCAGCACTAAATATTCGAACTGCACAGCCAGTAAAAATGTGTGGATGTAGGAATTTAGAAGCTCCAGTAGCTCAAGTGTACACTGGCCTTTACTGAAAGCAATTTGATTAATCTATCAAAATTTGACTCAACAATTCTAACTAGAATTTATCCTAATAGAAATACTCGCACAAATATGCAAATACATATACACGAAGATGTTCACTGCAATTTTTAAAAAAACAGAACTTAATCAGTAAAGAATTGGCTAAATAAATTCTGATAAAACAATTCAGTAGAACACCAGGAAGCCACAGAAGATAAAGTACTGACATTAAAAGAAATCTACAATATTCTGCTGAATGACAGAAGTATGCCAAAGAACAATACATATAAAAAAGATTCCATGTATATAAATGATATGGCTGCATACTTAGGGTCAGGAATGATATAAATCCAAATGTTGCATCTGGGGGGGAGAAGGCAGTATGCACTTTCAGCTTTATACTTTCTGTATAGTGTGAGGATTTCCCAACTAACCTGTGTGTTGGATACACCATTTGCATCCAACACACAGGTAAGAAAACTGGAGGGCAGGGAGGTGCCTAGGGATTATTTATACCTAGATGAAATCTTAGCCATTATCCCTAGCTCAACTTCTCCCGCGGTATAAAACCACCCAAAGAAAACTGATGATGAATCTTGAATAAAAGCATGAATGCATTCCAAAGCTAAATACAATTGAGTTAAATAATTGTTTCAAATATCCATGCAGTATTTCTACTTCTTAGTTATAATTCATCAAGAATTGACTCAATACAATTGTACTTCTATATGACATTATGGAATACAAAAATAATGCATAGAATTTTATGTACATAAATACCCTCTCAACTAATCCAAGTATCAATTTCTTCATCTGTAAAATGGAAGTGGGGACTAGGGTTGAACTACAATAATCTTACCTTCCAGTTACCTTCCAGCTGTACCAACTTAACTTCAAGTCATCTTAAAGTCAATGTCCAGTTTCGAACCTCTATCCTCAGGAAATACATACATTTTATTTAAGATCCTAAAACAGTGTAATACAAACTTTTATATTACACTGGGGTGATCCCCTACAACGAGATTTTTAGGGTGAAAGAAAAGAAGTCCCCTGTCCTTTTAGAGAACAATTTTCTCAAGAAAACCATTAAGTACACAGCACCTTGAAAAAGTGTTTTATTCTGGAAACAGATGAATACGCAAAACAGCCTTCCAACGTTGCCAGAAAAATAAGCAAACCACAGACAAAATATTTTCTGCCAGTTACGACTAGCACTGGCACTGGTCCTCCTTATGAGCCTAAAGCGTTGTAAGTGGGCACAAAAAAAGAATCAGATTCTAGAGCTTTCCAGCTTGTAAAATGTAAGGAACAATCTTCAAAGTACAAGGCCCATAATCATCTATAAATGTAGTCCCCATATGAGGAGGAGCAAGTAAATACAACATGGTAAATCTTTCATAAAGTTAAATTTAAATGACTGTCCTATTGTCTGAGTTTTCACCCTATTCTCTGGGAAGATTAAAATATACTTCCTTTAATAATGATGAAGACAGTAGCTGACAGTTGTGTAGATATGCTTTACTGTTGAACATCTTAACCAGATAAATAAAAAGATGACAAATTCATGTTGTTTTCCTGTTTGTTTATTTAAATTTTACTAGTTCTCATCATATTCCGAAGTCTGGAAGTCAGTCGATTTTCACATCAAAGTTTTCTCAAGTTGGAAAGGGCCAGGATAATCATCTGATGTTAGTGCTGCCCGTGCAAAAAAAAGCCACATTAATCACTATTTATTTAACCCATAAGTTAAAATTAAGTAATAAGTGAAGAAAACAAAACCACAGATTAAAGGTCTTATGAAACCATTAAAAAGAATCACAGTTGGGACAGTGGTGTTAGAAGTATTTTTCACCAAGTCAGTTCATTCATTTGACTAGTTTCACATCATTCACTCACATCAATGTTAATTAAGTCACTGCTTTTATCACAGTATCTTTTATACATGCCCCGTTTAAATTCTGAATGTAAGAGTTCTATCCTGTGGGATAACCCTACACACTTCAAAGAAACCAGAAGGCAGGAAGAAATTTATCAACCCTTCATTAGTTTCTTGATATGGAATTTTTTTAAAGCCTATTTAGAGAGATTGGTTGGTATTTGCAATACACAACATTGGTGGTCGCTTGAGGAACAAGAAACAGCTGCTTGTGGTCCATACTTCTTAATTAATATAAGATCTCTCAATGCCATGCCCTGAAAAGCACTAGTGGCAAAGCTGCGTAAGTGCAGCCTCTCCTCGCTGCCAGCCCACTGCAGAAAAACACAGGAAAACACCCAAGGAGCAGGCCACAGCCAGCCTCAAAACACCATCATCACACCACCGAGAAGCACAGATCTCAGACGAATTCTGGACCAATGGAACCTAATCACATGCATATGGGAGTCTAAACGGCCTGTGGACTTCTGAAACACAACACACACATGCTTAAATCTCCGTTTTTGCAGACACCCAATTCTTCCTAAAGTACCTCTTAAAATTCCAAGGTATGTTTACACTTCTGCTATGATTTAACGAACTTAGAAGTAAAAGCTCAAGTAAATATTTATATTACAAACATTAAGAATGCCCTTAAGGGGACTTCCCTGGTGGCACAGTGGTTAAGAATCCTCCTGCCAATGTAGGGGACATGGGTTCAAGCCCTGGTCTGGGAAGATCCCACATGCCGCAGAGCAACTAAGCCTGTGAGCCATAACTACTGAGCCTGCGCTCTAGAGCCTGCGAGCCACAACTACTGAGTCCGAGTGTCACAACTACTGAAGCCCACGTGCCTAGAGCCCGTGCTCCACAAGAGAAACCACTGCAATGAGAAGCCCGCGCACCACAACGAAGAGTAGCCCCCGCACGCCACAACTAGAGAAAGTCCGTGCGCAGCAACAAAGACCCAATGCAGCCAAAAACAAAATAAATAAAATAAATTTATTTAAAAACAAACAAACAAAAAGAATGCCCTTAAGTAGCAGAAGATCAACGAACCCCAAATAGGGAGCAGATATCAAAGAACAAGTATATCAAAATAAGAATTATTCTTCCAAGAAAAGACACAAATCTACGCAATATGAAACTACAGGTTAAATAAAGGATGACTGCATAATTTTGTTGTTGTTGTCCTACACCCTAAAATAGGTCTAGTATTGATGAGACAGCTTTTACAAACGCCTCTCTCTGGCTGGGGACACACCTGGCACACGGCCTTATATGGCATAGACCCTGTGTCACAGAGGCCTGGCAGGGACCTGGGTGCCACTCCAGCAGCCAAGGCACTTCAGGGAGCTCTGGTGCTCAAAGTGTAAGATCCCCTGGGGATGAGGAGAATGGATATTTGCCAAAGATAACCAGGACCATCTAGAATCATTCACACTCAAATCTCTTAAGCTAGAATTACCTTCCTCTACTCCAAATCAGAGGTTGTGGAATAGATGCGCTGAGAAACAGTTCAGAAAACAAATGTTCAGGACATTTATTAGGCAATTAATGTCAAAGAGCAGTCTTTTAAAAACCAAATATCAAAATATTTTAAAAGCGATCTCCCTATCCTCTCTCTCCACCGTCTCCACCATTACTTTCTTCACATGAAAGCTCACCTCGCCCTCTTGAAGAACTTCGACCTCTAGGAGCCCCCACCACTGTTCCTCCTCCTCCTCGTCCTGTCAGTCGCAGGACAGCAGCACTGTTTACAGACATGGAAAAGTTTCTCTGCCAAAAAAGAGAGAAAGAAGAAAATGAATAAAACAAATAAAACTGCATGCTGTTCCTGGCCATCTCCCACTGCATCTGTAAAATGGCACTTAATGACTACTAGAAATGGGAAACAATCACTACATGACCCACTAAGATGCTCCAAAACCTGATTTTAGCTGAAAATTTCAAATTAACATTTCAGACCAACAAACATTAACAACCAATGCCTTACACTATGTTAGGTTCTGTGAGGAAATATTAAGCAGACAAACTCTAAATGCTGTATGCATCCGGAAGCAGACAGGATATTTACGCATCATAATATATACAGAATACTCGGTAAAAGAGATCTGGTTTGAAAGGATCCCTTAACCACTGAAAGGTGGAAATGAGAGGGAGTCACAAAAGGTCTGAATCAACAGTATGATAAAGAAAAAAATGATCATTTTGCCTCATTCTGCTCACCACTGTGAATTAGCAACTCCAACTAGTATTTAATAGAATGACAGGTATCAGGGGTGAATGGGGAAGGGCAAAGTAAGAACCTACATAAGATCAACCATCTAAACGGGTAGGGGGAGAGAATGTTTGAAAAAAATAAATAAAATCCCAATCGCTTGGTCTTTAGCCTGCACTTGCACCCACAGTCGATCTGGAAAAGGGTCAAATACAACAACAGTAGAGGGTGGGCATCCTTCAAACATGAAGAGGGACACAGGAAGACAGGAGGTCTGGAATTCAAAAATATCAATCAAAAATGTTTAGTTGATACTTCTGGATAAATGGAATATACAGAGCTTAGGAAAAGGTAAAGCAAGAAGCAATTATAAAAATACTGAAAAATGATCTATAAGATATCAAAATCCTGGGCATTTGAAGGAGAATTTCGTAAGAGAGTTTTAAACTCAGAAAATGTTGGAATATATCCTTACCTGAATACTTTCTATAAACTTAGAACCTAATAGACATCTGTGCAAAAATGCAGGTGTGGTAACAGTGTGGCAAATCCAACTTCAGCATGGCTGTAGCCAAGGGCCCTCCTGGCAAAGGGGCAAGAAGTGAGGCTTAAGAGCACACCAATCTGGTAGCAGCTACCTAAATCACAGGGAAATAGAATCCTGCAATTCAACTAATATTTTAAGTCCAAATTGTTCTCCACTGTGAAGTCCTGATTTGCTATTCTGATTCAAGATCAATTCAAATGTGATTGTCTATACCTCTTTTTGAAGAAATCAACATGTAATTGATTTTTAAAACTTCTACTTTCATTACTGAATTTCTTGTTTTAATATATGGCTCATTTTCTCCTCATTACCTGTCATTGCTTGTCTTTTTCAGAACTGCATTCAATACAATTTGTTCAGATAAATTTTAGAAACTCATCAATGGAAGTTTTTTCCTTTGACTTTTATAGGTATATAATCATATAATCAAGTAACTTCAACACTGAAGACTTAAAATGTAATTGATAACTAAAAATTAGAGCCAGATACCAAACTTGATTAGTACTTATTTCAAACTATTTTTAAATAAAACTTAAAAAAAAAAAAAAGCTGGTTGAAACGTATGCATTAATTTACCTTTTAACACAGAGTAACCAGTGGAGTTACTGAATGCCTCTGGGATCACAATTAAGCAAGACTATGAAGTCCCAAAATCTAGATTAATATATTCTAAAATTAGAAAAACAGAGGTCAGAGCCAACTGTATTATGTATACCAGCATCTGACACTGTTGAACACCTCATTACCAAAGTATTACATGCATGAAACTCAAATGCACCCATCTATGGCATTCAGGGAAACTCTCATATGCTTTCATACATCCTCACACATTGCAGTTGAAAGTGCAAACTGGTATAATCTCTGGAAGGCAATTTCTCAAAGTATATTTAAATGTCCATACCCTTTGACACAACAATTCCTCTTCTTACACATGTGAAAAATAACATAAGCAGAAAGATTTTAACTGCAGTACTATTTGTAAAAGCAAAAATGGCAACCAGCTAAGTATCAACCAAAAGGAGCTAATTTAAAAATCATGGCCATCTATACAGGGAGTTCTGTGCAGTTGTTTAAAAAAATGAGGCTGGAACATTGCTGGCGGTCCAATGGTTAAGACTCCAAGCTTCCACTACAGGGGGCAGGGATTCAATCCCTGGTTGGGGAATTAAGATCCCACATGCCAAGCGGCGCAGCCAAAAAATAAAAAATAAATAAATAAATAAAATGGGTAATCATGTTTAAAAATAAAATGAGGCAACTCTATTTATTAGCGTTGACCATATAAAATGGCTAATATTCAACCATTTCTGATCCAGAAAGCTACAGATTTCATACAGTTAGCCTAATATATCAATACAAAGATATAAAGCATAGCTGGAGTTAAGAGCATGGAGAGGCTAGACTGCCTGAGAGTGAATTTTGGCTCCTTTACTCAACTTCTCTGTGCCTCATTTTCCTCATCTATATAATGTGAATAGGAATCTACTGCGTGGGTTGTTGCAAGCACTTAACATATTAAGCAACAAGTGTTTAGAACAGGGTCTGACACATATTAAAAGCTAAACAATTATCTGTTATTATTTCCTAAATAGATGCTCAGGTGAAAACAGTAAAGTGTAGAACTGTATGCATAGTATGCTACCATTTATGTGTATGTGTGTTTAAAAGAATAGATGCATTAGGGCTTCCCTGGTGGCGCAGTGGTTGAGAGTCCGCCTGCCGATGCAGGGGACACGGGTTCATGCCCCGGTCTGGGAAGATCCCACATGCCACAGAGCGGCTGGGCCTGTGAGCCATGGCCGCTGAGCCTGCGTGTCCGGAGCCTGTGCTCCGCAGCGGGAGAGGCCACAACAGTGAGAGGCCCGCGTACCTCAAAAAAAAAAAAAAATGAATAGATGCATAGATAGTTGCAGATGTATTAAATACCCTAGGAAGAGAACACAAGAAAATGGAAACAGTGGTTATTCCTGAGGAAGAATAACAGGTAGCGAGAGTCTGGGTTACTCACAAACTTGCTTTTCACTATATGCACTTTGTGAATTTTGTATATACATGTGTTATCTATTCAACAATGCATAAGCGATTTTCTTTGATGTCAAATAAATAAAACACACCAATCTGGCAGCAGCTACCTAAATTACAAGTGTAATGTGTAGAGTCATGCTTTTCAAACTGTGATATACATACAGGGAAATGTCAAAACAAAGAGCAACTGGGAGATCTTATTTAAGCGTTAATTTTGTTCTCAGAAAACCTTTTACCTAGTTATATTTTATACATGCATGCGTGTACATATATGCGTGTATATATATGTGTGTGAGTGTATTGGGGCGGGGGGGGGGCGTGGGTAGTGAGGGAATGTGCACAAGCAGAAAACTACCTTGCAGTTTAAAGATATAATATTCCCTTCAGGTAACTTCAGGAACCAAGATATGCAGCAAGAAGCTACTTTAGGTTATTAGAATTATTTACCTCCCCAATCAGAGTAATAGGGTGAATAAGTATACAAAGCTCTAGTCTAGGAAGATCTAAGCAATTCCTGAACAGGTACATGACCATCCAAAGTACACACTTCAAAATGTTAATGAACCTTTTGCCAGCTTTAAGTACTGTCCTACTCCAACATATTTGACAAAAAGAAAGGCTACCAAGTGTCAGGAATTCCTAAATGATGCCTTTTTAAATGCTTCCAAAAATGCACCCTGATGGTCTTCTGTGATTACCATGAAAACTTCCCAATCCTTACATTAAGCCCTTGTGAGTATAGCATCCAGACCTTAACACCTTAAGATAAACTTTTCCATTATAAAAACAAATGAAGAGTTACTCCTTTAGTCATTCTAGAACTAATTTTGGTGTGTAGGTGTACTGCATACCTAACTTTATTCCTTTTCAAATTGTTAACCAACACTTCCCAGCAGCATCTGTTGAATAATTTTTTATTTTTCAAATGATTTGTGTAGCCCTTAGTAAATACAATTTCTTAGAAATGTTACAGGATTTTTCTGAATGATTCAATTACTTTTTTTTTTTAATTAAAAGTCTATCACGTTTTGGTAACTAGTAGCAAGTCCTCCTCCCTACTTATTACAAAGCTTTTCTGGCCCATGTAGTCTCTAAGAAATCCAGGCAGTCATTTAAGGAAAAATAAAAAGAAACTATTAAAAATATTCATAAACAGTTGGAAAAATAATCACAAAAGATTGAAACTGGTATACTGAGCTATATAAAAATTAGCTTCTACATTAAAAAAATCATAAATGAAATCAAATGCAATTAAAAATTTAGAAAATTTAATAGGTTAGGGTTAGGGCTAGCTCAAGAAAAAGATTACTAACCAAAAGAAAAACTGGCAAAGACAAGAACAAAAAATTAAAAGAAATATAAATGCAAACATCTGAGAAACTCTGCACTAGGGAAAGAAATGCAAAGTAAAACAATGGAAGAATATTTTATCCAAATCTGCAGAGAATTTTTTCAATAAAAATGTTGGAAGTATAGAACAAAGCTTAGTATACACCATCACCTGCACAAAAAGGGGGAAAACATATTTACTTGGAAAAATATACAAGAAGCTGCTAACACTGGCTGCCTTTCGGAAAAGGAGACAGGTGGCTGGGGGAAAGGATGGGAGAGAGATTTTCTATTATATACTGTTCTGTAAATTTTGATTTTTAAACCATATGATTTACTGCTTATTCAAAATAATTAATTAATAAAAATACTGAACATGGCAGAAGTAATGGTAAAATGCTACAGGTGTGGCAGCAGTGAAACAAAAGAAATATCCTCATACAAAGTTGCTTGAAAACAATTTAGCAGTATGGAGTGTTTTGTTTTTATTTCCAAACTTTCAGTTCTAATCAGCTAATCTATATGTCTATCCTTAAGCCACTGTTTTGATTACTGTAGCTTTGTAGTAAGTTCTAAAACTGGAAGTATAGGTCCTCCAGCTTTGTTCTTTTTCAAAATCGTTTTAACTACTTAGGGTCCCTTGCAATTCCATATGAATTTTAAGATCAGCTGGTCAGTTTCTACCCAAAAAGCCACTGGGATTTTGATGGGGACTGTACTGACAGTAGATCAATTAACAATATTAAGTCTTCCATGGCTTAATAAATGCTGATGCCTTTCCACTTATTTAGCCTTTAATTTCTTTCAACAGTGTTTTATAATTTTTATGTAAAAGTTTTATACCTCCTTATTCCTAAGTATTTTGTTTTTTTATTTTTATCTTTGGCTGCGTTGGATCTTCATTGCTACACATGGGCTTTCTCTAGTTGCGGCCAGTGGGGGCTACTCTTCATCGCAGTGCACAGGCTTCTCACTGTGGTGGCTTCTCTTGTTGCAGATCGCGGGCCCTAGAGCACGCGGGCTTCAGTAGTTGTGGTATGTGGGCTCATTAGTTGTGGTGCTTGGGCTCTAGGGCGCGCGGGCTTCAGCAGTTGTGGTGCATGGGCTCAGTAGTTGTGGCTCGAGGGCTTAGGTGCCCCGCAGCATGTGGGATCTTCCCTGACCAGAGATCAAACCCGTATCCCCTGCACAGCAGGTGAATTCTTAACCACTACGCCACCAGGGAAGTTCAACCAAGTATTCTGTTTTTAATACTACTGTAAATGGAATTGTTTTCTTAATTTCCTTTGTGAACTGTCCATTGCTAGTATACAGAAATACAACTGATATTTGTGTACTGATTCTGTAGCATACAACTCTGCTGTATTCACTTAGTACACTATAAAAGGACAAACACAAAATGTGCTACTTTCCAGCCCAAAACTCTAACTTTCTCACAATATCATTTTAAAAATTGGTGACAGGGCCACAACTACTGCAGCCCGCGTGCCTAGAGCCCGTGCTCCACAACAAAGAGAAGCCACCACAATGAGAAGCCTGCACACCGCAACGAAGAGTAGCCCCTGCTCGCCGCAACTAGAGAAAGCCCACGTGCAGCAATGAAGACCCAATGCAGCCAAAAATAAATAAATAAATTTATTTTTTAAAAAAATTGGTGACAGAAGAGCATATTTTTAAGCACATTGTAAGCTGAAGATCTACATTTTCCTTTAATGTAAGAACTGGTAAAAAATTGGTGAGAATTCATGTTTTGCAGAAGAACTGAAAAATGACATGTTTCTGAAAAGAAGGCCCTCTCCCCCCAAAAATAACTCTCTCTCTACTCAAATACATCTCCTTACACTCAACAGCTTCAGATCTAAAGCAGAATCTAGTCAACTAAGAGAGGCAACCCAACACCAAGAAAAGAGTAATAAGGAAGCAGATCTGGGGGGAATGGAGGACACTCCTTAGGGCCTGAGTAGGAACTTCACATTTTCATGCCTCACTGGGAAGGAACAAGGGTTTGACTGGAGCTCAAAGGCAGATAGATACCAACCTGTTCTTCTTCTGTAAAGGGTACAAGAGCCAATGGCGGCAGGGGTTCCTCTTGTAGGATAGGCAGAAATTCTTTATCCAGAAGGTCTGAAGGTATCTGTTTGACCAAACACATGACCAAGAGATTAATGCTATCCCTCTAATTACAAGAAGATAAAACAAGAAAATATTCTTTGATTCACCTGTTGCTGATTATTAAAAATATGGATTAAAGCTTATTGAGACACAATTAATATTCTGAAAGGGTCAAACATTAAAAACCCCAGTCACTCTCCCTGTCCTCCCATCAGACTACCACTCTCAGATTTGATATACAGCACTGACTCTGGTATTCCAGAGTGCATATTTAACTCAAAGCACAAAGTGGTAGGAGAGTTTTACAAGCAACTGTATCTGTCCTAAGCAACCATCATTAAAATTTGATTCTTAATCCATTAATAAAATTAAAAACAAAGTATACTTAAAAAATAGAAAATGTTATTTCTCACTAGTCAGGGAATGAAAGTGTATTTTATATAAAGCAGAAACTAACACACCATTGTAAAGCAATTATACTCCAATAAAAATGTTTTTTAAGAAAAGGTATTTTATACTGTTTGAGTTTTGATCATTTATAAGTAACACAAATGTGGTGTCACATTTTAAGATCTTGTCCCCACTGAAAATTTTATATTTAACTCAAAAGAAAAGAACAAGAGAAGCATCTGCCCTTCTCACTCCTAACTGGAAAGAATAAGAAGAGATGCAATAAAGAGAGAAGAGAAAAATTCTTCCTTTCTCAGCCATCATACTGGGATAGAAATAGAGGTTAAGAGGAAATCAGTTAGACAAAGCATTAAGTCCTGACTACTCTCCTGTTTTCATGAAGCTTTCTACTCCTGTAATGAAATGTTAGGTCTTCTCTAAAAAAATAAAGAGTACGTAACATTTAGAAGAGCCTCTGTGAACTACTGCAGGTTTCAAAGCAGGAAAAAAAAAGGTAGAGAGAAAAACCATGGCTGTTTCATATATCAGCACATAATTGTACATAACCTGAAATCTCATTCATAATTCTGAACTCTTTCCTACTTTCTTACCTTGTTGTCTTTAAGGAAAAGTGCTAACATTTCTTCTCTGCCATAACGATAGTCTGCTAATTTATACTTCGGCAATGCTGGAGAAAGAGGAGGGGATGTAATACTCCCACCACTGGACAGAGCTCGGAGCCTAAAACAGTAGACAGAATATAAAATGAAGTGTCAAATATTCTGGCAGTAAGGACTTTTTATTTTCATATAATATACTATAAAAATTTTATAAAATAAAAAAGAACAGAAAAAAAACCCATTATCTCAAAGTATCCAAGATTTTAGCTCTAACACAACCTGCTATAATAGCTCACTAAGAAAACAGCTCATTGAGAAATAACTAGACGACCATTTGAAAATTCCTTAACTTAGAAAGTATCGTGGCATGTCTGTGAGAAGCTTAGGGGGTGAGATGGGGACACCTTTTTCCAAACTATAAAAACAACATATAATTAAAACAAAAGTCATATATCACCTTACAACCACTAGATTAATAAAAATTAATAAATCTGACAATACCAGTTGTTGGTAAGGATGCAAAACAATGCAAATTCTCAAGTAGTATTTGTGGGATTATAAACTAAAACAGCCACTTCAAAGAATGATTTGCTAATATTTAACAAAGTATGCTACACAAAAGAAAAAGCAAAATACAGAAGCTTATAAAAAAGATGATACTTTTATATATGCCCGCAATATTTCATAATTCACTTTTAATGAAAGCAATTAGTGATCAGTGTAGAGAATTTAAAAATGCAGTGAAAAAAGTGCAGTACAAGGAGAAAAAATATAAAAGCCATATTTACTAAGAAAAAAAAAGTAAAAATATACTTCTAGCTGATAATAGCAGCTGCCTCTAAGGAATGGAACTAGGAAAAGAGAAACGTTTTAATTTTATAATAAGATGTTTTTATTTTAAAAAGGAGCGGGGTGCGGGGGAGAACCTCAGCAAAAAAATGGCAAGAGTATGATCGTACTGCAGCACTGCGTCAACTAGCAAGTGGGAAACTACCATCAGGAGTAGCTGATTATCTGGGAGTGGCCCAAAGTTCTATAAAGTAATAGATAACAAGGGTAAAATGGACCACGGTACTGCAATACAGTAGTTTAGCACAAAGGAAAATTCAACAGAAGCATTAAAATATATCCCCCAAATTGCTAAGCTTTATTGACAAAAAAGGGGAGGGGAGAATGGTCTACAAATTATGCATTAAAAAGTGTGAAGGCCAAGCAGAGTAAATACTTGCACATTATTCAAAAACGGCAGAAAAAAACAGTATGTACATAGTAAATATATAAAATGTGCTTACATGTAGAAAGCAATACCAAAAAAAAAAAAGGAGTATGCATTAGTAAAGTTAGACTCCAGGGTTTTGTTTTTTATTTCAGTGTTTCTATCTTCTCTTTCCACTTATTTTTTAATGTTTTATTATGGACAATTTGGAACATATATAAAAGTAACAAGAAGAATATAACAAACTGCCATGTACCCATCACCCAGTCCCCAATCCATACTGCTCCTTCTGCAGCATCATCTAACCATCCTTTAATACTATTTTGAAGGAAATCTTCGGCTTTCAAGATTTTTAAAGGAAATTATTTTCAAGTTTTGAGAAAATCTTTTGAAGAAAAGTTATCTCATCTGTAAATATTTCAGAATGTTCTAAAAGATAAGGATTTTTCTTTTAAGTCTTGATTTTGCTGATTTTATCCCTGTGATATAGTTTAACATGTTTCTCTGTTCTCTGCATTTCATGTAAATTGGTGACTGGATGCAGAGCCTTATCAGACTTGGCAAGACTACTTCCATGTGGTGGTGTGTTATTCCATCAGGAGGCACATACTGCCTGGTTGGTTTTGCGAGGCTAAGCAGTCCCTGATGACCAAAGCTTAGATCCTTAAGTTCACTAAGGTTGCAAAGTGACTTTATCATTTCTTCTTTATTTGCTAGCTTGAACAGTTCTACAAAGAGAAACTTCCCTCTTACGCTATTTGGTATTACCTAATAGGATATAGTTCATGTAAGAAAGGAAGGAAAAAGCCTTCATTCTTCTTTTTCACTTATTAATTTTCAAAATAATGACTTGGTTCACTAACGTCCTCCAATAGTAACAAATTATTTTTTATTAATGTATTTCAGTTCACTGCAATTATTCTTAGCAATACTCAAACTATCTCATCTTTGCCCAGTGGGAGAGGCTTCAGGTTGGCTCCCAAGTCCTTCTGACCCAACCCTAGTAGTCTTTAACAGCTTCTTTTTTATCTGGTATGTCAAATGTTCCAAAATCAGCTTATTTCTTGCCTCAGACTTAGATTCAACCATTTCACCAGGGAGCCTGATCCTCTTTAGTAATATATATATTAAGACACAATCTGGGTGCTAGCAGTGTTCACTGCTACTGGGTTGGTCTTTCGTTTTCTTTCCAATTATTCTTGGACTCAGAGGTCATTGAGTCCAACTCCTACAAGACAGGTTAAACAAACCAGTAAGAAAACAACATGCCCGCGAAGGAGTGATCCAACCACTGCTGAAGGACCTTCCGGTACAGTGGTTTGCATCAAATTCATGTATATTTGAGCTCTTTCCTGAAAAAGTGGAATTAATATCCACTAAGAACTGAAGCTGGGAACGTTACACATACATTACCTCATTTAAGTTCCACAACAACCCCAATATAAGAGATGAGAAAAATGAAGCCAAGGAGTTAAGCAATTTGCCCACAATCACCGCCAGCAGAACAAAGAGTCCAAAACTAGGTTTTTATGACTAAAAAGACCAAAATCTTTCCAAATTTTTATTTAAAATAGCCAAGGTTTATTCTGCCAAAAATTAATTTTTAAATATATATACATATGTATAATTAATATATAATTTTAAAATATCTTTCTTATACTGCGTCAATATGCTCCCCAAGAGTTTCTACCACTCGAGGGCACATCTAAGCGCTCTTCCAAGTGAAAATCATCCCAGTATTTGCAGTTATTCCATCTCACCAGAGACTCTCCCTCTCACTGCCCAACATGCCTAATTTCATCTGCTCCTCACAAGGTTTCAAAGCCACCCACAAACCCCACCGGCTTTCCATGCCTGTGAACTGAACACTTCTTATAGGCACCAGACCTAAAAAGTAACACGGCCAGAATGCATACTCAAGAGATTCCTCTAGCTACTGTGAAGAGAACAGACCAAGGCAGGCTGAGAGTAATTCAGACTTGGAGAAGACAGTAGCCTGAATCAGGATAATGGCTGTGCTATACTAAATAATTAACAAATCCTATCCCGAGTCTTCCTTCACCTACAGATATGTGGAAAAGCTAAAACATATGTGGATAATGTCTTTCCCTAAAAATCCACCAGTGACCTTTAACTCCGCTAGGATCTTGCTCCATACAACCCTCTCTTAGAAATTCAGCCCTTCCCTATTGGCTTTCCCCTCATCTCTAAATATAAATATATCTAATAGTGATTTGTTTAAAACTCCTCTAATGCAGCATCCCCCTCTACCTATGCAGCACTGGTCATCTTTCCTCTTCATTTCAGAGACACCTCCACATTCTCACTTCCCAATCACTTCAAAACCCAACGCAACCTGGCTTCTCCCCTAGCACTCTACTGCGCTAGAAAGTTCAGTAACCTCAACACTAGGCCCAAGTGAAATTTCTCTATCCTTATCATCTTCATCTTCCTAGCCATATGGAGATCTGTTTAACACAGGAGGCCCAGTGCTACTCCTAGCAGTACTAGTAGTAACTGATAGGTAGCAGCAGCAGGGCTGTCTAAAACCCCCCGATACTCCACAATCCTCACTTGTTAACTGTTGTCCAAGATCCAAACTTCAGCTTAAAAATGTAATTTAGAATTTCAATGTAGATGTGTGAAGACACACGAATCAAAAAGCACTTCTGTGTAAGCTCACAACTCTCAATTCCAGCTCTGAACTCTTCACTAGTAGGGTTTTCTTATTCAACCACTCACAGCCCTTCAAGTTTATCATATCCAAAACCCTACTCATCAGTTTATTCATCCCAACCTCCTTCATCACCTGTATTCCCAAAGGCAAGTAAGGATACCACCATCTACTCAGCCGCTGGATTAAGAGTCTGGAAATCATCCTTTACTCCTCACCTTCTATCCATCTCCCATAACCAATTACAACGTCCCACCAGTTTTTTTTTTTTTTTTTTTTGGTACGCGGTCCTCTCACTGCTGTGGCCTCTCCCGTTGCGGAGCACAGGCTCCGGACGCGCAGGCCCAGCGGCCGTAGCTCACGGGCCCAGCCGCTCCACGGCACGTGGGATCCTCCCGGACCGGGGCCCGAACCCGTGTCCCCTGCATCGGCAGGCGGACTCCCAACCACTGCGCCACCAGGGAAGCCCGTCCCACCAGTTTTAAATCCTGTATCTCTCAAACCATCCCCTGATCAAGTAACCTATTATTGTTCACTTTTATTTCTTACCTCGACTGCTGCAACGGCATCCTAAACACTTTAATTAGTCATAGTCCATCCTCCACACTACTACCAGTTATTTATTTCAAATGCAAATCTGAATAAAACACTCCCTGCTCAACAATTCTTCACTGGTACACAATGATCAAATAAAATCCAAAGCTTCTTAACATAAAAGGGCTACCTGCAAGCTCTTCTCTCCCACACTTCACATTACAGTAAAGGCAAACGTCTTGGAATTCCCCTCTTAAACCTACACTTTCCTGTCCCCTTGTCTTTACACATGCCCTTTCTATCTGGAATATTTTTTCCAATCTAATATTTTTTCACCTGGGGTGTGGTGGGGACTGCCTGGAAGCAGACAGGTTAAGTGGAAAGGAGGAAAGGAAAAGAACAGAGACAATGAGGAGGATGGGGGTTGGAAAGAGAGTGGCAGGAGGGAAAGGAGAGAAGTCTACACACAAGTATCTGCCCAATGTTCATGGAACTAATTGTCTAGTGGGAAAAAAAGCTAATAAACAGTCATACAAATAGGGACCTGGTGAAGGATTCTGGAGAAAACTTGATCCAATTTACATTTTAAGATTACTTTGGCTGCAGTGGGGAGAGCAATTCGAAGAAAGAATGGAAGCCGGGAAACATCAGAAGGCCACTCCTTATAGTTTATGTCAGAGATGATGGTGGCTTACACTAGGGTGGAGGCAATGAAGATGGAAAGAAATGAATGGATTCAAGAGATATTTTGGAGGTAGAATTGACACAACATTGTGGTGGAATAGACGCAGGGATACAGAAGTAAAAGAAAATATCCAGGATAACTCCAAGACTTCTGGCTTGAGGAAAGGGGCACACTGTGGTATTAAGATGAAATAAAAGAAGAAATTTAAAAGAGCAAAATTCATAAGCTCAGTTTTGGAAAACTCTGAAGGATGAGATGCCTACAGGCATCAAATGAGCAGCTGAATATCCTGTACTGGCATCATACTCCCTTTACAGCATTGACATTCCTGTGAAATTATTTAGTGTCAGCTGCCACACTAAATAATTCAAAAGTAGGTACCATGTCCTTTATCCTTGTTGCCTCAGCACCTAACCCAAGACATAAAACATATGAGGCACTTGATAAAATGTTTTCTAAACAACTTTTAATATTCTCTTCTAAAATACACCCTAGGATAACATCTAATTTATCATTCCTTCAGATGGCCGTTATCTTTTACTCTTTTTGCAAACTGGGATTATTAATGCATTCCATCCTCTAGAACATCTCTCATTTTCTCCACAATTCCACAAAGATCATGAATAGCATGAATAGTAACCTAGCAATCTCAGGTTTGAATTCTCTTGCCCCCATGTCCCCCACCCTAAGACTTGAATCATTCAACATGTATTTACTAAGTACCTACACTAGCTCAACAATGGGCTTACCAAAATTGAGAAATACAGTGCCTTTCTTAATGGAATTAGTTCTTTTCTGAGTAAGGTAAACACATATAAAGAGACACAGTACAAGGTCATAACTACTTTAACATAGGTCTAAACAAAGTGCTTTGGGAAAAACAAAAGTGCCTCATTCATTTTTGCAAGGAAAGACCTGGGGAAACTTCCTTAAGGCCATGGAGATGAGACAGAAAAACCCCAAGTGAGGTTCCTTGGCTCCTTCCCCATAAAGCCAGGTAACTGTCTGCAATTATTCATTCTGCTATAATAAATTCCTTTATTATCCAGACTTATCTAAGTAGATTTTGAATGCTCAAAATAAAAATCCCCAAATAAAGCAAGTTACAATGAATGTCTTGCTTTTTTAAAATGTCTTGAAGTATACAATTATTTGCAAACAAGAAAGAACAGGAGGATACAAGCCAAAATATTAACAATGGTCGTCCTTTGGGTGGCACAATTAAGGGTAACTTAGATCATTTCTTTCTCCTTTTGTACTACTGCTTCCTCCAAGGTTTTATGGAATGAGCGTGAATTATTTTACTACTGGGACTAACAACAAAAAAATTCTTTAAAATCCTAAATCTTCCAGATTTAGAACTAAAAAAATTTTTTCTTCAAGGCGGTACTCTGTGTTCTGTCAACGGTGAAGTAAACAGGCAGCGGATGGGAATTAAATTTATACAATCCTTCTTGTGGTCAGTCTGTCCATATATCATCCAAAGCCTTAAAAATTAAACTTTTGATTTAATAATTCCACTTCTAAGATATTACTCCAAAGGAAATAATCAGCAACACAAAAAGAACTGTTCAAGGATGTATATACATATTGACAATAGCGAAGTATTAAAAACAACTTTACTTTCCAACAATTCACTCATTCATTTAACAAATATTTATTGAGTACCTACTATGT
Organism: Hyperoodon ampullatus; assembly: GCF_949752795.1. Classification (NCBI taxonomy): domain Eukaryota; kingdom Metazoa; phylum Chordata; class Mammalia; order Artiodactyla; family Ziphiidae; genus Hyperoodon; species Hyperoodon ampullatus. Next base: position 7,634,193 of record NC_136921.1, read on the forward strand.
GCCAGGCACTGGAGATACAGCAATGAACAAACAGTACAAAATCGAGACCAAAGTACTTGCCCTCGAAGGAGCGCACAGTCTAGTGGGGGCTGGAGGATGGAATATAAATAATAAAGAAAATAAGTAAAATATTTGGCATGTTATATTTTGGTATAGACCATGAAGAAAAAAATTAAACAGGGAAAGGGAGGTAGGGAGTAAGGGGAGTTGTTATACAGGTGGTCAGAAAACATCTAAGGTGGTAGTATTTGAGTAAACATTTAAAGTGACTCTTGTTTTATACCTAAAAAATGATTTACTGCTCCATTAAATCTATCTCACTCTTTTAAAAACTGCTTTGGTAATTATGTAATACATTTTTTTATCCTAAATATAAAGATAAGCTAAGACCTAATGATTCTTCCAGACCTACCTTAAAAAGTCCATGCTTATGGTCATTCATGGTCTGTCCCTAGCACAATTTTCAATGCTCTCTCATCTTCACTACTGTCAAATAAACCTCTTCCTTTTACACATCTCTTACCGAACATTATGTTTTACATCATTATAAAAATGATGACCTTAGTAGAAAGAATATAGTATCACTAAATGTTTCTGTATGGTTCAGTTACACACAGATTCAGTGTAATCACTCTAAACTTTGATTCTCAAGTTATTCTGGACATAGCTCCTTACCTCAAGTTTCACAATGAATGTAGTTACATGCAGAAAAAACACAGCAGCAGTCTCTATTCATACTGCAGCTTTCTAGATCAGGGTTACCTGAGTTACTTCAAGGTCTCATATATTCCCTTTGCCAGAAGAAATTTTGATAGATGGTGCAAAGAAGGCAGTGTGCCTACTTAGACTTTTGCTCCTCAGTTTATCAGCATTTCAGATGACTAAGGGAAGGCTCCTAAATTCTATAATGCCTGCAGGGTAACAGTTAGGTAAAGCTACTGCTTTAGCATGGAACTGGTAACTTTCCTCTGCTAAAGCTACGTCAATTCAAATTTTGTGTAAAACACTGGGCTGATCAAACAAAACACCATCAAACAAAACTTCAGAATACCGATGAAAAGTATGTGTAAGACGTTACTGATAGACTGGGTCAATGACTCACTGAAATGACTTTGGGAACCCATGGTTTAGGACAGAGGCCAGCAAACTTTTTTTTGTAAATGGCCAGAGAGTAATATTTAAGCTTTTTGAGCCAGATGGCCTCTGTTGTAACTACTCAACCTTGCCACCAGTGTGAAAACAGCCAGATACTATGGAAACAAATGAGCGTGGCTGTGTTTCAACAAAACTTTACAGTCCCATGGCCGTAGTTTGTCAACCCATTCAGCATGAAGTTAAATGTGTAATGACTCTAAAACATCACCAGGAGTGCGTTTTTTTCCTTTTGTTTTAGCTAAATTCCTTGTACTGTCTCTCTTTGTTATTTCTTAATAGAGATACTGGAAGAAAAAAAAAAAAACTACCTTAAATTAGCTGACAATTTTAATCATGTTTTTACAAAGAAAGAGACAAGAGAGTGTGTAAATACAAAAGAGCAGCAGTTACAAATTCTAGATGAAGGCAGAAAAGCTGCACACAAAATGGTTTACAAAGTGGGCTATATGGACCACCTGGTAAGATTTGAATAAAGTTTTAGCTTCCAGAACGTTCATCAAAAATATTTTTATAATAATGAAAAACTGAGAACAGCCTGTATGTGCTACATCTAGAAGACTAGTTAAATAAATGATGGTACATCCATACAATGCAACCATTTAAGATAACAGGAAATATTTATTGATAAAAAAAGATATTTCCAATGTGTTTTTTTTTAATGCAGGTTACAAAACTGAATGTACAGTATGATCCCATTTTTGTGAAAATAAATGTACATTTACACAAATAAGATACACAAAACTACCTAGAAAGATACACCAACCTATTTACAGTGGTTACCATGGACAGTGAAATTATGGTGATTATATCTTCTTCCGGATTACTTCTAATTTCTAATTTTTCTAGAAGTATATATTGATTTGGTAATAATAAGAACTAAAAAAGGTGCAGAATTACTTAGGTCAACATTTCCAAAATAAACTCCCAAAGTATATAAGTTGCATCAGTTCTTAGAATTTCAAATAGTGATTTCTCCTCAGTCTCCAAATGCTAGCTATAAGGGCCAAGAAAACTTAGGAAATACACATCAAAAGAAATGCATATAATAAGGTAAGTTAATAAGAGTTCTCAAATAGGGAGTCACTACAGGAAGTCTGGATCATTTATCAAACCACCACCACCTAAACAATCAAGAATATTTAAGAGACTATTCCAATTTATCTATTTTATATACTGCCTCTGGTTCAATGTTTGAATGGAAAAAGCAACTATCATTATTCACGCCACTGATGAGAGGATCTTCAATCACCAACTTTGGGGGGAAAGAAAGAAGAGGGGGGAAAAAGTCACACTACAAGGTGATGGATCTCAAAATTCCATGAGAATTCCATATTCGGGGTCCAAACATATCTGTAAGAGACTCAAAGGTCAATTAATTGTTATTATGGCAAATGCTAACCCGATCCTAAATGGGATGTTAATAGCCAGTGTAATTCTGGATCACCTGCCTAGCCCATCAATAAAAATAAAACTCAAATAATAATTTAATAAAAACTATTTTTTCAAATGAGTCTATGAATAGCACTCACAAACAAACATTGTAGCAGAAAGCATACACACATAAAAATGTTACAATTATATAAAATTATATATGCACCTAGATACGGGCTCAAGCACAAATAATTTACTAGGGTGGTGGGACTCTGGGGAGTTTTAAATCCATTACCATTACACAACCAAAACAGGAAGTTTTGGGGGTTTTTTTTGTTTTTTGTTTTTTTTTGCAGTACGCGGGCCTCTCACCGCTGTGGCCTCTCCCGTTGCGGAGCACAGGCTCCGGACGCGCAGGCTCAGCGGCCATGGCTCACGGGCCCAGCCGCTCCGCGGCACGTGGGACCCTCCCAGACCGGGGCACGAACCCGCGTCCCCTGCATCGGCAGGCGGACTCTCAACCACTGCGCCACCAGGGAAGCCCAGGAAGATTTTTTAATAAAGTATAAATGCAGTCACTAACCAAATACAACTTATTCGTAGACTAGCTATATTGTTTTCAAGCAGGCACATAAAGCAAAGTCTCAAAAACATGCACATTTTATAAACTCCCCAACACCTGCACAAATACCTTACTACTGTACTAGTCATCCAATATCGAACAGGATGAGGCTCTGAGAACTCACCATTCAGGCCCGAAGTTCAGCGTCTGCGTTTCCGCTGCCATTCTTTTCCGTATGTTTACAATAGATTTTTATTTGAGGAGAAACCTGTTAAAGAGAAAAATATCTCCATACAGTTGGTCAAGATTAAATGCAGAATTCCAGCCCAGAAAGTATAGTTCGGGAGTGTGTTTTGCTTGTGCTCCTCTCAACCAGTCACCAGAATGAGCTCTTTTAATCCCTATTTATAACAATATAGCAGGCAAAGTAAAAATGAATAAATCCACCTTTACATCCCAATTCACCATCTTTTTATGTTTATGTGGGGGAAGGAGGCATGGTACAAGATGATGCTGGTGAGATAGGTGGTAGAAGACCATGCAGGGCACTGGGGACCACATTAAGGATTTCCTTTTTTAGCCTTCGCGCAATGGGGAGGGAATGAAGGGTAACAGATTTACATTTTAATTTGTGTTACTCCCTTGCAATGGCTCTCCCATCACCATGAGGTGTATCAAAGATTCTCCTTACCTATCTCACAGCTTCCGCCACAACTCTCCTCTCCCCACTGTCTGCTTAGCCCTTTACACTCTAGTGATTCTTTAAAAGTTACCTTGGACCATCAAGTTAAAATAATAAGCTAACCAATTTCATGAGTGATCCTTCAAGAGCAATTTCAAGATATCAGACCTTAAAGTGAAGTAAGTCAGACAGGGAAAGACAAATACTGTTTATTACGTATATGTGGAATCTTTAAAAAGCCAAACTCATAGAAACAAAGAGAGCAGAGTGGTGGTTACCAGGGGCAGGGGGTGGGGGAAATGGGGAGATATTGGTCAAAGGTACAAACTCCAGTTATAAGATTAACAAGTTCTGGGGAATCTAATGTACAGTATGGTGATTATAGCTAATAATACTGTATTGTATACTTGAAAGTTGCTAATAATACTGTATTATATACCTGAAAGTTGCTAAGTTGCTAAAAAGAGTTTCTTTTTCACAAAAAAAAGAAATGGTAATTATGTGATAGGATGGAGGTGTTAGCTAATGCTATGGTGGTAATCACTTTGCAATATATAAATGTATCAAATCAACACATCTGACACCTTAAACCAACACAATGTTATATCAATTATATCTCAATAAAGCTGAGAAAAAGGATATGAGAGTTTAGAAAACAGAAAATACTGTAAACATTGTAACATACTGTAAATATGTCCAAGATGTATCACCTCACCCTGATTGGTGCTGTTTAAAAGATCTAAAAACAATAAACTAGAAATTGGTCTAAAACACAGAAACGGCAAAGTAAAAATGTGCTTAACGTCCATAATCAACTATTTATCTGCCCTCTTCCTGGAAAGTATTTCTGGCCCCATGTCAACCATGTGGGTTCCAAGGAGATTCCCATGTTCTTACTTAACCCTGATTACCTTTTGCCTGGCCAGACAAGCGAGCACACCAGACCCAAGCTGAGATCAATTTAGTGCCCTCCCCACCTCATACTGATGATTCCAAAAAAACATAAGGCATATGGTTTTTCACACTTTAAACTCTCTGAAACTGGAATGTATCTTCATCAGTGCCATGCTACAACTGCTACTGGCCCACAGTGGAAGCTGTGTCACAGCTGTCGTTGTCTGCACAAGGGTGAAACTTGGTCAGAGCCGCTCCTTATCGTCATCCTTTCAATTGTGTCGTTCCTAGTACCCGATTTTAAGTGCTGCTTAAAACACCTTCAAAAAGATCATGCTATGATTCTAAATTGAAACGTACTGTGTAATAGAAAAGAAAGCAAATACAGCAATAGGATATTAGTGAAGCCAACTCTTCATCACTGGAGGAATGATTTCAAGTGCTTTGCAGAACCTGAGAAAGGAAAAAAAACCACATGACGATAAGCTTGTTGTGGTCTGCTAGTGAGACTTGACACTGCACAACCCATGTGGCCACATGCAGCAGCCCTGAAGTATTTAGAGGAGGAAAAATTAAACAGCTTAGATTGCTTTTAAGAACTTCACTAGCACCAAATCACTGAATTTTAAATCAATGAGAGAATAATGGAACACTCTCTTAAGAAATGCTTCATCGCCAACACCCTTAATGACATGACACTACACGGGTGGGGAAAGGGAAGAAGGAGACTTCTACAATCCTAAGTTTCCAACAATTTAGAAGAGTCAGACTTAATGTGTACAAAGCTGAAGAATATCTTAACCAATTTATTTCACTTCTATTTTCCTTTTTATATATGCACAAAATATATACTATATAATAAAAATCTATTAGCCTTATTTGCTAAATAAGTTTAAAAGAATTCTTTTTCAAAATGTAAAATAAAAAGTCTAAGTAATTAAAAAACTGTGCCAGTGTTTACTTGGCAGTACGATTTCTTTCTTAGTAATATATAAAACGAAGAATCTCACAACTGATGCATGTCAGATTCAATTAAATTATGGTACATCCCAAATGAAATCACTTGTCAGGTAGTGATAAGTCAGGTAAGGTGCCCACTGTAGATGAGGACAAGTATCCTGCTTACAAATCAGCTGTGTAAACTTATTTAGCATAAATCAATTCAGTGTGCTTTAAAAAAGTACGTGGACCTACTTGGCTAACAAACAGACCTGTAGAGACTACAACTATAAGATTTTACTGTAACACAAAACATCTTGAAGGAGCGTTTTTACCACCATTTTAAACTCCACATAGCCAAATCAAACCCCTATGGACTTTGGACTTTGACCACTGGAAAACAGCTCTGAATTAATAAAGCAGGTCCAGATTTGAACCAGACTGAATTTATAAAGCAAGTGAATCTCAATTAAAAACTGAATTATTTGTGATATTTGTGGAAATACTAAAATCATTCTTAGAGATTTAATATTCTTTTCCCCTTTAAACTACTACAAGGCTACACAGGTCGTGGAAATACAAACTCCAGGGGCGCCATTACCACAAAGGATGCAAATGGAGCCCCTAGAGTTGTGTTGTGTAGGCAGTGGTCTTGAGTTACAGAAGCCCTGGATGCAGGCAGCACCTAAAGAACATCGAGCAAGGAAATCTTTATCACTCATTCCACCTATAAACCTTTAGGTAGAGACAAAATACCATACAGCAAAAACATTAAACGCTCAGACGTGTTTTTAATGCCTTGAGCTGGGAGCCTAACCACCATTTACTACTTCCTATGGTAAGAGTTTTCTCGAGAACTCCTAAGAACCTAGAATAATCATCCAAGCAATTGAATTGTCAACTAAAGAGACCTACGTTACTCAGAACGGTGTTCTGCTCATTCTCCTTTAGGAATTAAAGCAGGAAATCTACGAGCTATGACTGAAGAAATCTACACATTTGAAGTACTGTAACTTCTAATCCTGAATTCCCCACCTCACATTGCTCCTTCCAAATCAATTTAAATGAGCCCAGTTCTAATGTATTTATTTATATGTACTGGAGGGATTGTCTTACACGATGTCTTTGAATTATAAATTATTTGGAATGGAAAGTGGGACTTATTTCTCAATTGCCCTTTCTAAGGATGCAGTGAGGTATCAAAATGAGCATAGGCTTGGCCGTCATTTAAACCCCACCAAGCTAAATGTCAACGCAAACCCCCAGCAGACTTGTGACCAATTAGAAAACAGCTCTGAATTTTTACAGCAAATCAGGATTTGAGCCAGACTCTGGAGGCTGTGCTCCCACCATGCTCTTCTGCTTTTTTTTTTTTTTTTTTTTTTTTTTTTTTGGTACACGGGTCTCTCACTGCTGTGGCCTCTCCTGTTGCGGAGCACAGGTTCCGGACGCACAGGCTCAGTGGCCATGGCCCACGGGCCCAGCCGCTCTGCGGCATGTGGCATCTTCCCGGACCGGGGCACAAACCCGCATCCCCTGCATCGGCAGGCGGACTCTCAACCACTGCACCATCAGGGAAGCTCCTCTTCAGACTGCCTTTTCTTGAAACGATTTCCTTCCTTTTCCTCCAGGACCAGCAATATACTGATATATTTTTCCTATCTTCACTTCCTTCCTATTTAGTCACCATTCCCCAAAAGCTTCTCTCCTTTTCTAACTTCCCTCAGCGTACCCATGGTTTCTTTAATTATAATTCTGTGTAGATACTGTCTTGAGTCTTACTTACAATGGTGTTCTCTACCGACACTTCGGGTAGAACTCTGCCTGCTGAATCATGGGGGATCTAACGTAGAACATGCAGTGGAGGTGCTGTCATAGCAAGAGCAGCCAAAAATTCTTCCACAAATTTCTGAACTGCCCCCCACCCCTGCTGTGAATTACATATTCGACCTTTTCCTCCCATGACCTATGTGGCTTTCCAGCAGCCTACTCCTCCCAGATATCCATCTAACAACAACTGATCAAGGTACCACTGTTTTCACCATCCACTGGTCAGCCAGGCTCAAAAGCCTAGTCATCGGAAATTCATTCCTCTTCTCTATCCCTCATATCCAACCATTTTGCCTGAAATTTGGTCAATTCCTCCTTCAAGATTCCTTCTGCATTCTCCTTTCATTATAGCCAACATCTGTTAACTCATGTCTGGATTATTACAATAAAATCCTAACCTGCTTCCCTGACTCAGCCTCTAATTACATCCAATAAGATCAATCTTTCTAAAGCACTGCCCTGGTCATGCCTACCCTTCTTTATAACAGTCACTAAACCTACTGCGTATGGTCAAAAATCCTCATATTTTCAGCTTCCCATCAATCTGACAATCTGCACCTTCTCAACTCAATCTCCCACTGTTTCACCTCCACACTCAAAGCCAGATGACAACTTTCTACTTCTCTACTGCATTCTTCTTCTGTGGTTCTGGCTCATGCCATTCCCTTACCCCAGAAGGCCCACCCTCCCTCCTTTACAGTGGCTTATACAAAAGCAAGGATCCATTCAAATAAACACTCCATAAAATATTTCCCAAAGTAGGAAGGAAAATCTAAACAAAGGATGCAGAAATGGAATGGAATCTATAGCATGCAATACTGGCAGTGGGGTGCTTTTTTAATCTGTATAGAAAAGCTTTAAAGGAAAGAGAAGATGGAAAAGAACCAAATTTGGGAGGAAGGACACACCGTTTTGGACAAAATGAATGTGAGGTGTCTGAGGAGCCATCCAAAAGACCATAATATACATACACCTTGAACTCCAGTGTAGAGTCAGGATAAGAGACATAGATTTGGTAGTAAATCTACAGAACTGAAACCAAAAATTGAATGAAACTATCCCAAAGCAGGAATCAAGTAGGGACAAGCTCAAGAGGCAAGAACAAAGCCTCAGCAAACACTGTGCAGGAGGATACGGGAAGGAAAAAAAGACCATGCAGTGTTAGGTATCTCTAGCCCTAACCTTTCACCTAAAATCAAATTCACTGACTGTAGCTTTCTCCACATTCACTTTCTCTGAAGCAGAAAGGAGAAAGAGCTAGGTTCTTTTTGGGGAGATTATCCATTTGCTCAATAAGGTTAAAAACTAAAGTGAAGTTTGGTAAAGCAATGGTCATATCACAGAGGTCTTTGTATCTCAAGAGCAATAAAAGGCTATGAAAAGATTTACGCAAGAAAGTGTCCAGGATGAAATCTGCACTGTAGAAAGATCATTCAGGATGCCAGGAAGAGAATGAATCAGTAAGAGCTAAAGAGAAAGGAGGGGTGTTATAAATCTAACAGATTGTATGTATCTACATACCAGTAGAGAAGAGAGAGCAGTAATAATAAGTATATGCACTGACATGAAAAAATAACAATATGTTAAGTGTTCAAGACAGGTTATAGAATACAGAGAATATAATTATATTAAACACATTTTAAAATACATTCTTAGTGGGTACCTATAGATATGCCCACAGATGTTCATATTCTGAATGGTGGAATTATGAGTAATTCTTTTCCCAGTAAGTTACTAATTGGTGTTAACAAAGATAGCACTGGCAAAGAAAAAAAAATGGACAAATTCAGAAGTTTCAAATATTGAAGTCAAAAAAGGGAAAGACTGAAAAATCTTCATTCGCTCCCACAGTGAAGTCACTGTGACTTGAAGAGTACAGTTATAGAAGTGTGGCGAAGGACAGAGCCCGATTTCAGTGGTTGGGAGGTGAGGAAAGGAAGACGACAGATGCAGTCAACTTCTTCTAGACTCTTAGCTGCGAAAAGGTGAAGAGAAATGAAGCAGAGTAGAAAGAAAATTTCCCCTTTTATTTTAGACGAAAATATCCTAATGGAAAAGTACTAACAGAATTAAAAAGTAAAGAAACAATTTAACAAAAATATGATAGAAATGAAGCTCTGAGAAGGCAGGGTGGATGGGGGCTTCAGAGAACAAATGGAAAAAAAAACTATGCCTATCCACTTGTGACAAGAGCAAAGCATGTCCAAATGACTTAAGATACGTGCAAATTTATTTTTGTAGGGTCTTCTTTGGGGAGGTGGGGAGGAATAGTAAGCTGTGGGGAATTCACATTGATGGCCTCCATTTTCTCAAATAAGTAGGCAAATGACAGCAGACGACAGGGTAAGGTTTGAGAAGAATGAAAAAAAGTTAGCTGCTGTGATCTACAATAGTATTGTTTTTTTAAAAAAAATAAACTTTATTTAGGAATAATTATGGATTTATAGAAATGTTACAAAGACATTACAGAAAGTTCCCTCAGTTTACCCTAATATAAACAACTTACATTACCACAGTACATTTGTCAAAACTAAGACACCAACATTGGTACACCACTAGTAACTAAACTTGGATTTAACCAGTTTTTCCAACAATGTCCTTGTTCTGTTCCAGGACCTAATCCAGGACACCACACTGCAGCTAGCTACACTAGTTCTGAAGGCCCAGTCAAGATGGAGATGGCATCTATCTGCATGGTTGTGGGCTTCTTTCTCCAACTTAGCAGCCTGGGTAGAGGGCAGAGAGAGCTGACAACAGGACTGAACCTGGGTTAGGATTTTGTCAACAAAACGGAAGAAAAAGAGGGCAAAGTGGAGGATGCTGGCAAAAGTGTGACTGAAGCACAGTGAGGAAGGAAGTAAAAACAGAAGATAGTTTACAAATTTGAGATGTTGCTAATGTCAAAAAGCAAGTATAGTAGGAATAAAAATGAAAGCACTAGACGAATTAGAGATGGAGGTAAGTCAAGGAACCAGGAGCCTGGGAAGACTGGATCAGTCATCCTATGGACTCTGAAGTAACTTCCGAATAATGGCAGAGAGAATAAAGAAGAAAATGAAGGATGACGCCACAGGGTCTATATCTGATAATGAGGGGAACAGATAGTTGTATTGTCAGACAGCATGAACTTCAGAGGAAAAGAGATTTTGCAAAAAGGAGGAGGAACAATGGCTAAAGTGACTATACCTAATCTATCATCTAAGCCAGAAAATGTTTGTGTGAAGAGATATTAATAATTACATAGAGACAACAGGCTGAATGGTCATCTGAGTAAAGAAACAGAACAGGCATGTGAATGGAAGAGGATGAAGATCCTGAGGCTGTCTGCTGATTCACCTACCCCTGTGCAGGAAAACAGTACTGATAACCTCAGAGGGATAAAGGGAAGGTAAACTTATCAGGGCAAGATGGGCTTCAGTTACCTTAACAACACTGAAAAACATCCTTTGAATAGCTTAACACATGAAGAGGTAATAACACTCTCAACCTCTCTACTTCGGCCTCTACTCTCCTTTGGCTCCTCCAATTCTAAGGATAAGGACCTCAGAGAAAGGTCTACCCTCAAATTTCAAATAGAGTTTACTTAAAAATAGCCGAGAGAATACTTCTACATACCTGCTATTTCAGACCTTGTCCATTATCCAAAATTCCTTGTAAGTGAATTCAAGTAAAATATTTCTTCTGCAGTTAATACCAGAAAGTTGTTCTTCTTCGATAAACTGCATCCTGTGCCTGACAATGAACTTTATTTAATCTGGCCTTTTTGTCAACTTTTTAAAAACTCTAAGCTAAATCACTCCTCACTAGCAATTATTTTATCTCTGATTACTAGTATATAATTATTTTTCTTTTTTTCTGTATATTTTTCTAGTTTTCCTGACATCCTCAGCTCCTCTTTGGGACCTCATCTATCACTCTGTGTGTACATGAGTACATGTTCAAGGGTGAAGAAAGAGAAGAAATCAACCTAGCCTTTTCTTACTGCTGGGTTTGCAACAAAGAAAAGGGAGACCCTGGCCTCACACAACCTGGCACCGTGTTGAGGAGTCAGATGTCTTCTGGGCACACGCAATCACTATCAACATGAGCTAGCTACAGATCTACATAGTAAGTTCTGTCTGGACAAAGACAGCCAGGAGAAGCCAAAGCAGAATCAAAATCCAGCATAATGGCTAATTATGAAAGTTTTACTCTGAAAGTGTTCCCAATATTGCTTCCCAGGAGAAGTCTTGATATACTGATTAGCTACCACTATTATACTAACAATTCAAAACACATACTCCTTTGAAAACCCCCTGAATCTTTCTTATAAACAGTATCTACTACTGCAAATCTCCCTTACCTGGGTATGTAAAAATTACCCAGAAAAAAACTATGGCAAACCTGGAATGAAGTCCAACCGGTACCATGCATGTGGTCTGTCAAAAGACTAACACAGAATGAACACCAAGGAACCTGAATCTGCCTCCACCTTCCCAACCTCTATTTTCCCAAAAGCAGAAAAAAGAGCTACTCCTCTAGCACTCTTTACATGTACCAAATAAATAGTTCTGTGCCCATTCCAGCAAACAGCTATTTTTATCTTAGCCAAATCTGGATTAAGGTAACACAAAACTGGGGAATTCCCTGGCGGTCCAGGGGTTAGGATCCTGCTCTTTCACTGTTGAGGACGAGGGTTCAATCCCTGGTCAGGGAACTAAGATCCCACAAGCCGTGGGGTGCAGCACACACACCCCCAACAACAACAACAAAAAGATAACACAAAATTAATAACTCCATTCCTGCAAATTAGTTCAACCACTTCAAAAAACAGTTTGGCAATATCTATTACATCTAAACATACACCTATCCAGCGATCACACAATCCACTGCTAGATATACATGCAAGGAAAATGTCTACTAAGAGAAAAGTATAAGATATTCATAGTAGCTTTATTCATAACTACCAAAACCTGACATTTGGCTAGTATGTTTATCAACGCAAATGTCCATCAACAGATGAATGAATAAACAAATACAGGGGAACTTCAAGGTTGGTGAAGGTGTGGAAACAATGGCACACCAAAGAGCTGTGAAGCTCTGCATTCCTTCCCACATACCTTGCCCTATGCATCTCTTCCAATCTGGCTGTTACTGAGTTAGATAACATCATTAATAATGAGACAAACTGACACCATGTGTTTCCTGATGTAATACACTAAGAAGGACATGGCATCACTTATGTTATATTCCTAACAATAATGCATAAACTGAAATTAATCTTGAAAAAAAATCAGATAAGCCCAAATGGATAGACATAAAATCAACCAACCTCAGTCACTAAAAATACCAATGTCATAAAAGACAAAAGCTGAAGAACCATCCCAGATTAAGAGAGACTATAGAGATACAAAAACTACGTGCAAGTATGATTCTTAACTCCATCCTGAACCAGCAAAAAATATGCTATAAGACACATTAAAGGGACAAATAGAATAATTTGAATAGGAGCTATGGATTAGACAATGGTATTGTATCAATGTTACTTTTTTATGATTCTGAAATTTTTACTGTGATTATGCAGAAGAATGTTCTTATTCTTACAAGGTAACACTAAAATATTTAGAGGAAAAGGAGCATGAGGTCTGTAATGAACTCTCAAATGGAACAGAAAAAAATTACATAAATTTAAAATTATATTAAAAATTATATACATACATATGTGCATATAAGGAGAAAGAAAAAAGAAAATGAAAGATAAAGTAAATATGAGGAAATGTTAAAAACTGGTGACTAGGGAATTCCCTGGCAGCCCAGTGGTTAGGACTCTGTGCTTCCACTGCAGGAGGCACAGGTTCAATCCCTGGTCGGGGAACTAAGATCCAGCATGCCACGCGGCCAAAAAAAAAAAAAAAACTAGTGACCAAACTGGGTGAAGGGCATATGGAAAGTCTAAGTAATTTTTTGCAACTTTTCTGTAAGTTTGAAATTATTTCAAAATAAAAATTTTTTTAATTGTAGTATATTTATACAACAAAATACTCACCAACAAAAAAGAAAAGAACCAACTACTGATAACTGCAACAATATTACATGAATCTCAGACATTGTATCAAGCAAAAGAAGCCAGTCACCAAAGAATATATACTATATGATTTCTATAATGTTCAACAGGTAAAATAATCAATTTCGACAGATGTCAGAACACTGCTCACCATGGAAGTAGGGACTACTTACTGCAAAGAAGACGACGGAATCTTTTGGGGTGCTAGAAATGCTCACTATCTTGATTTAGGTGGTGACTACAGAACCACATGCACATGTAAAAAATTTTCCGAGGACTTACCTGGTGGTCCAGTGGTAAAGAATCTGCCTTACAATGCGGGGACGCGGGTTCGATCCCTGGTCAGGGGACTAAGATCCCACGTGCTGCGGGGCAACTAAGCCCGCGTGTCACAACTACTGAGCTCGCACACTGCAAACTACAGAGCCCACGTGCCCTGGAACCCACTCGCCACAAGTAGAGAAGAGAAAACCCGCACGCCACAACGAGAGAAGCCCGCGTGTCACAACGAAGATCCCGCACACCGCAACTAAGATCTGACGCAGCCAAAAATAAATTGAATAAATAAATAAATAATAAATCTTTAAAAAAGAATTTTCCAACTATACACTGCATATTTGTGCACATATTTACTATATCTTATACCTCAATTTTTAAAAGGTTAAAATAAACCATAAATGATTTAGCTAGAGGGAAAAAAGGTACAATTAAAAATATTTTAATAGACATGAAGCAAAACTATTTTAAATGCAAATCTTCTGATAACAAATATTAAATTCACTCCCTACTTAAATTTCTGTCATTAAAAAATTTTTGTAACACTATTTTGATAAAATAATCTGTAAATCTGTTGACTCTTTTAAGACCATAAACAAGTCCACATTCAAATGAACCAAGACTCAGTCACTAGGCTAAAATACGTAGGTCTCAGATGCATTTTTTTCAAACTTCAGAAAAAGGCTAAGTGAAACTATGAAAAGAAAAGGTCCAACCATGAGAGGGGAACCACATATACCACATCACTTATAATTGTATTAAGACTGTAAGCAATCTTGTAAAAACAGCACATTCTCTCAACAGACTACAGGTACAATAATGTCTGCACACAAAAGTATAATTATACATACAGTCAACCCTTGGTACCCGAGGGGGACTGGTTCCAAGACCCTCTGTGGATACCAAAATCCAGGGATGCTCAAATCCTTTACATTCGGCCTTCCACATCCAAGAATATGGAACCCATGGATACAGAGGGCCAACTATATGTCATAAATAGACAAAGACAACATAAAAATAAAGAAATGTTCATGAGGTGGGATTAATGATTTTTTTCTATTTCCATAATTTGCAGTAATATTCTTCAAGTACTTTTATAACAATGTGTATCTTAACACCCACAAGAAGCGTTTGCCTCCCGTTTGAAATACTTTTACAGCCCAAACATAAATGTCAAAGAAAGTTAATTTCTTTTGAACATTAACCCGGTTTAAAAAAACAATTTTAAGGTACAAAAATAAAAGGAAATTCTCCTCCCACCTATTATAGCAGAAAACACATTTTCCTTCTGCACCCATCTGTAATGACAATACCAGATCTCTTCATTTTTAAACATGCAAACTTTTTAAAATAATTTTTAAAATACGATCTGTTAACATATCTACTAATGATAAAACTTCATAGAACAAAATCAGGCTTCCATTATTCACTTTCTTACTAAACATTTATCTTAAAGAACTGACAAAGAACTCCCCTCCCTCCCCAGGGAGCCAGAACTGTCTACATCTATCTGGATCACACACACATTTTTATACGAAACTTTGCAAAATACTATTTATTTCTATGTTAATTATCCTTTTCATGGAATATCTTCAAAAAAATTATAGATGCTCTGTTGGCTTTTCTCATCCTAAAAAGAATTTAAATTCCTAATTTACAGTGTTGAAATAAACACTGCAATCCAGAACAGTCTGAATCACTACCCATTGCCATGAAACTAAGGTCAACTTTATTCCTAACAGCCCCAAAGCAAGATAAATGGATAGACACATATTATAATGACCATACCTTGGAATATCCTCATCAATAAAAACACCTAATTACTGACACATGCAGCAACATGGATGTATCACAAATATGATGCTGAGCAAAAGAAGCCAGACCCAAAAAGAATACATACTGAATAATTCCATTTATATAAAATTGTAGAAGAGGCAAAATTATCTATAGTCACAGAAAACAAATCAGTGGTGGGACAGGGGAAATGACTGCAAAAAAGGAGGAGGAAGGTTCTGTGAGTGATGAAAATGCTACCTATCTTGACTGTGGTTACGGTCCCATGAGTATATACACTTGTCAAAACTCATCAAGATGTACACTTAATACAAGTCTACTTAAAATGAAGGCATTTTACTGTATATAAATTAAACCTCAGAAAGTTAATTTTTAAAAAGACTAAGCTTACTAAAAGTAGACTGCCTCCCTCAAAAAGCAATGCATTTCAAGACTAACATTCTATATTTCTTTTATGTTACACTGCCTTTCTTTAAATCTATTAAAATTGATGTTAAACAACGTTTTGGATAATACTTAAAACTGAGAAACACTCTCTAGAACTGTACCCATTAACCACATGTGGCTCTATCAAGTTAAATTAATTAAAATTTTAAATCTAGTTCCTTGTGGGGGAGGGAGGAGAGTAACTTTACAGTGGACAAACCTGACAAAGTATGAAAGTCAACCAAGTATCAAAGTTAATGTTAACAGCGATAATCAGTCAATATTAACAGTTATAAATCAGTATATGCTCTTGATATGATGTGATGAAAATGGCACTTTACCTCTGTGGTCTTCCTCCCCAAAACCCATGACCCATAACCAGGAGAAAAACATCACACAAATTCCAACAGAGAAGCATTCTACAGAATGCTTAACCAATACTCCTCAAAACTGTCAAGATTGTTAAAAACAGGGAAGTCTGAGAAACTACCACAGCCAAGAGGAGCCTATGGATACCTGACTAAATGTAACGTGATGTCCTGGATTGGATTCTGACATAGGAAAATAAACTCAGGAAAACTAAGGAAATCTGAATAAACTACAGACTTAGTTAATAAGCAATACTGGCTAACTAATTGTAAAAAATGGACAATAGTAATGTAGGAGGTTAACGATACAAAACCTGGGTGTGGTATACATGGGAGCTCTCTGTACTATCTTCTCAGTTTCTCTGTGAATCTAAAACTGTTCTCAAAAATAAAACCTGTAAAAATAAGACAACTTGAGTTGTAATAAAAAAGTAAAGGTTTTCTACATTTTAAAAAATGCGATTCCCTCAGTCACACTAACCACGTCAAGTGCTCCACAGTCACATGTGGCTAGTGGCTACAGTATTTGACAGTGCAGATTTATAGAACACTTCCATCATAGCAGAAAATTCCGTGGGACAGCGCTGGTGAAGACGACTATTTTTATGGGACCATTTTAGAAGAGTATTTTGTAACTGATTGCACCTTAGGAATAAATCTGTATCTACCCAGAATTAAAAACCCTCACTGAAATCTAAAAATCCTCAATGATATGTTTATTCCAGTTTCTATTTCAAACAACTACATTTTTTTTTGGAAAACTCTTTTTAAAAAGTTAACGTAGGGCTTCCCTGGTGGCGCAGTGGTTGACAGTCCACCTGCCGATGCAGGGGACACGGGTTCGTGCCCCAGTCCGGGAAGATCCCACATGCCACGGAGCGGCTGGGCCCGTGAGCCATGGCCGCTGAGCCTGTGCGTCCAGAGCCTGTGCTCCGCAATGGGAGAGGCCACAACAGTGAGAGGCCCGCGTACCGCAAAAAAAAAAAAAAAAAAAAAGGCAACGTAATATCAATATATATAAGTGTTAATACTGAAAAATGTTCCACTCCCCAGAGCAGCAATTCCCCGAAACACTTTCAAGATATCCAAGATGGCAAAACTGTTAATACTAAGATATTCTTTGCATTTTTCACTATATTGGCACTGCACTAATCATGGGTAAAACTGCTGGCACCTTAGCATCATTCAAATTAATGGCACCAAACTACTGTAGTCTTCGCTGCCATGTGCCATATATTCACGAGAGGAAAAAAAGCCAGGTTTACTTAAGAATGCCCTTGATAAAGCAGTAAAAATTATTAATTTTTATTAATCTTGGTCCCTGTGTACACAGCTAATATTCTTCATGTGATGAAATGAGAAGTACACATAAAGCACTTCAGCTGCATACCAAAGTCTCAAAGAAAAGCATTTATGTGACAGCTTTGAGTTACAAACTCAGCTAACTGCTTCTGCTCATGAAACATCATATTGACTTGAAAGAGCTGACACACAAATAAAATTATCCAGACCTGGGTATATAGCAGACCTTTTTTTCAAAAATGAATGAAACAAGACTGTCACTTTAAGGAAAACAATTGATAGTACTTGTTGCCAATTATAAAACTTGAGCTTTCAAGCAAAAGTTAAAATTTTAGAAAACTTCTATTCATTACCATGAGCTTGACGAGTTTTTCTAGTACTTATACGTTCCAATAAGTAACGGCTTTTCTGATGGGTGTTGATATTAATGAATGTGTTTTTTTGATACTGTATAAAATATCCATTTAATGCACAAGATAGACCAACAGATTTTAATGTAATGGAATATAAAAGTGCATTGATATAATTCAAATATCACATTGCAACTAACCTTTATAAACTACTACTTGTCGAATTTTAGTGTAATATCAAAGAAAATCTGCAATTATCTGAAAAAGCTCTTAAAATATTCCTCCCTTTTCCAACTACATACACATCTCTGTGAGGATAAATCTCCTGCACAGACTTCAACTAATACAATAAACAGCAACGGGTTGAATGCAGAAGCAGCTGTGAGATTCCAGCTGCCTTCTACAAAGCAAGACATAAAAAGCAATTTATGAAAAGGTAAAACAGTGTCACTCTTCTCAGCAAATTTTTTTAGAAATGTTTTAGAAAATAGGTATTTTTCATTAAAAATGTATTTATGTTAACATGTAAAGAAACTATTGCTTTTTTTTTTTTTTAAAGAAGATGTTGGGGGTAGGAGTTTATTAATTAATTAATTTATTTTTGCTGTGTTGGGTCTTCGTTTCTGTGCGAGGGCTTTCTCTAGTTGTGGCAAGCGGGGGCCACTCTTCATCGCGGTGCACGGGCCTCTCACTATCGCGGCCTCTCTTGCTGCGGAGCACAGGCTCCAGACGCGCAGGCTCAGTAGCTGTGGCTCACGGGCGTAGTTGCTCCGCAGCATGTGGGATCCTCCCAGACCAGAGCTCGAACCTGTGTCCCCTGAGGCAGATTCTCAACCACTGTGCCACCAGGGAAGCCCGCTATTTTTAAATAAATTAATAAATCATTTTAAATTTCTCAATATCAGAAAGATAGATATAACTGAAAAACCAAAAGCTCTTTGGGGTCCTCTAACTCTTAAGAAGGTAAAGGAGTCCTAAGATAAAAAGTTGAGAACATCTATCTCAGAGAAAGAGGAAAAAATGACAAATAAAAGAAATACATAAATTAACTTAAAATGAACAAACATACATACCCTGGAAAGCATATCAAGAGGCATAAAATATCCCTGACAACAAGAACACCAAGATCCAAATATGACACTTATTCAAAGAATATCTAGGGTTTTAAAAATGTATCTTTTCCAAGGACAGAGAAACTTTCCACATTTTGAAATTTACTTATATGATTTCTTGACTGCCTCTACCACTAGGCTGTAAGTCCCATGAAGGTAGGTGTTTTGCTCACCACTATGGCTAGCCCAGCACCTGGAACAAAGCAGGTATTCAAATAATTGTCGGACTGAAAACAAAACAAAACAAAAGACAGAGGACTTAAAAACAGAACCCACCAAGGCCTCTATTCAAATTATAAAGATGACGTTTTACAATCAAAATGTATCTATTTACATAGCAATAACAATCATAACCGCTACCATTTATTGAAGGTCTATTTACTATGTGCCAGGCATTTGTATTGGGCATTTTACTTTTAATTCCCAAATCACCATGGGATATACTTTACAGTAAGGAAAGTAAGCCTCCAAGAGGTTAACTTATTTATCTAAAGTTACAGGTAGTAAATGACAGAAAATTAAACCCACATTTCTCTGCTTAATAGCCACAAGCTTTTTCTCTACATACTGACATAGTGCTCAAAACTGCTTGGTTACCTTTCTTTTTTTCCCCATTTCCTTGCAATTTTCAGGGGAATTCATTTTGTGGAAGTCCTTTTTCTCCTTTTTCCAATCTCCTTCTCTTTTCCACTATCCTCCAACTTCTACCCCTCTGCATCACTCAATTAAGCAATACAGTGAGCTCTCTGGTTGAGGAACAGTGTATCTTCTCATAACACACTATCAGAAACTTCATTAACAATGACAGAAGTAATATGAAAGATTAAATAAAGAGTGTCAGATTCCAGAACATGAATTAAGGCTCTCTGACCCATTGATCTTGCAAGACGGCTTCATCCAGTTACTCAACTGGCCACCGTCTGGGTAACAACATCTCAATTCCCAAGGGGCTGACCATGAAATCTGGATGTAACCATCTCTTCAAGGACTGAGCCATGATTTGCCAATTATTAAGTACCAAGACAGTACTTCTGCCAATTCTTTGTCAGTCTCTGCAAGCAAAGGACCAATACTGAAGTGGCCAGAGCTCCCAAGACTTCCTCCAGGTTCAGGACAACTAGAATAAAAGGAGCTTTGTTCCCAAAGAACATACTGGCCACAATATCACTAAAAGAAAAAGCTATTACTGTTACTGCCATTCTCCCCACTGTTTCTGAACAATATATAAATGTTTCTCTTTTTTCCCCCTTTTGGTGAAAGGAGAATAAAAGTAGCAACCACTTAACTATTCAAGGAAAAATTACAGTGCCATAAACATTACCATATCATTTGATAATCTCACCACAAGCCAATCCTTTCCAGAGAGCGATGCCCAGAGTCTGTGAAAGTTTTACACTGATTATGTGGAAATTTTTTTAAGCCTCACAAAGCCCTACATATGCTTTACCTCAACATCCAGATTAAAGAATATGTACAATATAAGAAAGGACTCTTCCACCTTAAAAATGAATTTAGCTGCAATCTGCTAAAGAAACCTTGGCTGGAAAAAAAAAAAAATCATAGGAGGTCACATCTGTGGTCTGTCATTCCATACATCATTCTATAATAGATCACTTTGATTAGTAATTCCTATGCTTTGCATCAAACAAAATCTGGATACACTGATATACTAACATAACAAGATGTGAGTTATAAAAAATGACTTAAGCAATTAGATGCTACCAAGTACATACAAGCTACAAACAAAAATAAAGAGAACTTCAAAATGCTCCATTAAAAAAAAAAGTTTGCGGGGCTTCCCTGGTGGCACAGTGGTTAAGAATCCACCTGCCAATTCAGGTGACAAGGGTTCAAGCCCTGGTCTGGGAAGTTCCCACATGCCGCGGAGCAACGAAGCCCGTGCACCACAACTACTGAGCCTGCGCTCTAGAGCCCGCGAGCCACAACTATGGAAGCCTGCGTGCCTAGAGCCCATGCTCCACTACAAGAAAAGCCAATGCAATGAGAAGCCCATGCACCGCAACAAAGAGTAGCCCCCACTGGCCGCAACTAGAGAAAGCACACACCCAGGAAGACCCAACGCAGCCAAAAATAAATAAATAAATTTTTTAAAAAGTTTGCTTCAATATTACCTAATAATTCTAGTATAGAAAAACATGTAATACAAAAGTTTATACTGTCTCCCTGATCCTTTCCCAAAAGCGAAAGTCCCTGCTACCACTCAAATAATGTGAATATAGATTCATATATAGAAGTCCTACCCTTCAAATTCTCTATGGCTTCCTCATAATCAAGTGTTACTTAATACTGTAAAAAGTACACAGAAATTAAAATTTATAATAGCAATCAATGAAAAATAAATAAACAATGAATTTTTCCACAAACTAAGTGTCTTATTTGCTTATGTTCATTTACTAAACCTTTACTTTAGATGGTCCTCTGAACCCCCAAATCAAGAAGTTTTGTTAAACACTGCCCTAGGAAGTTCCAAGAATGCTTGGTGAGACCTACTAGGCCTCATTCACCAAAAAGATACGCATATATTTTAACTCTTCAGGACACGTAAATTGAAACCGACAAGATATATACAGGAATTTTTCTAGGAAAAGGAAAAACATCTAGAAGCTTCTATGGGATTCTGACTCAAAAAGGCTACATTCCACCTCCTCTGAGACCTGCCCCCACTCTTAGGAGTGGGACCTTTCAAGACCCCAACCCCATGGCCACACTAATTGGACCAATAATGGAAATTTGGACCAAGTTCAACCAATCAAATTTTCCCTCCCAGGAATCTGAAGTGGGGACACTGAGCTAGTAACCAGTTGGCTAGTGGCACTAGAGCTTAAGTTTATATGTGGCTCCAAGAATGAAGTAGCAATTTTCTTCTGTTTTTGTTAAAGCAGAAAAGACCAGAGTGTGGAAAGACAACTAAAGCAAGATATAAAGAGACAAGAGATGACACCTACTAGCCAGCAAGGAGAAAAGTGCTCTCTGGACCACCGTGTCTCCTGAATGCTTCCCAGTTTCCGGTTCATGTCCTTCATGAAGCCAGCTGCTCTTGGGTGCCTTAAGGTACCTCCTTACCCTTCCCCTCAAAGCACTCCTCTTCCTGTGTCATGCCATCAAAAAATCATTATGACAATTTAAGACACAAATTCCCACCAGGATCAATGCAGAAAGGGTATGATTACTCTCACGGTTCATAAGGGATCTGAGTGGTACCAGAGAAGTTGTTTCTATCTACCATCTATAACTTCAGGAGAAATAATAGGACAAAAATAACCGGAGCCTTAAAAGCAAAAATTATCTGTTTGCATAAGCCCTCGGGCTTTGTGCTTCCCTTCAAAACTTACCTGTTCAAAAGTTCTGCTGGTTCACAGCAGGAGGTTTGAGCAGACTTTATTCAGGTCCTTTTAACACTGTAAATAATAAAAGTATTAAAGTAAATTACTCAGCAATCTCTTAGGAAACGTTAGAAATGTAATTTTTATCATGAACGTTTTATAAGAAATGGATTCCAAACCTGGTTAAAATATTAGAATCACCTGATATGCTTATAATCTAGATACCCTGTCCTAACAACTAAAGAGTCTCTCTCAGTAGCTCTGGAATGGGACTGAAAAATATATTTTTTTAACCGAAGTTCTAAGTGATTCTGATGAAGCTAACAAATGAGCACCACTACAGGGTTTCAGGAAATGATTATTTGGGGTTTTCATCCAAAACTACATTACAGGGATTTGGTATTAACTTTTTTAACATATCTGATAGAAAATGACAGCTAGCAAGACGGCAATACAGCATGTATGCTATGCAAATAATCAATGAGCCCCAAGATGTATGACCACTGCCAAAACGTCCAAGGAGCAAAGCTCCAGATGTGCTTTCAGCTGCAAAATCACAACCTTCTTTTAATGCTCTGATGAGACAATATCTTAAAAATCCACAAGATGGTGATATTTCAAGTGACAAGGAATGGACTGAAACAACAGCCCTAAGTGATTTCTTAGCTAAAACCAAATGATGCTTTGAAGGCTGCTGCTAAAAAGTCAAAAAACAGTAAAAATTAAAGTTGACAATTTTACTAACAGCAAGAAAGCAACCTGAAAAAGCCAATTCCACCTCTGATTTAATTTTGCAAAAAAGTAGCCATGTTACAATGTCCAAAAGGTCATCCAACTTTATCCACTGCACTCTACTTTTTTTTTTTTTTTTTGGCTGCGTTGGGTCTTCGTTGCTGCTCGTGGGCTTTCCCTAGTTGTGGCAAGCACAGGCTCTAGGCTCGTGGACTCTAGAGCACAGGCTCAGTAGTTGTGGCATGTGGGCTTAGTTGCTCTGCAGCAGATGGGATCTTCCCGGACCAGGGCTTGAACCCATATCCCCAAGCATTGGCAGGCGGATTCCTAACCACTGTGCCACCAGGGAAGTCCTGCACTCTACTTTTTATAAGAGCAAGCAGAAGCAAAAGAGGGAAGAACTAGGTAATAAAAACTCTTCTCTGGGCCTAACTCAAGAGAATAAGCTCTAGGGTATCTCCTATTATTATAACTATAAATAAAGTTCAATTTCAATGAAACTCTGTAGTTAACAAGAAAATATAAAATTGTGTTCCTTAATTACTTGAGGTAGGGAAGTGTATCATACTTTGAAAATATTTTTATAAAATTAATTTTGGCCACTTAAGAGAATATTCTTGGGGCTTCCCTGGTGGTGCAGTGGTTGCGAACCCACGACACGGGTTGGATCCCTGGTCCAGGAAGATCCCACATGCCGCGGAGCAACGAAGTCCGTGCGCCACAACTACTAAGCCTGCACTCTAGAGACCGTGAGCCACAACTACTGAGCCTGTGTGCCACAAACACTGAAGCCCGCGTGCCTAGAGCCCGTGCTCCGCAACAAGAGAAGCCACCACAATGAGAAGCTTGCGCGCAGCAACGAAGACCCAACTCGGCCAAAAATAAATAAATAAAATAAATAAATTTATTTTAAAAAAAGAGAATATTCTTTTGTTTTTCAAACCTCTCCCCTCTTCTCCCTCAACCTCAACTAAAATTATGGGCAATCCAACAAAGGTATCATTCTGTATTCCTATATAATTAATCTAATATATTTCACAGTTATCTGAGAGCATAAAAAATAATAAAATGCTATCCTGGTCAAGAAATATTAGGAGTCTAACTATAAGTACTTGTCTGTGGAATAAAAATCCACTTATATTTTTAAAGACATGTAATTCTTCAGGGCATTAAAAATGAATGGAAATATTAGGACTTAATCACCATAAAATCCTAGTGGGGGTTAAGGACGAAAAAAAAAAACTTGGGTTCAGAGTTTTACAACAATGACCAAATAATGTTAAGGCAATTCGAACTGCTGAAGAAAACAGACATTGAACTTGCCTCTAATATACCTGGATTAACACCAACATAGGCTGTAGATTCAACCTAATGAGATTGGTCCCACTATAATCTATAAGAAATAGAATAAAACAGTACTGAAAATTTAGTCGTCAGGGGCTAACAGAGAACGGCAAATGACGTCAGTCTTAAAAAATGGCACAAATCAAAGATCCTTTAGAAGGGCAAGGATAAACAGGACAGTAATAATCTGGTCACCCAAAGTGGTTCTCCCAGATAGCAATCACTATCAATAGTGTCATCTTCCAGTGTGAAGGTCAACAGAAATATAGATATATGGAATATATATAAAATGCAGAGTCATGAGAACAAATGAGCTGATATGACATCAAAGACATTATAATTTGGAACTGTGATTTCAAAAACTCACCAAAGGAACAAGAGAGAGAAATGCAATTCGTTAAAACACTATCTCCTTGCTAGCATCACTATGTCTCCTCTTGGCCAAGGAGCTCCACTCACACCCTGAAGTTGCAATTCCTAACTTCTCATGATTTTCAGGCAAGCCAAGACAAATTCTTTTCGTATATGCAACTCACCAACAAAAGCATTTCAAAGCCAAAATATTAAGTTCCTCAGATGAATTAAAATGAAAGAGGACATTTATGAAAGCTCAGTAATAAGAATATGGAGATAAGCTGAAAGGAAATCAGAAAAAAATTTTTTCCAAGAAAAAGTCTACTAGTATAAAATTAATTGAAGAACTAGCCTGAAAGGTCAAAGCTGAGGAATAAAAAACTCAGCACAGAAAGTTCTACACGTGTACAATGCTATAAAAGATATACAAACAAGTTAGGTGAACAGTCCCTGAGGAATTTAAAACTAGGCTGGACAACACAGAAATCATTAAGAGGAATTCTTTACCATTAAAAACAACGTGAGTTAATACACTTCTTCCAGGTTATATTCCTTAATGACCTGTGTTTAAATTTCAAAGGAAATTCATTTCCCTACATTTTCAAATATTCTGAAGTAATTCAAAGATCCTCTTCTTAGAAAGCAATTTCTTTTGAAAAATCCTTTTATCATCAATCTCATTTAAAAACTTTTACTTTTGAGAAAGCTATTTCATGACAATTTCCTGAAATACATTATATGAGCATCCTGAATTTTCCAAATTGGGGGAGGGGAAGGGTGTCATGTTGGAGGAAAGAGGTGTGGAAAAAGACTCCAGGACAACTGAATAACCCCGCTCATCTTAGAACCAGTGAGCTGGGTACACACTTCCTACTAGGTTCCCTTGTGATCATGCCTCTCTGGCTAGGCTTAGCCTCCATACTCTTCCTAGCCACACCTGATCTGCTCCCACTTCAGTTTCTGCCTCAGGGTCTTTGCCCTCACTTCCCCAGCCTGGAGCATTCCTCCTCCAGAGAGCCACAGGAATAGATCCTTTACCTGTGTCAGGTCTTCCCTCAAATATCAGCTTCTCCCCGTGGCCTTCCCAGGGTACTCCACCTCAAATTAACCCCTCCCCCAGCTCCCTATTATCCTAGTACCCTGTCTCATTTTTTTCCCCGCATCACTTATCACTACACTACATATCTTACCTAAGTATGTATTTATCTGTCTAGGAATGAGCTCCATGGAAACAGGAATTTTTGGTCTGTTTTGCTCCCAGTACCCACCAGTGTAGTAGGATCTCGATATTCTTCAAACAAATAAATGCACAAATGAAAGAATAAATGAATGGAAGCATACAGTCCCTTCTCCCTCCTCAGTCTCAAAATCCGAAAATGCTTTGTCCAGTATAGAAAAGGTTCAAAGCCCTTTCTTTTCTAGTGAATCACCACCATCACCAGTGTATTCCCCAGTATTAAATGTCAGAAAGACTGTGTAACATTTCTCCAGCTACATACCACTTTTACTTTTTTTTCTAGTGTCTTCTACTGATGTAACATTTGATGTTAACAGGAAAGTACATATTCCAATTTGAGCACTCTGAAAGCTGCGACACTAACTAGTTAAAACACATAAAAACAACAACAAATGAGACAACGCTTTGTGTTCTAACCAAAACAGACAAACTCTGAAAGGCCAGAGCTGCAAATATTAGAAAGATAAAAGTTAATGTTCAGAAAGAATGACAATTTTTTTTTAATCTAGAAAATCACTAGATTCTAAAAAGGAAATATTATGTGAGGAAAGAATATCTTCCATGCATACAAACTGGGAATCAAAACTGCCTATAATCCAAGGTACTTAACACTAAGTATAATCCAAGGTATACAACACTGGAGAAGAATTTGTTCACAGGTTCTGGCCCCTTCCTCAATTTCTTGCAAGTTAAACTGAAATACTTACCTTTCTTACAGAGAAATTAGGTGTGCTTAAGTGCTCTTTCAGGGAAAGAAAACATTTTTTAAAAAAACAAACAAAAAACAGTGCTAGATAAATGCAAAGCAACGTTACTGCTTCCCAAACACAGTCACACAACCTGCTTTCTTGACACCCCCCTTCTCTGGTCGCTTGGTTTATGTTTCAGCCACAAAACTGAAATATTCTGAGTGCTTCGTGGGGAACTACTGCCACTTAAGGCTAATGCCTATTTCAACCTGATGTGAACGTTCGGGTTCCAAAGCTGCCATGGGTTCTACCTTCCCAACCTCCGTCCCAGGTTCCGATCATGGATCCACCTGGCTTCAGGCCTGGTCCAGACCCAGTCCTCTCGCCACGGAAGGAATCTCCCCAGTGCAGATGCTCGGCGAGGAAGGCAAGGGCGCATCTCCCAGAGACCAGGTGTGGGGAGGAGCGCGGGCAGGAACAGCTGTCTGGCCGCAGCAGCTGTTACCCCGGGCACCCCGAGGCTGGGCGGGTGGCTGGCCCCGAGGACCAGGTAGCAGAAGGCGAGCCCTCTGGCCCTAAGCAAGCCGGCCTGACACTGGCCATCCCACCACCCTCTTCCCTTCCTCGGCTCCCCCTGCGATGCCAACGGGCCCCGGAAGAAGGGGCTCTCCAGCTCGGCGGCCGAGACGCGCCCGGGTCCGGCTTGCCCCCGGCCGGGGAGTCACTCCGACCCCGCACCTGAACCGTCCCTTCGCCTGACGCCCGAGCCGGCCGCGGCGACTGCCGGGCGGCCTGGGGGTGTCCATGCGGCTGGGCCGGGTCAGGCCGGAGCGGCGGGGACGCGAGCGCGGGCGACAGGCCCGGGAGACCCAGGCGGGACGGCGGAGCCGGGGCGCGGAGTGGAGCCGGGCAGGGGAGCGAGACCGAGTCACTGGTTACCTGCGGTCCGGGACAGGGAGTCTCTCAGAACCCAAGTCAGTCCTCAGCCTCAACAACACAAGATGGCCGACACGTCCCCACGCACGTCACGTGACAGCGTGCTCGTTCCGCCACGCCCCCTGCTCTGCCCTCGCCCCGCCTCCCCTCCCTCCCAGCTCCTCCAGCCTCCTACGACATCCTTCCTTTCCGCAGCCTCCCTCCCCTCTTTCCCGGGCACGCCTCTGCCCGAGCCCCGGATGTCAGGCTGGAGGAGGGCGGGGCCGCGGCAGAGCGCAAGCGCCTGTGGGTCCTTTGGCCGGGGCTCCCTGCCTGCCCTTGAGTTGAGTAGAGTTGGTGTCCAGAGCTGGAGCTGGGCCAAGCGCCGTGTGACTCACCGTCCTCTGCGCCCAATCCAGAGCCCATTGGCAGTTCAAAAAGCTCTGCATCATTTAGGAGCTGATTTTCCACACCAGAACTTTTCCACAGGTTTTCATGCAGCATTTTCCTGCCCGTTTGCCATCCTAGAGAAGATAGGGAAGTGACAAAAGCTGAGGTGAGGTTCAAAGCAGTTTGTCTGCTTGTTGACGGTTCCGGAAGAATTGAGAATTCATTCTAGATTACTGGAATGTGACAGCAGGGGAGGACTTTAGAGCTCCAGCTCCGTTCTAGTGCATCCGGGACTATAATTCTTTGACCTAAAAATCTCCCAATTGGGGGTTGCCAAATGAAATGCAGGCCACCAGTGATATCAGGGACATACTTACACTAAAAAATTATTCATCATTTTCCTGAAATTCAAATTTAACTGAGCGCCCTGTATTTTTTTATATATAAATTTATTTATTTAACTTTATTTTTGGCTGCGTTTGGTCTTCGTTGCTGCGCGCGGGCTTTCTCTGGTTGCGGCGAGCAGGGGCTACTCTTCGTTGCAGTACACGGGCTTCTCACTGCGGTGGCTTCTCTTGTTGTGGCACACAGGCTCTAGGCGCTTGGTCTCAGTAGTTGTGGCGCACGGGCTTAGCTGCTCCGGGCATGTGGGATCTGCCCGAACCAGGGCTCGAACCTGTGTCCTCTACATTGGCAGACAGATTCTTAACCACTGCGCCACCAGGGAAGTCCGAGCGCCCTGTATTTTTATTTGGTACGTCTGGCAACTCTACTCTTCTCAGGTCATCCCGTTCTTTCCTTGTGCCTCCAACCTCTCCCTTATTTATGGGATCCTTCCCATTAGCTTTTAAAAATACTCAAATGTCTTTCATCTTAAAAGTTAATGTTAAAAATTCCAATGCCCCCTCCAACAACCTCCCTACCTCTCTGTTCCCTTTCAAAGCCAAACATCACAAAAGAGGTGTGTATAAGCACTTTCCTGATTCCCACACCGGGCAAGCAATCATCGACCATTCTAATGTGGCTTCTATACTGACCCATCCACCAATTGCTTGCTCTAAGGACACCTCAACCTACAGGTAGATAACCGGAATTTTTCAGTCCTCATCTTGACTTAGTGCTTTCCCGTCTTCATTGTCATTGACCACTCCCTACTTTCTGAAATACGTTCTCCCTTGACCTTTATGCTGTCTCTTGCTGCTCGAAGTGATCAATGGACCAGCAGTATCAGCCTCACTTGGAAGCTTGTTATAAACGCAGAATCTTGAACAGATCCTTCACAGTCCCATTCTGCTGAACTCTAGAATCACCCACATTGCTCCCCTCCCCTTCCTCTGTCCCCTTAATTTAATGCTCCGGATATGCCCATGTATGAAGGTCCTCAAATATGCTAATTTGTTTTAGCCTTTGCACATGCTGTTCCCTCTTGTCATGATGCCATTCCCAACACTTATGCCATTTCTCACCAACCTGCATGACTCCCGCTCATCTTTAAAAGCCTAAATCATGTGTTATTGATGTGGCTTATCATGCCACATCTCTGATGCTATGCCACCTGTGCTAGTAATTTTATATATGTATAAAATATACATATACAAAATTATATATATGGTATAATTTACCTATAGTAAATTTAGTATTTTTAGTATGCAGCTTTGCAACTTTTTTTTTTTTTGAGGTATGCGGGCCTCTCAGTGTTGTGGCCTCTCCCATTGCGGAGCACAGGCTCCGGACGCGCAGGCTCAGTGGCCATGGCTCACGGGCCCAGCCACTCCGCGGCATGTGGGATCTTCCCGGACGGGGGCACGAACCCGTGTCCCCTGCATCGGCAGGTGGACTCTCAACCACTGTGCCACCAGGGAAGCCCCAGCTTTGCAACTTTTGACACATTTATACAGGTGTGTATAACTACTACTAAAATCAAGGTACAGAATAGTCCTATTGCCCACAAAAGTTCCCCCAATGATCCTTTGTAGTCAGCCCTCACACCCACTTCCAGCCCCTGAAAACATTGTTCTGTTTTCTGTCCTTATAGTTTTGCCTTATGATGTCATATAGATAAAACCATAGAGCATATAGCCTTTTGAGACTGGCTGCTTTCACTTAGCATCATACGTTTGAGATTCAGCCACACTGTTGCATGTTTCAGCACTTTCTTCTTTTTTATTGCTGAGTAGTATTTCCTTGTATGTATGCACTATATTTGTTCCTCCATTCCCCAGTTGAGGGACATTTGGATTGTTTCCATTTGGGGAGATT
The DNA here is from genome assembly GCF_949752795.1 of Hyperoodon ampullatus. Taxonomy (NCBI): domain Eukaryota; kingdom Metazoa; phylum Chordata; class Mammalia; order Artiodactyla; family Ziphiidae; genus Hyperoodon; species Hyperoodon ampullatus. Next base: position 7,664,561 of record NC_136921.1, read on the forward strand.
ATGAATAAAGCTGCTATATTCATGTGCTGGTATTTGTGTGAACAAAGGTTTTTATTTCACTTGGGTAAATACCTAGGAATGAAATTGATGGTTATATGGCAAATGTTTGTTTAACTTTGTCAGAAACTGCCAAACCATTTTCCAGAGTGCCTTAGCCATAATTTTAGCCCTAAAGTATAAGCTTTCAGAGAGCAGGAAACAAATTTAAGGCATGATGATGGTGGTGATGATAAAAGCTTACGGAATCCCATGCTTTTAACCATTACACATACTGCATTATTCAACTTTGCATCCTCAGCAGCTGGCATTGTCTAGGTACACAGTAGATACTCAAAAAATACCTGTAAATTCTTGATTACCTACTCCTCAGGAAGGGCGCTTTTATTCTTTTATTCACTCTGACTCTCCTATGTTTCATCAAATAGTAGTTGTAAAATTACAGCAGTAGACTCTGCCTGCCCTAGTCAGGGATAATAACAAAGTTTCAGCTTTATTGTAACATTGATAGAAGCAGAGAATTTGAAAATAATAGATCATTAGAGGGAGGGAGGAGTAAGAGTTTAGCTCAAAATAAATTTAATTTGTAAGGAACACCGGTTGATCAACTGTGACAGATGTATTTTTCTAAAGAAAATACAACAACATCCGTTCAACACCATCTGTTCAACATACTCCTATAGAACCTTGCCACTACGTTCTCTAGAGGTAGTCCAGTTCCCCTCCCCTCAAGCCCTTATAACCAATAGACTGTGGTGGAAGTGAAATGAGATGACTCCAATGCTAGACCATAAAGGCTATAGAGCTTGTTTGCTCACAGCCTCTTTTGAAGCAAGAGCTGATGTATGGTTAAGTCCAAATGCCCTGAGGGTGCCATTCTGCAAGGAAACCGAAACAACAAGGAGAGGCCCAAGTAACTGGCCCCATCAATAGCCCCATCTAAAGTCCCAGCATCAACAATCATACACTTGAGTGAAAATTGCCACCAGATGATGCCAGCCCCAGCTGTCGAGTCACACCCAGGCATCCAAGCCCAAGACATCATGAAGCAGAGACAAGCATCCTCACTGTGCCTTGTCTGCATTCCTGATCCACCAAATCCATGAGCATAATAAAATAGTTGTTTTAAGCCACTAAATTTTGGGATAATTTGTTACACAGCAATAGTGACTGGAACATCATCGTTATAGATTGAATTGTGTACCCCCAAAAGATAGGCTGGCCTCCTAACCTCAGAATGTACCCCAGGATGTGACCTTATTTGTAGATAGGGTTTTGAGGTAATTAGGCTAAAATGAAGTCATTAGGGTGGGCCAAAATTCAATATGACACGTGTCCTTATAAAAAGAGTATATTTATACACAGACATGCATGCACAGAGAGAGAACTCCGCGTGAAGATGAAGGTAGGAAACCAGGTGATATTTCTACACCCCAAGGAACACCAAAGATTGCCAGCAAACCACCAGAGGCTGGGAGAGAGGCATAGAACAGGTTCTTCCTCACAGCCCTCTGAAGGAACCAACCTGGCCAACACCTTGATCTTGGGCTTCTATCATCCGAACTGTGAGACAATGAATGTCTGTTAAGCCACCCAATTGGCGGTATTTTGTTATAGCAGCCCTAGCAAACTAATACAATCATCCAAAAATTTAAAGAGGCAGTTTGAAATGAAGGAGATTAGAGGGGGTCAGAGCTAAAAACCTGAGAGTTACCCATAGAGAGGAGATCTTTGAAATCCTGAGGAATCACTGCAACTGCAGTGATTACCAGCAACTGCAGAGAGGAAAAGTATGGAGCTAAGGCAGGCTCTTGGGAAGAAAAGGTGTAGCTGGTGGACAGAGAGAAGTTACAAGTAGGACCAGGTAGAAGCAGGAACCAGTCTCAGAACAGAGGGAAGAAGAGATTGATCGGCAATGCCAAATCTGCAGAGTTATCAAGGAGTCTGGGGCTGGGGACCAGAGGTGTCTATGGAGCAGGAAGAGCAGGAGATTAGGAAAGAGTAGGTAATGAAGAAGGGAGGAAGCAGAAATTTGTAAGTGGATAAAAAAGGAGGATGGATTCATCAGTGGAGAGGGAAGGACCGCTCAGATTGGTACCCCAAATAATAGTGTTGGGTACACAGCTGAAAAGCAAAGAGAAAACACAAGGAAGAGAGTGTGGGAAGAGAGCAAGCCAGAGAGCACAGCAAACATCAAGGAAAAGCTGCTCAGATGATAACTATGGAAACAGATCCATTTTTATGTTTGAAAACATTTTTTATTATAAAAGTACTTGCGTATTTTAAATTATTTTTTTTAATTTCCAACCTCCAGATGTATACCAAGAAAATTAAATCGTAAAAACTATCTTGCAATACAGGTGAATGCCCCACGACGTGTCCCAAAATGTTATTCGTTCTCTCCTGAGTCTTGCATATTTAGGATTTCATACTTTCACTGTCCTAAAGAGTTTCCACATGCATGTTCAACTGCTCTTCTCACTTTCTTTCTGGTCAGAGAGTCCCCTCTCTTTTTTAGTAACTGTTATTAACAGTTGCAGTAGGAAAGCAGTGCCTGTTTACAGTTTGAAATTTTTTTAGAGTTCAAAAACATATAAAGGAAAAAATTTAAATCCCCCCCCAGACCTACCCAGGACCCTTAGGTTCTCTCCCCTTTCAAGTAACCCACTGGTAACAATTTCTTGTATGGCTTTCTCCAAAATGTTGTATAAATAACAAGCATGATGTACTTCTTAGTTCTCAGCACCACCAAGAGCTGAGGATACAAGCAGTTTGACCCAAAATCTACTTGGCCACTGACCTCATGCAGCTTAGTTGACATGGGCAGAGACATGGCTTTATATCTCTCATGTAAAACCAAACAAAACACCTGAGCAGTACTGTGCATGCTGCTCAGCTCCTGGCCTTTTTCCAAGAATATGCCATGGGGTCCTCCACATCCTTTTCATTGGCTGCCTAGCAGTGATTATTTACATGGATGTATCATAATGCACTTAACTGACCCCCTGCTGATAGACATCCTGATTGTTTCCATTATTTTTGCTAAAACAAACAATGCAATAACAAGTATCCCTTTAAATATACCCTTGCTCATGTTTCTATTTACCTATAGGATAAATCCCCAGAGGTAAAAATCCCTGGGTCAAAGCTCATGAGTATCTCTGCAGCAGACATCTGCCATTCTTTCACAACTGTTCTGCATCTGAAGTATGTTCCCATGTTTGGGGGAAATAAGCATCTTGGTGGGAGACAGAGCTCACCTCCCCTTACAGAAGACAAATTGTCCAGATCCTAACCCTTCCCACCTCCAACACGTGGGCGTGGGACTGGACGCAGCCTCAGACTCGGAATCTGGAGTAAGCACCTGAAGAAGCAGGACACCCCAGAGTTCTTATCAGCCAGGGCAGGGGCACCAGGCCTGGCTTGTTCCCACGGCATGCTTTCGGCTGTAGTGCCCAGCCACCTGGCCTCCTGCCTGTTTTCTTAGCCTGGTCCCCCAACCCCGCTAGTGATTCTGTGAGTTCCTCCTTGTCTTTTCAATCAATTCTCCTTCTGCTGAAATCAGTCCGCTTAGATTCTGTTACTTGTAATTAAGAACCCTGACTGATTCTGTAGTAGCCAGCCTCCACGATGGCTCCCAATAATTCTGACCAGTCGGGCTGACCTGTGTAACCAGTAGGATATTACGGAAATGACAGAACGTGCTTTATTTATTTATTTATTTATTTATTTTGGCTGCACAGGCTCCTCGTCACGGTGTGCGGACTTCTCTAGCTGCAGTATGTAGGATCTTAGTTCCCCGACCAGGGATCGAACCCAGGCCCCCTACATTGGGAGTGCAGAGTCTTAACCAGTGGACCACCAGGGAAGTCCCAATAGACCATGATTTCTGAAACTTGGTCTTAAAAGACATTGCAGCTTACCCCTTCCTTGTATCACTTACTTTGAGGGAAATCAACTGCTATGCTGTGAGGACACTCTAGCAGTCCAGTGGAGAGGTCCACGTGGCAAGTAACCCAGGCTTCTGGCCAACAGCCAACACCAACTTGTGAACCACATGACTGGTGGATGAGATCTTCCAGCCCCGGTCAAGCTTTTAGATGGCAGCAGCCCCAGTTGGTGTTTTGACTTCTCATGAGAGACCCTGAGCTAGAACCCAGTGAAATCACTTCTGAATTCCTGACCCGCAGAAACTGTGTGAGATAATAAATGTTAATTATTGTTTTAAGCCACTAAGTTATGGGATGATTTGTTAAAGCAGAAATAAATGACTAATACAAATGCCATTTAAAATTTTAACAGTCTACCAAATTGTCCTTCCAAAGGACAACAGCAATGTATTCTCCCATCAATACCATGTGGCAGAGTACCAAAAGCGATTGGTCTTGGAAAGGAGAGGAAGGGAGCAGGGAAACTGACCCCCGATAAGGTCCCTCCGATAAGGACCCCCAATAAGTGCCTCCCTAAGTTGTAGAATTGTAAGTTGGCCCCCTAGAACCAGTTGGCCTCCCCCACAACCAGTCAGGCTCGTGGGTAGGGATGTGGCCAGAATCTGGTCTGGTGTACAAGCAGGGTCAGCGAGGAGAAATCTGAGCAGGGACAAGGCCACAGGTGTCAGGTCACATGATCAGGCCAGGAGGGCTCAGCAAGTGTCAGCTGCAGGGGCGTGGCAGGTGAACAGGCAGCTTGGCAGAAATCTCTCCAGGCTGGTTGGGAAAGGAGACTCAAAAAAACAGAGGAGCTAGGTGAGTGGGCATCTGGGCTTGGGGCCAAGGCAGCAGCCCGGACTGAGCGTTGCTGGGCCACCCTGGCCTTGAGTCCCTCGCATGTGACTTTAAAGACCCAAGGCTCAGAAGGAGACAGAATTGTAGCAGTGCAAGGTAGAAGACAGAGAGGGGACCCGTATGTCCTGAGCACTAAATATATGCCAGGGATGGAATCTGCCAGGTAGACAATCACCATTCCCATCTTACAGAAGAGGAAACGGAGGCTCAGTGAGGCTACGTTACTAGCCTAGTATCTGATTGCAACTCCTATTACATCACACAGTCTCCAGGGCAGAGGCAGAACTGATTTGTTTGTTGGTGTTCCCTATTTCTCAGTCAAAGGGGGGCCCTTGGGGAGTTGACTCATCACCTTTCCAGTGAGACAGATGTCCACGCAATCTTTGCTGTCCTCACTTTCAGAGCTGTCCTCTCAGGCTAGGCTCCCATGTCAGGTTCTTAGAAGGTCCCTGAGTCAGTGGCAGTGGTCTTCCCTTGCCCATCTCTGTCTGCTCCAACAAAGCTGGTACGTCCTTGTGAAACAAACATGCATGTGCGGTGGGAGTTTGTCACATGCGAGGCAGCATACTAGGCCTACAGCAGTGGGTAAGGCAGTTTCTGCCCTTCAAAGAGTCCGTAGTCCAAAGAAGGAAGAAGAGAAGAAAAGAGAAGGATACTGCATAATGTCATAAGGATTACCATAGAGAAAAACTGAGGGTGAAATGGGAACCCTGAGAAGGGGCACTTGGGCTGCAAGCATTAAGAAAGCTTCCTGAAGATAATCTCTTAGCTGAGTCACAAACAATGAGAAATAGTTTGCCAGGGGAAGGGAGGGAGTGCCAGGCACAGGGAACAGCATGTGCAAAAGTCTGGAGGAGTGGCACTTTCTAGGAACTGTTAGGTATTGCATATTCCGGGAGTGTACCATTTGGAAGGGAGGGGGAAGGGCAAGAGATGAAGCAGCAGGCGGTGAGCAGGGCCCAGATCCTGAAGGTGGGAGAGATGTTAGCAACGGTCCTCAGTTTATTAAGATTATTCTAACGGCAGTTTGGACAGTCAGGGCAAAATGATGGCAGGGAAACCAGTTCGGAGGCCACTGTAGAGACCCAGGAAAGAACCAATGAAGGCCATGGCCATGGAGATGGAGGATGGGAACTGTGGGTAAGAAGCACGAAGGGAACACTATCTATAGGACTTCACGACCAAGAGGGGGCAAAGAAGTGCCGCCTCTGGTCTTCGTAGTTCCATAACCCAATATTTGTCCATTTTTTTCCCTTAAGTTCTTTTTTTTTTTTGCTGTACGCGGGCCTCTCACTGTTGTGGCCTCTCCCGTTGCGGAGCACAGGCTCCGGATGCGCAGGCTCAGCAGCCATGGCTCACGGGCCCAGCCGCTCCGCGGCATGTGGGATCTTCCCAGACCGGGGCACGAACCCGTGTCTCCTGCATCGGCAGGCGGACTCTCAACCACTGTGCCACCAGGGAAGCCCCCTTAAGTTCTTTTGTGTTACATTTTCTATCATTTGCAATCAAGAGGTTTTAGCTCTTACATGGCTCTAGTTGTCCACAGAGGGAAATGGACATTTGAAGTAATTATACTGTTGTCTCCATTCCTTCCTTCCTTCTTTTTTCTTTTCTTTTTTTTTTTTTTAATTAATAGATTTTCTTTTTTGGAGCAGTTTTAGGTTACAGAAAAGCTTAGCAGAAAGTTCAGAGTTTCATAGACCCCTCTCCTCCCTCCCCCTCCAGTTTCACCTATTATTAATATCTTGCATTAGTGTGGTACATTTGTTACAACCGGTGTGCTCATATTGGCACATTATTATTAACTAAAGTCCATAGTACCATTAGGGTCCACTCTTTGTGTTATACATTCCATTGGGATTTTGACAAATGTATAATGACCATTATAGCATCATTTGGAATGTTTCACTGCTCTAAAAATCTCCTGTTCATCCCTCCCTCCCCGCCCTAACCCCTGATAACCCTAATCTTTTCACTCCCTTCATAGTTTTGCCTTTTCCAGAATTTCATATAGTTGGAATCATATACAATGCAACCTTTCCAGATTGGCTTCTTTCACTTAGCAATATGCACTTAAGTTTCCTCCATGTCATTTTGTGACTTGATAGCTCATTTCTTTTCAACATTGAATAATATTTCGTTTTATCGCTGAATTATTATTCCATTGTATGGATCGACCACAGTTTGTTTATCCATTCACCTGTTGAAGAATACCTTGGTTGCTTCTAGGTTTTGAACTATGAATAAAGCTGCTATCAACATTCGTGTGCAGGTTTTTGGGCGGACAAAGTATCTCAGCTCATTTGGATAAATACCAAGAAGCACGATTGCTGGATTATATGGCAAGAGTCTCTCCATGCCTTTTTCATATCCACTTCCTCTGGTGGGGAGGTTGGGGTGACCCTACATGGAAGAAGGATGCCTGAGAATTGTAGGTCTTGGGTTTGTGCAGAAACAGAAATTATTCTCCCTAGGGAGCTAAGGGTGTTCTTTTAGACCAGGGGTCCTTACCTAGGTCCCCTAAATACCCTGGAATTATACATGGGAGGGAAGGGTCATTGGGCCTCATCAGAGTTTCAAGGGGTCCAGGCAGCAAGAGAAATTAAGCTGCAGATTTTACCTGCAGCTGAAAGAATCCTCAGTGATGGGAAGGGGGAGAGTAGCTGACAGGCAGCCTCAGTACTCAGAATGCCCCGGAGTGAAAGCCAGACCTCTAATCACCACTTCTAACTCTACTTCGGGGACTTGGTGTGAAACAGTAGGCTAGGCTGGATGTGGCCCCCACAGAAAACACCCTTCTCTCCCCTCCAATTCACAGAAGACGAGAAGCACATTGATATGATGGCAAAGTCCATTTGCACTGTTTATTTAAAAAGAACAGCCGTAAGGTAAAAATGCAGATGTTTTCTTTTTTGTAGAGACAGCAGGTAAAAAAGAGAAGAAATAAATATGATGTTAGAAATTCTTTTATAAAATACAAAAAAATCCCCTGATATTTGTGAGCAATCCCAAGAACTCATAACATATAAAAAATTATGCTGAAGAACAGCTTCACCTCAGCACCTTAGAGCAGAGGTTGGAAACCAGCTAGATGGTGAGGATGGTCGTGACTTTTGGGATTTTGAAAGGCTCTGGATTTGTCACTTGGGAATGTCAGGGGTCTACTGTAATATAATTTGCATAAAGTCAGAGTTAACAGGAATTCTTCTACTCATTAATATTACTTATAATCATTCTTTCATTCTTACAGTTAAGTAGCACAGTATTTAAGGGTAGGAAAAAAAGGCTGAAGTGGGAAGAGGAATGAAAAGGATAGATATAGGGGGAATGTTAAGAGGACAATGTCAAGAGGAGAAAGGGGATGGGAAGGAACAGAATCTTCTATCCTTTCACTATGTTGTGTCATCTCAGCAGCATGCCGTGCCCCCTGTTGGAGAGGGGATAGGGAGTGGTCCAGCCTGGCCTGCCTTAAACCTCACCATCATCAGAGGACAGAAGATGCAAAAGCACCCGGCAGGATCAGGCTAAGAATGAGAACAGGGAAGTTGGATGAGAAACAAAGGAGAGAGGGGCATGACGGGAAGAGGCACAGAAAAAGGATTACTCAAGAAAATGGGCAACATTAACATCGTAGGCCTCCAGGGACTATCTCCTCTGAGGACCACCAAAGAAAGAAGTATCTGTACAAATTAATACAGCAGACCACTGTGATGTGGAGTGGGAAAGAGACAAGGAAAAAGTAAAGGTTGCCAAGTAGAGGCACATTCCGGCTACAGAGAAGCGCAGAGGAAGGCGAACAAGAGAGGGACTTGTGGGGGGCAGCTGGAACCCCTGGGAGGGGCTCCCAAATGGGGATGAGAGCCGCCCCCTGCCACCCCTATGAGGTTAAGGAGTTTGCGCTGCGTGGTGGTTGTGAAGGCTTGTTGGGGCAAAGGGTCAGCAGGGGCGAGGATGCCCAGCCAGCTCTCCCCGGGTCATCTGTGAGGCACAGCTGTGGCCAGAGGTCAAGGTCAGCTCAACTATGTACTGAAAGCGGCCTTGAGTTCCCGGAAGGCTGCCTGGCGGAGCCTCCTCTTCTCTTCCGCCTGCTTCCGCTCATCTTGCTCTGCTTTTAGCTCCGCTTCAAACTTACTGGCAGAGTTCAAGGCTTGGACCTGCAGAGAAACAGCGAGGACAGACCAACAGAGTGAGAGAGGAAAGAGAAACCTGCAGAGGGAGCAGCCCATCAGACAGAATTCGCTTGTCTCCAGCCACGTGACCTGGGATCCTGGTCCTGTTGGGGGCCTGACCCCCGCCCAATACTCCCTCCCCTTGGTCTTCCAGCGTTTTCTTTCTAACAGCGAGGACACCGTCACTTTATTTGCTGCTGTGTTACACATGCCCCTTCCTATCTGCTGGGGTTGGCTTTTCCACCTCAGCTTCTTTTTCAGGACACCCCTAACATCCACGCCGATTGCCCACTTCTACTTTCCACCTTTAATTTCACAATAATATTCTTTAGTTCTAGGGGAAAACAAAAACCAAATGAGCTTCCTGCAGGCATTTCGAATAGGATTGCATCAATCTGCCTGTGGCAAAGGGATATCTTTATAATGTACAGTTTTCCCTGAATGACTCAGTTTTCATTCAGTACTGGTTGTTTTGGGTTTTTTTAATGTTACCAACTAAAATTTTCAGCTTTCTCTGAATCAATCCTTCCAAATTTACTTCCAAATACTGAATCTTTTTTGTTGGCATTGTGAATGGGATATGAATCCATCTTCAATAATACAGTATCAGATAAATCCATCTTATCCTCTATTCTAGGACTGATTCTTTTTTTTTTCCTCTCTGTGTGTCTCATCAATTTTGTAGAATTTGCAAACATGTTGGGCATGTACATTATTTTTAATAAAGACTGCTAAACTGCTCTCCAAACAGCTGCTCCAGTTTGCACCCCACCATCACGGAATGCAAGCGCTCATTTCCCAACCTTACCAACGCTTATCATTAACCTTTTTCCTGTTTGCCAATATGACAGGCAAAAAAATTGGCACCTTCTATTATTTCCTCTTTGGTGAATTACCCATTTGTATGCTTTGCCCATTTTTCTATTCAGTTGGTTTTTTCTTTTCCTTTAATTTGCAATTCTTTACATAATTTAGGTTTAGTCCCCTATTATATACTTTTCTTCAGTTACTTTTCTCTAGTCTTTTGTTTGTCTTTTAACTTCAAGGTATCTCGGGTCATACAAATATTTAAATTTTGATGTCATCAAAAATTTCAACAGAGACTGCTCTTTCTTGACTCTGGCAAGAAGTCCAGGTTGGAGTTTACTATCTACCCAGCCTCCCCGAGCATCCATAGAACCCTACAACCAGGGTTCACACTCCCATTCTCTAGTGTGTTGGCCTCGCCCTAGTTTACTTTCTAACCCGAAAAGGATGCCTGACCGGTCTTTGCAACACACCTGTCACAGTACCTCCAACTCCCAGGACCTGCACTTCTTTTTTTTAGGACCTGAACTTCTGCCTGACACACTTCACCTCTCTTCTCCCAGTCTGCCAGGTGCTGCCCTTGGACCAAGGACTTTGTTCCTGCTTGCAGGCTGAGAACGTGTTTTGCTTAGAAGTTTCACAAGGACGGTGTCTGGACCCTCTGGGAGATGAGGATTTCCAGTTTGGGCTGGGCCTTCAGTAAAGCTCAGCCCTCCTCCTCCCATCTCTTTCCCCATAGCGGTCATCCGAACAGCCGCAGCCTTTAAGGATCCTGCCACTCTCAGCAGCCCACCTCCTCCCTCATTTAGAAAACACAGAGGAATGCAGTCCGTCCACTCTGGACTCCTCACCCACCCATTTTATCCTTCCCCCTTTCCCTATGCTTCTGGAAGTGAGACCCTGGGCGCTTCATTGAACATCTCTAGGCTCAGAGGTGTACTGGCTGGTACCTGCTTGCAAGCCAGTTGTTTGATTTTCAGGAATTTTATGAGCTGGTTGTTAAATATAGCCATTGTTAGGGATTTCCCCGGTGGTCCAGTGGTTAAGGCTTTGGCTTCCAATGCAGGGGGTGCAGGTTTGATCCCTGGTTGGGGAGCTAAGATCCCACATGCCTCACAGCCAAAACACCAAAACATAACAAACAGAAGCAATATTGTAACAAATTCAGTAAAGACTTTAAAAATCGTCCACATGAAAAAAATCTTAAGGGACTTCCCTGGTGGCACAGTGGTTAAGAATCTGCCTGCCAATGCAGGGGGGGCATGGGTTTGATCCCTGGTCAGGGAAGATCCCACATGCTGCGAAGCAACTGAGCCTGTGCACCACAATTACTGAGCCTGCGCTCTGGAGCCCGTGAGCCACAACTACTGAGCCTGTGTGCCACAACTACTGAAGCCCGCGTGCCTAGAGCCCATGCTCCGCAACAAGAGAAGCCACCGCAGTGAGAACCCCGCGCACCGCAACCAAGAGTAGCCCCGGCTCACCGCAACGAGAGAAAGCCCGCGCACAGCAATGAAAGACCCAACACAATCCAAAAAAGTTTATAACAAAAAAATCTTTAAAAAATATAGCTGTTGTTAAAAATTAGATTTATATACTTTCACAATTAAATAAATTATATTACAAACAAAAGTAATACATACTTAAAAGTCATCACTTCCTGATTATTTTACTACATTTTACTATTATTTGTGTTCTTGAGGTTACCTACGTCTGTTATACCTCTAAGGTGGAAATCCTATATGATGACATGCTACCGTGAATCTTCCCAACTCCGCGTTCAACAGCATCCTGTTGGTAGCTTGAAAGCAACCCCAGTGGGAGTATTTACATCTTGGAACAACTATGCTACAAACAAGGGTTTGATTATTGTTTCATTGACTGCCTAGACAATCTTTTCTTGAGAAAGTGATGGAAAAATATTTAAAATGTTTTTAAGTTTTAAGTTTAAACTTAAACATGTGTAGTGTTTGTAGCCTTTACATTGTGAATAGCTCCAAGATGGAGAGAATGTTCTTCCAATATTTGGAAACTATTATCAAATTCAGCAAAGATGTTGTTCACATCATTGATGAATGAATGAAGTTCTGATATATGTCCTTTCACTTTTTTCTTAGAAATTAATTTTAAACAAAATACCAACCAACATTCATGTTGGAATTACATTTTTGGCTGCACCACACAGCATGTGGGATGTGTTAGTTCCCCAACCAGGGATCGAGCCTCTTGTCCCTGCATTGGAAGCACAGAGTCTTAACCACTGGACCACCAGGGAAGTCCCCAGAACTACATTCTTTTGTCAGTTGCAATCATAGGCTGCCGACAGATGCAAGAATCCAGCAAAGGGGGATTCCTGCTCTGTCCAGGGGTTAGGACTCCTCCACACTTCCACTGCAGGGGGCACAGGTTAGATCCCTTATCAGGGAATTAGCCCCCGCTCACCGCAACTAGAGAGAGCAGCGCACAGCAACGAAGAACCAAAGCAGCCAAAAATAAATAAAATAAATAAATTTATTTTTAAAAAAAGAATCAATAGGCTATATGGAATCTACAATTAAAATAGTATATATTTTATTATTTGCAAATTGTGTGCTACATATCTTTTATATCTGCAAAATATATTTATAATAAACTTAGGCATATATATATATATATACAGTTTGTCCAGATAGCCATTTGCTTAACATTTATCAACAAACCACTGTCTAAGTTTCAATTTCCTCATCTGAAAAGTGGGTCAGTAACACCTACCTCCAGAGTGATTGTGTGGGCATTAGATAACACATGAGTCTGAAGCGCTCAGCAGAGGGTCTGGCCGATCGTCAGCGCTCACATGTTTGTCAGTCACCCCACCTGCCCGCTCCTGGCCAGGTCAGAGGAGGCTTGGGGGCCCTTGCAATTACTTTACCTGGGCTCCTCCTTCTCCACATTAAAAGTCTGCCTCATCTCTTGATTCTGTGATCTCCACGTCCTTGTCCCATCAATCACCCCTTCCTTTTTTTATCTTCATGTTTTCTTCTGCCTGGATCACTTCCCTGTGACATAAAAACGCACCAACATCTATCTTCCCTAGGCTTTAAAAAGAAACCCAAAAACTCAGAAGTTCTTTCCTGATCCTAAGCTACCATCCACACTTTGTCCAGGTCCCCTCTGCCAACCTTCTAGACAGAAAAGCAGCCCTCAGGACTCCTTCCCCCCAGTTCCCACCCACCTCTTGCCCTGTTACAATCTGCCCTCCACAGTGAACCTCGTCTCTCAAAAATCTCCACTGACCCATTTGCTGGACCCAAGACCTCTGCTCTGGCCTTATCTGATTCAATCTCTTCTTGAAATTGCTCCTGGCCTCCAAAATAGCATTTTCTCCAGGGTTTCCTTGTATCTCTGGTTACTTCCTTTCCCACAGTCCAGTCACCATTACGTTCTGCCCTTGGTCAATTCCCTCTAGTTCTCGGGTTTCAGCTTGTATCTCGTGAAGATAGATAGCTCCTGTGGTCTGTGTGGCTGAGTGTCCATGAAACATCCATTTCCTCCTTCTTTCTTTCTATGAGATGCTCCCCTGGCACATGGCCCAAGGGTCTAGGGGAGACTGACCTCACCCCTGGGCTCGAGGAGCGAATCCAATCAGGGTAGATGCTCCAGCCCTTGCCAGCGGTTGGTTCAGGAGTGGACAAGTGTGGAAGAGATTATTCCATGACCCTCAGTATCTAGTATGCTCATCTTCCTTAGTAGCAGAATTACAACTGGGCACATGGATCCCCAGGGGAAAAAAAGGCATTTTGTAGCCTCCTATTTAGCTGGGTGCGGCCAGGTTCTGTCCAATAGAACCTGAGCAGAAACTATTAGCAAACAAAAGGCACAAGGTCTTTCTTTTTTACTGTGTCTGCAGACAATCAATAAATATATGCCAAGTAGTGAGAAACACTAGAAAGAAAAATACCTAATCTAAAGGGGCTTGGGTAGCAGGGGCGCTAAAACAAACCCAACAGTGTACCCTACCGATGAAGGGGCCTGAAGTCACCTCGGACTTAACAGTAAAACCCAGCTTACCACTTTTCCTCCATAAACGATTCACATTCACGGGCATGGGTCCTGTCTTGATTCTTTTAAACATCAACCCCTGGCCACACAACTCCAATAACCTCGTGACATTACACTTTCCACCTCCAATCAAGTGGTCGTAAATACTGAGAGTTCTAGGGAGTTGCGGATTCATCCTTATCTCCTCCCCAGCCCCTTTGTCATGCTCTTCATCGGACCTGCAATTCTTCTCCAGCCATCTACGGAGGCTTCCCTGAGTCCAGCCTCCCCCAGGACAAGTCTGTCCCCATAGTGCCCACGGCTGATCCCATCAAGGCCCTGCTCTCCAAGCCTGGCTAGGCACTGCATCCACCTGCAGAGCCCAGGTAGAGTTGGGTGAGGTCTGGGAAGCTGGTTGGCAGATAATTCTGGTGATCAGCAGTCTGCGGAAGGCCTGACCCTCAGGGGAGCCCAGAGCCTCCTGTCCAACTGCGTCCAGTATGGACAGAGGCCAGCCTCCAGACACTCCCCGCCCCCCGCCATGCCTTGGAGCCTTTGCTCTTGCTGTTTCCACAGCAGGAACGCCTTCCCTTCCCTGATTACAAGGTGAATCCCCATTCATCTCTGAACATCTGTAGCAAATGTCAGCTCCTTTATGGCCTTCTCCCAAACTTGGGCAATAATTCCTTCCATTCGTCATTCATGCAAACATTTCCTGAGGGCCATTATTAGTCAGGCACTGTAATTACAAACATAACACACCTGCCTTTGAATCTGTGGGTGAGGAGGCAGACGTATAAACACAAAAAATTGTATTGTTATTCTTTTCATCTTTTCTCCTTGTTGTAAAGATAATGCACACACATTATAAAACCTTACAAAATTATAGAAAATAAGTTCCTCTGACATCATCGCTATTACTAATACTTTAGTATATAATTATCCAGGTTGTACTTAACTATTTAATGAAATTGGGTTTCAAACATACTGTTTTGCCTAATTCATTCGGGAAATATGTCCACACATAAATGCAGCTGCATCTCATTCTTTGAGAGCTGCAGGGTGTACAAATGTGTGGGTGTACCACAGTGGACTCAATTCCCTGGTAGTGGAAGTTTGGGCTATTTCCAATTTTCCTCTGTTATAACAATACTGTATGAAAATCCTTGTCTATACATCTATGTGCATTTTCATGAGTATCTCTGAAGGATAAAATCCTTGAGGCAGGTTTCCAGAGGTGAAGGATATGAAATGTTAACAGCTGGCCCCAAACTGCTCTCCAAAAAGTTGGGTCAATTTATACTCTTACCAAGAGCGTCCAAGAATGCCTTGAACAGATAAATTATAGTACTGCTTCCATTCATCATAGAGGCACCCAGAAGAGCATGGACAGTCTCAGCCCTGAGAGTCAGGAAAAGCAGCCAAGAAAAGGCAGCTCTTTAAGGTGGGTTTGATAGAATGAGTAGAGTTCTCGTGGAAGAGGCATTTGGGTGGGACATTCCAGGCAGAGGAAACAGCAGGTATTGAGGCCCAGTTGTGAAAAGACGTGGCAGTACTTGAAGAACTGTGCATAGGGGTGAAGAAGGCTGGAGCTGGGATCAGAGCCAGATTATAAAAGGTTGGGAATGCCCAGATAAGACACTCCCAGAGACTCCATACAGACTCGAGCACTCGGCATATCGCGCTACAGCAGTGTGCTGAAAACAGGGTCCTGTTAACTTTGGGTTTCAATCCCAGGCCCCTGCCCAAGGCATCTCGGGAGATCTGCAAGTGGTGATTCAGTCAATGAATAGAGAGGACTCATCCCACCATCCCTCCTCTCTACGCATCATTATCAATGCGAGTTTCTCCAGAGCTTGATTTGGTGCCTGGCATTTCTGGAACTGAGTTGAACCAATGTTAAGTCATGAAGGAAGGGCCAAACCACTTTCAAGATTGGACATACGATGCTGGTGTTGAAGGTGCAGTGAGTGGACCGCCTGTCCCTGAAACTGCCAGGTGACAGCAGTAGGGGATTCAGGCAAAAGGAGGCCACCACGATTCACAGTTTACATACTGGCAGAAAGATGACGGACTCTTGTCTCCAAGGCAACGTCACAGAGAAGTGAAGAGAGAGTGCTGCTTAGGGGCCTGAGCAGGCTGGGCTGTATCACCAAGGACACTTTGTCTCTGGGCAAACTCCTGGAATAAGCCGAAACTCCACAAGAGGCTGGCTGTCTCCTGCCTGGAGGGGAAGGGCGTCCCAACAGCTCATATCACATACAGAGTGCTCTCGGTGAGCCAGGAGCTTGCTAAACACTTCAGACACATGAATGCATTTAATCCTCATGGCAATCCCATTATCAACCCCGTTATACAGATGAGGAAACTGAGGCGCAGACAGGTGACAGGTAAGTAGAGGAGGCAGAATCTGAACCCAGGTAGCCTTATCCACTGCACTCCACTGCTGTGGAGGGGGATTGTGCCCTGCGGAGAGGAAAATGACAGCACCCAGCAGGGGTAAAATCTCCATAAACGTTCAACGACCGTATGAACTCGTGAATGAATGGAAGCACCCAGAAGGGCTCCAAGACCAGGCACTGGAGATTCCTTCCCAGCTCCCAGCCATTGTCAATGATGCAAATATGTTTTCTGATTCGGGGCAAGCCACCAAGGCACCCTCCTTGGGCCCCATTATTCACTTGTTTACACACAGGTGTCTAAGATGCAAACATGCAGGTAGCTGTTCAAGTAACTCAACTGTGGTTTGGGGTAAG
Source organism: Hyperoodon ampullatus (assembly GCF_949752795.1). NCBI lineage: Eukaryota > Metazoa > Chordata > Mammalia > Artiodactyla > Ziphiidae > Hyperoodon > Hyperoodon ampullatus. The sequence goes on from NC_136921.1 coordinate 7,681,091, forward strand.
GAGGAATTCTTTAGGAAAGTCTGGATTCAGAGTCAATCTGGCAGCATTGCACCAGCAAACCTGTTTGAATCTGAAACCAGGATCAAATGCATTTGCCGTCTGGCAGTTTTCCTGTTTTGCTTTTAATTTTCAGATGGCACACAAACGCACTCTCATTTCCCTACAAGCTCACACGATTAAGCGCTTGCTGTTTCACTTGTCCTGAGGGAGTTGATGAGCTGGTCGCGGGCTGGGAGCTCCTGCTGGGCAGGGTGCGCAGAGGGAGGGATTGCCCCGCACAGGAAGGAGGCACCTACCTTGGCTTCAAAGAAGTCCTTGGCACCTTTGACGCCCTCCAGGGCAACATTGATCTCAGAAAGCTTCGCCAGCGCCATCAGCCCACTGTCCTCCTGTAGTTCCCCCGCTGCGGCCTTGTGGAATATGAGCAGGAACTACAGGGGAAGGTTGGTTAGGGTCAAAGTCAGCATCACCGAGAGATTCGCAACAGTCCCCTCTGGCCTGAGCTAGGGTCATTATAGCCCAGCCTATTAAAAGGGGTGTATATGTGTCCGTGTGACAAATTATTTTGTCAAAGCTGAAAACGTGGGGAATTCCCTGATGGTCCAGAGGTTAAGACTCTGCCCTTCCACTGCGGGGGGCGTGGGTTCGATCCCTGTTCGGGGAGCTAAGATCCCACATGACCCGTGCCAAAAATTTAAAAAAAAGAAAGACAGAAACCAAAGCTGCCTATTTTTTTCCACAAGGATGTAGGGGAATGGGCACCCTGATATCGAGTTAATGGGAATGTAACTTGAATCAAAATTTTTGGAGGGCGCTTTGGAAATATTTACAAAAGATAAAATGTTTTCACCCTACCAATCATTAATTCCACTGCTGGGAATCTATCCTTTAGAACCATTTACACAATAGTTTAAGAAGCATTGTCTGTAAAAGCAAAAAATTGGCAACATCCTAGTTAACAGCCATGAAAGAAAAAATCCAGTAGACCTGTATGTACTACTTTTTAAAACTAAATAATTCAATATTTCTGACAGTTTTGAACCATTCCTATTTTCCATTTGTGTCCCATTTTGGGCATTAGACTATTTACCTTTTTTGGTGTTTTCTAAGAGATCTTTATGGAACCTTGTTCCAAATACTTTATGTTTCAAATACATTAGCTCTGTCACTTCCCTTTCAATTTTGTTTACAGCAAAACTTTTTCAAAAATTATCAATCTTTCCTTTTCTCTCACCAATGTTATGCTTAGAAAATCCTTCCTTGCCACCAAGGTTACAGAAACAATTGCCTGTGTTTTTGTCTACTGCCTTTATGACTTTTTTAAAAGCGTCACTATTTAATCTCACATGTATTCTGATTTGTCATGTGAAGTTGATCATTAACCTTATTTTCTTCCAAATGGTTAGCTAGTAATCCCCACATCATTTATTGAAGAATCCACCCCCTTCCTCCAGATTCAACATGTGACCTGAATGAATTTGTCTTTACAGCCAACTTGTACTAAGACCTCTGCAAAATACAGTTTTCAATAAATGAATAGGCCAGCCTGAAAGAGCTGTCCCTGCCCTTCCCCACTCCCACCCGCACGTCCTTCCATCACCTTATGGCTTTTTACTTCTCTTCTTCTTTTTTTTTTTTTTGGTTTAATTTATTTATTTTTTGTTTTATTTTATTTTTGGCTGCGTTGGGTCTTCATTGCTGTGCGGGGCCTTTCTCTAGCTGCAGGGAGCGGGGGCTACTTTTTGTTGCGGTGCGCGGGCTTCTCATGTTGGTGGTTTCTCTTGTTGCAGAGCATGGGCTCTAGGCACGCAGTCTCAGTAGCTGTGGCACGCGGGCTCAGTAGTTGTGACCCGCGGGCTCTAGAGCGCAGGCTCAGTAGTTGTGGCGCACGGGCTTAGTTGCTCCGCGGCATGTGGGATCTTCCCGGACGAGGGCTCAAACCCGTGTCACCTGCATTGGCAGGCGGATTCTTAACCACTGCGCCACCAGGGAAGCCCGGTTTGCTGTGTTTTCTAAACCTACTTTGCGAATGAATGGGGCGGAGTGAGGCTCTAAGTGTTATGCAGATTGTGAAACTGAGTTTTTGGATGGTTAAGTGACTTTTCCAAGGTCACAAAGCCATAGAATGGCCAAGCCAAGGCTTCAGATGCACCCCCTGGGTCACTCCCAAGTGCATAAAGGGTGAATATGCCACCCCTGCTCTTAACCAGGTCCTGAAACCAGGTGTGTGATCTCAGTTGGAATACTGGGGGTTTTGGCCAGGTTCGAGTCTTAGCCAAAACCCAGACTGGGACTTTAACCCACGTGGCCGAGTGGTCTCAGGATTTAATGAAGCTCAGGTTCTTGATGTCTCATCGCAGAAAGAATTCAGTGAGAGACAAAGTGATAGGTAAGAAGTTTTATCTATTTAGAGAGATTTATTTAGAGAGAAACACACTCCACAGACAAGAGTACGGGCTGTCTCAAAAGGCGAGAGCAGCGTTTACTTCTCTTCTTTAAAAAATTTTTGTGAATTTGTCTATCAGACATCTTCTATCCAACTTCCATAATTTACTTTTCCATCTAGAAAGAATAAAAATTGATGTATTCCAATTCATCCCAGAAAGAGGCTCCTCCAGGTTTTCAAGTGCCTAAAGTATGTGTGAAATTTCAGTTTTCAGGAGTTTTTTTCATGACCATCTCCTCTAAAGATTGTCTTCCCCAAGAGGAAGGAACATCAGCTAAAGCAGAGTGAGAGGTAAGACAACTTCAGTGCGCTTTTTCCAAATTCCAACTTGTGTCTTTTACTGCCAACGCTCCTAATCCCTAGGGTGAAGCGTGTTTCATTAAGTGAAAGTCTCGGCTTCCACCACCACCACCCCAAAATGCCTTGCCGGCAAGCCTTTCTTTGTAATTCTTGCTTCAGGGGTCCTAACTCCACTGTGGACATTGCCAAATACAAAGCAAGCGGTGAAGCAAGATGTTCCAGGACTTTCAGCTTCACGGAGGCCACCGTGGTCAGCTTGACTCTACAGAAACGCCACGTTCACCCACCTGCAGCTTCCAACTCTCTCACTAGAGGCCGGCAGAGACTCAGTTTGCTGCAGACTATCCGAGCCAGAACACTGGCTCCAAAGAAGCCTTGGAAATCAAGCCTAACGAAGGAGGTGAGGCCCCCCAAGAATAGGATGGGGGACAAGGGGGCAGGGGGACGGTTGTGGTCGGGCTCTCATGGAAGAGACTGAAGCAGCCAAGACTTCAGCGCTGCAAACGTGAGCCTCGGGCAGAGAGCAGTAGTAAAATACCCATCCACCCCTCAGTACCCGGCCCATCCTTAAAGCACTTAGTTACAGAAGCCACCCCCCTCCCCAGTGCTCCATACGGTAAACACAAAACAGATAGCCCCTCCATACCAGGGAGGCAGCTTAGGAAAGATGGAGCACTGCCCCCAGCCTAACAGCAATCCAAGTGACCTGACGGGGAGGGGGTGTCTCTTCATCTCTGAAACTCATTTTTCTCACATCTGCAGCAGAGATGGCAATGTTGGTGTTTACAGAAGGACTCAAAGTATTCCTCAAGGGTCCCGGCCACGTGTGCTCACTCTCACTCTGCCAGCTCAGCGGATGACCACCAGCAGCTCTGTCCTAACTTAGGGGTCCCCCCAGCCCCAGCCAGTTAAAGAAGAAAAAAGAAAAAAAAAATCCAGCTCAACCTGAAAATGTTCAGCCTTCCCTAAAGCATGCCAGACTTTCCCATTTAATGTATTACAATCACCAACCCCTGAATGACAATTTCTCCAACTGCCCAGCCTTGTTTGTCTTCCTATTTATAGTCCACAAAGACTGGTATGTTGTAGAGAATTGGAAAGTGTCCTAGCTGTGACTCTGAGCAAAGAGGGGGGAGGGAAGGAGAAGCAGAAAACAAAGAAACAGAGAGAACTAACAAAGCTAAAAAGCAGTTTCAGACACAAGCTGTCAAATGCTTCTGATAAATTTAAGGAAATTTTTTGGATTGAATTTTTTAAAAGATTTTTTTGACGTGGACCAAATTTAGTCTTTATTGAATCTGTTACAATATTGCTTCTGTTTTATGTTTTGGATTTTTTTAGCCACACGGCATGTGGGATCTTATCTCCCCGACCAGGTATCAAACCTGCACCCCTTGCACTGGAAGGCGAAGTCTTAACCACTGGACCGCCAGGGAAGTCCCAAATTTAAGGAAATTTTAAACTTCATGGCTCTGATTGATGATGCAAACACTTCCCCACATTAGTTAGAGCTCTTAGATGGCAAGTGACAGAAACACACTTGTTGGCTTAAGTAAAAAGGAGGTATTCATTATACAAAAAGGATGTCTCAAAAACCCAAGGGTAAAATACAGTGACCTGGAAGAGGACTGGAACAGGGAGAGGCAATGTTCTCAGGATTGGAGGCAACATTCCCTCTTGAGCTCTTGTGTCTGGACCATGTGGGAGAAAATGGCTGCCCCACATTGAGTTATTCTTATGGGAAGAGCCACCTGCACAGCCAACGTGTAGTACTTCAGCCCCAGTTTCAAATTCCCGGATAGGGAATCCAACTGACCTAGTCTAGCCAGAGGTCCATCCATGGTCCAATCAACCATGAACAGGCAGGGGTGCAACCCAGTACAGCCAGGGCTGCCAGGGACCCACCCCAGAGAGGGTAAGGTGGGAGGAGAAAACAGGACCTACAGTTCTCAGTACTAACATGTAATCTAGTAAACCCCTTATCCAGCGTTTGTACAAAACTACCACACATCTGGTCTTGGAGCAATTCTCTTTGAGACGGGTGTAATGGAATTAGTAAGGACTACAAGAAAAAGAGGGGAGGATATTAAGGCCTCGCTGTCTGCCTCCAAAGGAGAATGAGGTGCTGAGTGTCTGGAATAGGATTCTAGATCCCTACAGTTATGGACATAGAACTGCTAACTCTGGTCCATCCTCATGACTTCTTCTACATGTCTGTACACGTACATAAGCCATAAATGCAAACAATTATATTTTATTCTTTTAATTAATTATTTTAATGATTACTTCTTTTTAAAAATATTTATTTATTTATTTTGGCTGCGTTGGGTCTTCGTTGCTGTGTGCAGCCCTTCTCTAGTTGCGGAGAGCGGAGGCTACTCTTTGTTACGGTGCGTGGGCTTCTCATTGTGCTGGCTTCTCTTGTTGCAGAGCCACGGACTCTAGGCACGTGGGCTTCAGTAGTTGTGGCTCGTGGGCTCTAGGGCGCAGGCTCAGTAGTTGTGGTGCACGGGCTTAGTTGCTCCGCGGCATGTGGGATCTTCTCGGACCAGGGCTCGAACCCGTGTCCCCTGCACCGACAGGTGGATTCTTAACCACCGCGCCACCAGGGAAGCCCTAAACAATTATATTTTATATACAGTTTGGAAATCTGCTTTTGTCCCTGCTTTTTACATTGTCAACATGTGTTCTATGGTCATCAAACACTGTGCTATTGAATACATCATCATTTTTAATGGTTCCATATATGCCATCTTCTAAAATGCCCCTCGTGTGCATATATATTTTCATAATTGGAAGAGAAATGGTTTAAAAGAAAGATCGATTTCCTTGTATGTTGGGGGAAAGTAGCTTTTATTTAGATGTAACTCACTTCAGTTGAGTTAATCCAAAGAAAAAGAAAGGGAATACAAACTCACCAAGCACCTACTAAGTGCCAGGTCATGAGGACACCTGTGATGATGGTGGAGCTGTTGACTATGGTGCCTCGTGGCACATGACCTGGATCTAGCCAATCACAGTACCCTGGATGCAATGACTGGTCCAGGAGGTGGGCATGTATCGCTATTAGGGCCAATCAGAAGACTTCCCCTGAGACTGGTAGGGACCCTAGGATAAAGAAGGCCTCTATCCCCTGGGACAATGTAGCCTGGAGCTGCCAGCAGCCATCTTGTCATATGCCAGGGACAACACCCTATTTGGAAAGAAAAGATGAGGTGGACACAGAAAAAAGCACATTCAAGATACGGCAAGAGGAAGACCCTGGATTACTTGTGACTAAAGCACTTCCACTTCTTCATCTCCCAGGTATGTAAGCCAATAGTTGTTTGTTCTTTTCTTGTTTAAATTAGCTAGCATTCTCTTTCCCTCACTTGCAATCAAGAGTTCTAACTGATGGATGCATAGAAAGAGAACTTGGTTCTCGAAACAGTCCTGAGCAAAAGCTATTAACAGCCCTATTTTAAGGACAGAAAAACTGAAGCTGAAAAGTAAAATAACTTGCTCCAGTTATGCAGCTCTTTGTGGAAGATGGAGGTTGGGCTGTAAGCCTCTTTTCATTACACAAACACAGCATCGGCCCACTAGTGGCTTACAGCATGTGCAGAAACCAGCAGAGTGAAATACTAAGAGCAGGAGGTTAGACTGTGGAGTATTAATGGCAAATGCATCTATACGTCCAAATCCTGTACCTCTGGGTACAACTCCTAGAGCTGGGGCCACAGTGGGGCCTGACTGTGAACTGACAAAAGACTGAATGTGATTGTCACTGAAGGCCTGTAGGCAGGTTGAGGACCCACAACAAAACCCTTTGGAGATGTCCAAGCCTCTGATGTCCACTGTCTGGGCGAAATGGCCAAGCCAGCAGCTAACCAAAAGCTACCTGAGCATCTTGGATGCAGAGAGGGGCACATTTGGGTGGCTCCTGGGTAAAACAGGCGGAGGGATTTTGTCTTAGCTCAGTTGCTGACTTGCACAGACTTTCTAAGCACCCTCAATTTCTGTTCTCCAGAGGTCACAACTTTGCCGTGGAAGTTCTTTCCCCAACCTTGCCTCCAAAGCTTCGCCAAGGCATGATCCTTTACCTTCTATACTCCAGGGGTACCCAGATTGGAAAGAGCCAACGCCCAGCACGATGTATGAATGATACAAAGGAACCAAATGAGAGGCGAGGGAGACAGAGAGGCAGCTGGGAAGTTGAATGTGGTGAATGACGGGGGGAGGCTGTAACCCAGGCCCAGCCCTGAGCTGGGACCTGATTTCAGGCAAGTGCTGACCCTTTTGGTCTTCTAGCTCCTTAGCCTTGAAATGAGAAGTCTGGTACCAGATTATCCTGAGGGCTATGCCCAACACAGGTTTTCATGATCCATCTCCATATGTGCCAGTTCAGGAAAGGAAGAGATGGGAGATTCTGGAGTTGATCTGTGGGCAGTGAGAGGCAAGGCCAGCTGGGGAAGGGACTCATGGCTGCTAGGTCAGCTGCAGAGACCCCCCAGGAAGAGCATCCAAAGGCCCTGTCTAGCCTGGAAAGATGACCAATATTAGGCTAAAGTTCTTACTCTCAGAAACCAGGATGCCTGCACTCCACTCTTTCTGGAATAACCAAGGTTAAACACCAGGAGACAAGAACAGTCCTCTCTTCTCTCAACTCCTGAGGGCCCCCAAAGAGACATGACTGAAAATGAGACCACAGCAGCTGGGCTAATGTCCAAGCCTTTAGCCTGGATGGCGTCGCTAAAGTTATTCTAATAACAGGTCACTGACATATCTAAAAACCTTTCCGCAAGACTCAAACACACAAAACATGGAATTCCCTTCCTTGTGGAGCTGCATCCTTGCCATGGAAGAAACCCAATGGCCTTGAGATTTATTCCCCAAAATAAAAATGGCTGAGGTTTTCATCCATTGGGGGATCAGGTGACTCCATGTGCTCTTCTAGGAAGGTATTTGTACGAACACAATTTCAGGGTTTCAAAGACCAAAAAAAACCCATCCTTGGACCTGTTTGGAGGGGAAGGTCCATGGGCACAGAGTTAGACCCTTTGTATAATTTCTTTTTTCTTTCTTTCTTTCTTTCTTTTTTTTTAATATTTTTAAATGCTTGTTATAAAATTAACAGTTTAAATATATTTTTTAAGTATAAAATTATAAAACCACCACCACTTTGCACCCACAAACATCCACAATGAATATTTTGGTGAACATCCCTCCAGATTTCTCAGTACTTATCATTTTACCCAAATGAGGTTATTCTACCCACACTGACTTTCAATCTGCTAGCTGAGCATTTTTTCATGCCAGCACTGTGGTTCACTAGATCCTTAAATTTATTTTAAAAAGCAGAACTGTAGGTTAAATATCCAAGCAGCACTCAAGAGAGGCCAAAGCCATTTGCACTCCAGGGGATGGCAAATCTGCAAGTCCTCTCAGGGCCACCCCCCTCCTCCAGGGGCTCAGGGCCAGCAGGACACAGGTACCTCACGGAAGCTGAGTTTGCCATCAAAGTCCTCGTCCACCTCCTTGATCATGCTCTTCAGGCCCAGGTGGGTCTGGGGGGCCCCCAGCTTCTCCATCATCAGCTTCAGCTCCATCAGGTCAATGAAGCCATCCCTTCCAGCATCATACCTGTAGGTCAAAGGCAGGGCACTGGTGAGGGATGGCCATGGCCAGGACCAAAGGACACTTGTTAATCTACCAAATGTGTAATGGTTTTGGCCTTATTTACTGAAAAATGACTCAAAAGACTCCTGCCTTGCAGTGCCCACCCGGGTCACTGCATTGGAAGGGTCCCCTCTCTCTCCTCCAACACCTCTGGGGCTCTGCGGGATATGATTCAGAGTGGGTCTTGTACTGCAGGAGTGTTTTCATGTCTTTCAACTCCTTAATTAGGCCATAAGTTTCTTGAGGATGAAAAACATGCTCGTCTACCTTGATTTTTCCCAGTTTGGGTCAACGAAGATCAACTGAACCTCCTGATGCTGGACTATAGAATAGCTGCTGCAGGGCGCCCCACGCACCCACTCTATTATGTGGAGCAACTGACAGTTCTGGAAGCCTCCCCTTGGTCACCGGCCCCTGGGTCTCTGCCGCCCCCAGTTCCACCAACCCCTCCTCCTCTCGTCCTCTGGTCTCCTGTCTCTGGAAACTGCTTCCCGCCCTGGTGCTGGGCTGTGAGTCAGGCCTGGCCCCAGCACTGCGGTTTCATGCTTTGCCCTCCAGCTCACAATCTAGTCTCCAGGTCTGAACGGTCACACCTGTGTGTCACAGATGCGCGGGGTGGTGGCTCTGCCCTCCTGGCCAAGTTTCGACACAGGGCCAGCACCTTTGCTGGCTGTTCCCCCACCCCCAGCCACCTGCAGGAAACGACCCCAGCCTCCCCATGGCAGGGGTCCTGGCCCTGCCCTCTACTCCCGAGTGCCTGGTCAGCCCCGTGGAGCCCTCCTCAGCCTTCTGTCCTGGTCACTCCACCACCCCCGCCCTTCTCTATACACTTGGGCTATTATGGAGCTTCCTCACAGACTCGCTGGCTCTTCTCCCGTCAAGTCCATCCCATTTTCCGCTCCCCAGAGATCACTTGTTGCTCAGGTATGAACATCACGCTTTAAGAAACAAATCCATTCATAATAGCCCAAAGGCAGAAACAACCCCGAGTGTCCACTGACAGATGAACAGATAAACAAAATGAGATCTATCCATACAGTGGGATATTATATATTTACACAATAGAATATTATTCACCATTTAAAAAATGAAATTCTAATACATGCTACAACACGGATGAACAGTGTCAACTTTATGCTAAGGTTGAAATAAGCCAGACGCGAAAGGACAACCGCTGCATAATTCCACTTATATGAGGTATCTAGAATTCATAGAGACAGAAGGTAGTTACCAGGGACCAGGGGAAGCGGGGGGTGGAGGGGGTTATTATTTCACGGGTTTGAGTTTCAGTTTGGGATGAGGACAAGGTCCTGGAGATGGGCGGTGGCGAGGGTTACACAAGAATGTGAACGTACACTGCTCTCAACACTGACACGGTTAAGATGGTAAACGTAAAAATCAAATACAGGAACAAACAAACAAAACAGGCTTCCTCACTGTCTATCAGCCCCCAGCCCCAGCTCCACAAAAGAAACCACCATTGTTAGGAACCACCGTACCAGCCGCCAAGAAATGTAGCCTGTGGGCAGCCAGAAATCTAACCCTGTGGGCTGGTGGTATTTTGAGGCCCCATGTGGTCATGCTGGAGATGAGGCCCAGTACTCCCCAGTGTGCCGTGCTCCAGCCACAGTGGCCGACTCATGCCATTCCTCCCACCCAGAACGCACCTCCCCCCACCCTCCTCGGTGGCCTTTTCTGTCCCCTGGAGCTGGGGAGCCGCCCCTTCCTCCTCTGACCGCTGGCAGCACCAGTCTGCCCTCTGTGCCTCAGCAGACACCTCCTCCTTCAAGCAGGTCTGCGCTCCCGCTGGGCTCCCACTCCCTCCCTGCCTGGAAGGATCACGCTGCTGCGAGATGCTAAAGGACACAGACAACACCCCTGGAATCCTGTGGGTGAGCTCTGAGGACCCTGAAGGACAAGATGGGAGTTCCAGTGTGGTTTCCAGGAAGCGGGCAGAGTGTATGAATCACAGACGGACCAGCCCAGGATCTGGTATTATCAAGGGATGGCACTTAAAAGAGGAAGCAATGGTTGCCAGGGGTCCCCTAAAAGTGATTCGAGGATTGGCCTCATTTACTTGGTTTTTAACTTCTTTTTACAGATTTTTTTGGTTGTTTTTTTTTACCGCGCCGCACAGCATGCGGGATCTTAGTTCCCCAACCAGGGATCGAACCCGTGACCCCTGCAGTGGAAGTGTGGAGTCTTAACCACTGGATCCCCAGACAAGTCCCCACTTCTTTTTAAAATAACAGCTTTATTGAGATATAATTCACATACCATAAAATTCACTCTTTTAAAATTGCACAACTCAGTGATTTTTAGCATATTCGCAAGGTTGTGCAGCCATCATCACTATCTAACTCCTCAACATTTTCATCACCCCAAAAAGAAATCCTTGCCCCGTAGCAGTCGTTCCTCATACCCCTCTCCCCAGCCCCTAGCAACTACTAGTTTGCTTTCTGTCTCTATGGTTTTCCCTATTCTGGACACTTCATATAAACGGCATCATACGATAAGCGACCTTCTGTGTCTGGCTTCTTTCACTTAGCATGTTTTCAAAGTTCACCCAGCTTGTAGCACATGTCAATCAGTACTTTATTCTTTTTATTCATTGCTGAATAATATTCTATTGTACAAATAGACCACATTTTGTTTATCCATTCACCTGCTGATAGATGTTTGTGTTGTTTCCACTTATGGCTGTGATGAATAATGCTGCTGTGAATACTCACATACAAGTTTTTGTGTGGACATTTGTTTTCATTCCCCTTGGGTATATAACCAAGAGTAGAATTGCTAGGTCATATGCTCATTTGCTTTTGAAACAGGGTTGTCAAGCTGGTCCAACAGAAAAGTGCGGTGACTGATCTATTATCTCTACCAGAGTCAGCAAGCCCCCTCTATTAGGCTTCTGGGGGAACGACAGACTGTAGTAGAGGCCCATACAATTCAGCGGCTTGCCTGTTAGGTGTAGGGCCACCTAGGAAGAGCGCTGACTATCAAATTTGCTGGTGACACAAAGCTGGGACAGAATCTAGGCCCAAAGGATCTCAGCAAGCTGGTGACGGCCGGAACTGGGCTCTGTGTGTGGACATGACAGAGACGGGTATTAGCCAAGCACAAGGAAGACCTTTCTGGCAAAAACAGCTAACACAAGACCTGAGGTGAGAAGAGCTCTTACAAACAGGCCGGAAGGACGGTCTCTGTTACAGGGAGTCCTAGTCAAAGTAAACAGGCTTCTTTAGTGTGGAACTTTCCAGAGCCTTCCATATGGTCACGTGTCCGAAACTTACCAGAGGGAAACAGCACCCAGACTCATCCGACCACACAGTCCTCTGTGTTCAGGGATTTTCCACTGGAGGAGGCACGTCTAAGCAATCGAGTGTCCAAGGAAAACACTTTGGGAAGCGCTCCTCAGGCAATTCTACCTTAGGAAGGCAGCCCGTTAAACAGTCCCTATGTTCCCCTCCAGGCCGAGATTGTGAATGAATGTCCTCTGCCCGCTGCTCAGCGCACAGCGCACGTTCCTGCGAAGTCTGCAGAGGAGACTGAAGCCACGAAGGCGGATGCATTCAAGATGTGGATCTTTCCGAGCAAAGGCAGAGGTTTGGGGCCTGAACGCAGAGAAGAAAGGAAGGAAAGTGAAGGGAGGACGAGAGCAGCTGAAAAGCTCAGGGGTAAAGAGGGGGGAGGGGGCCCCAGGAATAGGAGATGAATTGGGGCAAGATAAGAAAAGGCCAGGGAACAAGGCAGGAATGTGTCCGCACCCAGCAGGGGCAGGAACACAGCTAGCTCAGCCTCCCCAGCACAAACGGCAGTCAAGATGGGGTCATGGCAGAGAGGGGCTCGGAGACCTTATCCCTGGCATTTCTCTGGGGTTCTAACTGAGAAGAGTCAAGAAGGGTTGGAAAACCTCTTTTAGGCCCTCAAGCCGGAAACATTCTCCAGGCCTAAGAAAGAGGACAAATATGTGAGAAAGGGCCTTGGCAAAGTCTGGGTGACAGGTTAAAGGAATTCCAATTTCTTTCAATAGGCAGGAAATTTTGGTTTGACCACTTTGGTGAGTATGTGCCCGGGAGCAACAGCACACCACCTTAGTGGGCAAATCCCAGACAGAAGAAAGGGCCAGGGGACTTCCATGGTGGCACAGTGGTTAAGAATCCGCCTGCCAACGCAGGGGACATGGGTTCGAGCCCTGGTCCAGGAAGATCCCACATGCCGTGGAGCAACTAAGCCCGTGCACCCCAACTACTGAGCCTGCTCTCTAGAGCCCGCGAGCCACAACTACTGAGCCCACGAGCTACAACTACTGAAGCCCGTGTGCCTAGAGCCCATGCTCCACAACAAGAGAAGCCACCGCAATAAGGCCACGCACCGCAACCAAGAGTAGCCCCCGGGCTTCCCTGGTGGCGCAGTGGTTAAGAATCTGCCTGCTGATGCAGGGGACATGGGTTCGAGCCCTGGTCCGGGAAGATCCCACGTGTCGCGGAGCAGCTAAGCCTGTGTGCCACAGCTGCTGAGCCTGCACTCTAGAGCCCGCGAGCCACAACTACTGAGCCCGTGCGACACAACTGCTCAGGCCCGTGCACCTAGAGCCCGTGCTCCGCAACAGGAGAGGCCACCGCAATGAAAAGCCTGCGCACGGCAAGGAAGAGTAGCCCCTGCTCGCCGCAACTAGAGAAAGCCCGCGCGCAGCAGCAAAGACCCAACACAGCAAATAAATAAATAAATAAAATAATTAATTAATTAATTAATTAAAAAAAAAAAAAGAGTAGCCCCTGCTCTCCACAACTAAAGAAAGCCCGCTCACAGCAAGGAAGACCCAACGCAGCCAAAAATAAATAAATAAATTTTAAAAAGAAAGAAAGGGCCAGGCGTCCTGCCGGGAGCACCAGTTTGGCACAGGAATAAAGCCAGTGTGTGGACTGAGAGGGGATGTCTCCAAGGCAAGAAGGGCAGGAAAGAAAGGGGTCACGAGGCAGCCACTGCCTCGACTCCCAGGGACTCAGCAAGGACTGCGTCTCTTTGTTCCTGCCCGAAGCACCAGCCAAGCCCATAGTTAAGCCCTGGGAGGACCATAAATTGACCACATTAGTGGTGTCCTCACCCCTCCCCGTGGAACTGGGATTTGTAATCCAGAAGTGCATCTTTCCCTCTTTAAAGTGCCCATCTCTGAGGGTTTGTCCACAGCCACTTCCTTCAGGGCCTGCATATGCAAGACAGGCAGGAGAAACCTCCCAGGTCCCCCTCATCAACTTACTGTTTCATCTGCTCCTCTGAAAGCATCCGACTACCATATGCGTTCCGCGCACACAGTGGGATTCAAAGCCCCTAATAACTACAACTAGCCTGCTTTGCAGTTCACAACACATTGTCTCATACACTAACTCTTTCATCTTTTTTTTTTTTCTGTACGCGAGCCTCTCACTGTTGTGGCCTCTCCCGTTGCGGAGCACAGGCTCCGGATGCACAGGCCCAGAGGCCATGGCTCACGGGCCCAGCCGCTCCGCGGCACGTGGGATCCTCCCGGACCGGGTCACGAACCCGCGTCCAGTGCATCAGCAGGCAGACTCTCAACCACTGCGCCACCAGGGAAGCCCAACCCTTTCATCTTTATGACAGTCCTATGAAGAATTCATAACAGCCGCCTGCATTTACTGTTTATTGAGTGCTCACTAAGTGCCAGGCACTGTGCTAAATCACCTGATTTAACTCAGCAGTGCTGTGAGGTGGTAATGAGTCACCCCATTTGACAGGTCATGAAAGCTGAGGGGTGCAGTGAAGCCAACTGCTGTGGATTAGAACTAACCTGGGGCTTTCAAGCGGGTGCCTGGCTTCACATGGGAACAGGGAAGGCAGGAATGACCATGAACTAAGCTTATGTGCCCCTTAACTAGTGGGGAGCCAGGGGATGGATAGAGTGCAGACACAATGTCCCAACAAACAAACACTAGTTAACTGTGCGATTCACACATTTTACAATTTATATCTGATGACTTTGGCAGAAATAATAGGAGTCATGTTGTTGAGTCCTGTACGTGTGTAGATTCTGATTCTGGTCTCGGAGTGTGGTATCGCCAGCTGCCCACATACGCAAAATTATTCATTTTTGCCCGAGAGAATACCGATGTCTCACAAACATTTGAAGAAACAGTCTCACCAACACAGCCCTTCAAATAGATTTGATCTGCTTTAACCCTCCAACACGCCTTTAAGGAACGTCACACTGTCAGGCTGACGAAGAAACCAAGCCCACCTAGGTCAACCAACCGAAGGTCACTAGGCCCAGCAACGTTAGCCCCGGTTATCACCACTTGATGCCCAAGCCCACAGGCTGACCGCAGGGCTGGGCAACACAGCCACCAGACGTAGGTTTGGGGGAAGGAAGACTTGATAGCAGGTCAGTCCTTACAGGATGCCAACGTGGCCCCTCCAGTGATGGTTGACAGAGACAAGCCAGCCAAAGCTGAGGCAGAGAGGTGTCCTGGGGAAGCAAGGTATTAAATGGATAAAGGCCCTTCTGAAAGCTGTAGGACAACTTCAGCAACGCATTCCACCGTGGGTGCGCTTGAAGGAAGCTGGAGGTAAGGACTCCTAGCAGAGGCCCCCAAGGTTGGACCGGGGGCAAAGCACTCACCCTCAACCTGCTCAGAGCCCCTCTCCTCAAGTAACTGCAGTGTGAGGACCCCCTGAGACAAGGCCATCTTGTGATGGTGACCTTACGCCAAACTTCTGGGCCCATGGGAGAGATGAATGCAGTCGGATTTGTTTTCCTCATTCTGGAAACCTCCTTTGCTTCCAGTCCCTCCACGAAAATTCCATCACATTCCTTGCAGTTTGGAATCCAGCCCCATGGAAAGGGAACAGCACCTAGAAGAACCTGCCCAGGTCGGGCCCACCTGCACTGCTCAGCTGGCAGAGCCACCCACTGTGGTGGGACCAGGCCCCAGGGCAGTAGAGGAGGGAGCTCCAGCCCTAGGCTCATCTGGGGCTCTCCTTCTCCCTGCAAAGCTGGCCTAAGCTGCATCACTCTCCCCCCGTTTCAAACCATAAAAATATCTCCTCTCCCCGCATCCCAGTACTTTCTATCTTTCAAATGCTTGCAGGCTCACTGGGGCTCCCTTAAGCCCCTGGCTCCTCCCCCTACCAACATCTTAGCTCCCTGTACCAGTTTTTTTCTATAATTTAAATTTTAACCAAGATTTTTTCTTATTAAAGGCAATCCAGGATACTAAAAAAACAAAAAACAAGAAACCTCACTCATAACTCCAAGACCCTGCATCCTTGTTTGTTTCCTAGGGCTTCCTTCTAACCCTCCTCTGGATTGGTGAGCTTTGTCCATGTTTTTGCTTTAAAATGTCCTCATTCCCTTCATCTTCCTAATCTCCAGGATCTGTTAGATTCCAGTTCCATCAGCACTGCACATGGCCCTGCAGACACAGGCCTGGGTGCAAAGCCAGACCTGCCATTCATTTGGGAGAGATGGGCTGCCGAGCCCACTGCAGGCTGACTATAACTGAGCTGTCTGTGCCTTGAAGAGCTGTAAAGGGGCCAACAGGAGATAACACGCCAGCACTGGTCCCCGGCACCCAGTAAGCAAGCAATGGGAGAGAGCTATATTTAAAAGTAGGACTTGTCTGCAGCCGTGAAGAGGAAGCAGACAACTTCCAGGGCTGCTGCTCTGAAGAGCTGCCCACACCCACTGGCCTCAAACAGCCTCTACCATCTTTAGCATTCTGGGGGAAACCCAAATCCACAGGCTGCTGTGGCCCCTTCGGCTGAATTTCCAGGAAGCCCTTGATGAGTGACTCTCATCGCCCCGCCTGTCCTGTATGAGAGCATCACATCTGTCTTCCAAGGGCTCACTTGAAAAGGCTTCCCAACTCAACTGATTGGGGTCATCACTGGTCGGGGGAATGGGGTGGATTGAGGCAGGATGGGCTGAGATCCCTGAACCCTGGGCCCACCACCCTGAGTGCCTATGAACCTGGGAAAACCCCTGGCCTGGCCAGAGGGGCCCAGGTGACCCCTAATCCTCACCCCACCAAAGGCCTGCCAGTAAGGAGACAGCAGCAAGGGCTCAGGGGCTGGTTTCCAATGTCCGCCCAGTGCTGGTCCATGAATGGCTTGCTCTCTCAGCTCCACTGTGCAGAGCCCCTGGGTTTTCTTGGTTTTCACCTCCCCAGAATAATCCTGCTATCAAGGAAGAAAGAAGCAGGCCAGCCTTTGTCTGCCTGAAACTCAGCCATCAGAAGCTCCCCAGGGATCCCCAGGGGGTAGGGGGGTTCTCAGGAGGATTGCCCCAGAAAATGCCTTACTCTTAGTGTTGGGGGGAACCGCCTCCACCTCAGAGACCCAGAACATGGGAACACACCGGCTTTTCTCCAGAAAGGCCTTGTATGGGAAACATGCACTGCCTTTTCAGACAGGCAGGCTCCGGCAGCCACTCAAAGTGTGGTCCCGGGACCAGCAGCATCACGATCATCCACGATTATTCCAAGTGCAGAATTTCAGGTCCCTTTCCAGACCTGCTGAATCAGAACCTGCATTTTCACAAGATTCCCCGTGTTGCTCAGGCTCTTTCAAGTAGGAGAAGGGCACTGTGCCAGAGCATCCCCGGGTCAGGCCCTTCCTGGGGCTTTCCTGCTTCTCCCATGGGCGTCCCTACCTGTGCCTATCCAGATGAGCCTCAGGGTCCCCCGAGCCCACAGGACTGTTGTTCCTCCGTGCTTCGCTGCCTGCCCTCCTCTGAGGTCCTGGTTTCCTGTCTTTTGTGTGGGTCCCCCTTAGCTGTCAAATTATCTGCCCTTTCTTTCCTCCCCCTCTCTCCCTCTCTCCCTCTCCCCCTCTCTCTCTCTCCCTCTCTCCCTCTCTCCCCCTCTCCCTCTCTCCCCCTCTCCCTCTCTCCCTCTCTCCCTCTCTCCCCCTCTCTCCCCCTCTCCCTCTCTCTCCCTCTCTCTCCCTCTCTCTCCCTCTCTCTCCCTCTCCCCCTCTCCCTCTCCCTCTCTCCCCCTCTCCCCCTCTCCCTCTCCCTCTCTCCCCCTCTCTCCCTCTCTCCCTCTCTCCCCCTCTCTCCCCCTCTCCCTCTCTCTCCCTCTCTCTCCCTCTCTCTCCCTCTCCCCCTCTCCCCCTCTCCCTCTCCCTCTCTCCCCCTCTCTCCCTCTCTCTCTCCCTCCCCCTCTCCCCCTCCCCCTCTCCCTCTCTCTCTCCCTCTCTCCCTCTCTCCCTCTCTCCCTCTCTCCCTCCCCCTCTTCCCCTCTCTCCCCCTCTCCCTCCCTCTCTCCCTCTCTCCCCCTCTCCCCCTCTCCCTCCCCCTCTCCCTCTCTCCCCCTCTCTCTCTCCCTCTCCCTCCCCCTCTCCCTCTCCCTCTCTCCCCTCTCCCTCTCTCCCTCTCCCTCCCCCTCTCCCTCCCCCTCTCTCCCTCCCTCTCTCTCCCCCTCTCTCCCTCTCTCCCTCTCCCTCTCTCCCCCTCTCCCCCTCTCCCCCTCCCTCTCTCCCTCTCCCTCTCTCCCTCTCCCCCTCTCTCTCTCTCCCTCTCTCCCTCTCTCCCCCTCTCCCTCTCTCCCTCTCTCCCTCTCTCCCTCTCTCCCTCTCTTCCTCTCTCCCTCTCTCCCTCCCTTTCTCCCTCCCTTTCTCCCTCCCTCCCCTCCTCCCTCCTCCCTTCCTTCTGATTGGCTGCAGACTGAGAAACCACATCTCCAAGTGTGTTACAACTGCATGCAAAGTAAGAGAAAGCAGGATCCGAGGAAGGGGGGACTCTGAGGAATTAAGTACAAAAGCTTGAGCCCAGAGTCTGATTTCCAATCAGGCTGCTCCCAGCCGCCTTTGTGGGATGAACGCCTGGCTCTTTGAGTCACCTGGCTCACATCTACCTGGGGCCTCTCCAGAGCAGAAGAAAAGCACAAAGACCAGTCCCAGCGGGAAGGCAGATGTACAGACAGTTGAGCTGTGATAAGGCCGGAGCATGGGCGGCGCTGGCTCTAACAGGAGCGAGCGTGCAGAGCCCTGGGAGGGAGCCCCCGTCGCCAGTGCAGTCCAGAGGTGCCGGGATGTCCCAGAAGCGGGGAGGGGGCCAGCTCCCACTAGGCATTCTGGGAGAGCTGTGTCTTCTTACGGGTAAGAGGGGCAGCCCCCAAAGAGTGTGAAGGAGAGAAGTGACGTCAGATGGCTGTCTCAGAAAGACCCCTCAGCTCGATGTGCAGGACGGATTTAGGGGGGCAGTAGGGGGGAGAGTGGAGTGAGCAGTTGGGGGGCATGCGGTAGTCCTCACTGTGGAGGGGTGCAGGGAGAGAGAAGGTGAGCTGGGAGTGGCCCTGGCTGCAGGTGAGCGCCGGCTTCCCCTGTCCTGTGCACAGCCAGTGCTGCGGGGACTCGCTCCTGGGAAATATCCTTCTTTTTCAGGTAAGAGGCCAACATCTTTACAGGCTGCAGGAGACCAGTTGGGTCTCCCCAACCACAGCCTCCTATAGTTCTGTACATGGTGTCTGGAAGTTCATAAAGAAAGGGAAGGTGGCAGGGCAGAGCTGAGGGGCCATCCCCACCCCTACAGGGCACCCACTGTGTGCTCAGGGCCCCGCAAGACAGCAGAGGGGATGCAGAGTCAGGCAGCTGCTACCCAGGCTTTTGAGACGGGCAGGGACATCCTCTTGGTCCCAGATGCCTGCAGCGGGAGTGCACTGCACGTGCCAGGGACTCCCACGCGGATTCAGAAGGAGGGAGAGCAGAGGGTGCACCAAGCTCCCCCAGCCTCGTGCTCTCAGACTGGCTGCCGTAGCCCAGTCGTGCAAAAGACCTCAGATTGGGAGGTTTCAGCTCCACGCAGACTCTCCCACTGATGCCAGCAGCCCAGTGTGGAAACAAAGCAAGCCAGCCCCCGTGACCACCCTGCAAAGGAACGTGCCAGTGGCAACCAGTTAATAGGCCAGGAGTGCTAAGTGCTTCAGCCACACTGAGGGCACAGATGCCAAGAACCCACGAGTGACCAGGTAGAGAGGGACAAGCCTTGGAAAGCTTTTGACCTGGCAAATGTAGCAGGGAACAATTCGGTCTGTTGGAGCCTTGCTGGGCTCCTCCTGAGGAAGGTGGAAGGCAGCAGGGGCTGGCAGTGTGCTCCTGGGGTCAGACTGCCCTGGTTCAAGGCCCCGGTGACATCCTGTGCTGTGTGTCCTGGGGCGAGTTACTCTCTGGGCTTTGTCCAGTTGCTGCCAAGATTACAGGAAGACATATAAACTCTCAGCTTATCCGTAAGCTCATCAGTAAGGGCTCACTTTTTTAGTTTTGGCTCATTAAGAGAAGGACCCTAATCCTGGGGTCTCCCCTTGGTCCTTTTGAAATCGGGGCACCTTTGCTGGGTTTGGATAAGTACAGGCGGCTGGGGACTCACTTGGGAACAGGGAATGGAGCAAGTGGATCTGGGAATTCAGAGTTACCGGCTATCCATCCAGGAAGGAGGGGGGGAGAAGGGCATCCCAGGGGACGCCCGCCCTGCACACACCCTGATGGAGGCGATGGGGAGGCCACAACGGCTCTTCTGATCAGGGGTGTCAAAATGAGCAAGGGTGGTTCTTTGCTGCAGTAATGGGGTGTCTCCCCTTGGCTCACCACACCTCCTATAAAAGGCCTGACGGGCTGGGAAACTGGGCCAGAGGTGCCTCTGGAAACCTAGTTTGCCTGGGAATCCCCAGGAGCCCTGTGGATCTCGGGGGCCGGGTGCCCCCAAACAACCCGGGGTTTCCACCCCCAGACCCAGTCAGGCCTGGTGCAGCCCCGGTAGTGACCCACACTCCCTCAACTCCCAAGCCCAGAAGCCAGGGAGGGAAATGGCCAGGGAGAGGCCCTGAGGGAGGGGGAGGTCAGGGGCTACAGGCCCAGTGGAATTGGACTGTGGGGGGACTCAGCCATCCCTCCACATAGAAAGGAAAAGCACCTGGGCTGCCAGCCTCTGGGTCTTCAGAGCCTCCACCCACAGCTACCCTGCCGGGGGCCCCTTTCCAGCGTCCTTCCTCTGGGCTGGCACCACCTTAAATCCAGCAGCCCTGCTAGGGGCCTGGACCTGCAGCTCCCTCAGTGGAAAGAACCTGGGGCTGGACCTGGAGTGACCTAGTTAAGGCTGCGACTGCACACCAAGTGGTCACGCGATCTTGGGGACAACCTGAGAAGGTGGTCACTTTCCTTTTTCCGCATCTCACTTACAGGCATGTGCCCTGTGTCACGTGGTTGCTGGCACTGCCGGAGGGGACTACACAACCCCACCGAAGGCTCCTATTCCTGACAGCCCTGGGAGCTGGGAAGCTCCGCTGGGGCCGTAATTAGGGCCTCAGGGCAGCTCCAGAAGCAGAGCTCAGGCCCCTCTACAGAGGTCAAGGATCCCCTGTCTTGCCTGTGGCCCTGGGTCCAGCCCTGGGGACTGAAGGAAGAAAGAAGTCAGCCACAATCAACCTTAAAGAGCGGACCCTGCTTTCCCAGGGCAAACACCTGGGAGGAGGGAGAGGGAAAACTCCTAAGAATCAACAATAATGGACAGATTGGAAGTTGGGGGTTATGGGAGAGAGACGGTGGAGAGGCAACAGCCCAGCAAGAATGGGGTCAGGCTGGGGCAACCGGCGAGAGAGAAGAATGCAGTAGCCAGTTGTGACCGGCCTTGAGGGTCAGCGTGAAGAGTCTGAACTTCGTCCCACGGTCCCCATCTGTAAAATGAGGGATGATATAAGCACCCATCTCACAGTGCTTACGATGTGTAAATGCCAAGAACAGTGCCTGCACACAGTAGGTGCTCTGTAAGCAGTGGCTGTTAGCAGTGGCTGTGCTCAATGAAGTTGGCCCTCGTAGGAAAGGGTTGGGGGAGTATGAACCATTGAGGGAGGGGACAGAGACCCTGTCACTGAGGCCAAGATGGAGAGAGCTGCACAGGATCAGGGGCCAGCACCTCTCCAAGGCGGAGACAGAGCTCACCATGCCCCTGTGGGCGCAGAGCTGAGCCTGTCAGCAGCCAGATCTTGTTGGTAGAGGGTTGATGACCGGGGACCATGGTCCCAGGCACAGTGTTCAGTGAGAATTGCCAGGTGGGGCTGGGGGTCCCCGGGAGTTGCCTAATCCCAAGGCTAGGATCAACTGCAGCCCTGGGGTCCCTTGCCACTCTGACCAGGAAGGAGCAGCAGGGCCAGCCTTAGGCATGTGACAGTTTATAAGTCCTGAACGACATCCTTCTACTTCCTGCAAACCCGATCTGAGCTGGCAGACTGCTAAGGACATAGTGTCAGCCAGAGGCAGCCTCGTGTGGAGACAGACCACCCAGTCCTCACCTCCAAAATCAAAGAATTTACCTTCATTCGGCAACACGGGGGGCAGCTAGGCGGAGACTGAAAGAAAATAAAACCAGGCCTGGACACCCTCCAACACACACACCTACCCACCCACGACTTGTACAAAGGGCTCCACACTGAGAGAAGGGCCGTTAGCAGCAGAACATCAGGCAGGCACTGAGAGGAACGAGAGCCATCAGTGCAGGTGACGTGCACCAAAGATGGCGCTGGCCACGTGCACTCCCGCCTCTCCACCTGGAGACCCTTCTAAAAGGAGAGGGAATCAGAGGCACTCAACTCATCATGATAAAGGGAATAAGGGAGGTTGGAAGAGGGGCTAGGGAGAAGAGAGAAGAGGGAGGGTCCAAAGACTTGAGATGAAGAACACCTGCTTTAACCACGGGGCTCAAGGAGGCAGCCACCCAAGGCCAAGGTCTCTGTGCAACCAAGTTAGTTTTCGTTTTCCTTTACATCTGGAGGGCTTTTGTTCTTTGTGTTTTGTTGTTGTTGTTGTTGTTGTTGTTGTTGTTGTTTTGGCCGCACCACGAAGCTTAGTTCCCAGGCCAAGGATCGAACCCGTGCCCTCTGTAATGGAAGCACAGAGTCCTAACCACTGGACCGCCAGGGAAGTCCCTAAGCCCTTCCTGACCACAGCCCGGCTCAAGCACACCTTGGACCACCTCTCAGAGGAAGTAACACCAAGGCAGCCCTTCCAGGGTGCAGAATGTCACCCAGGGATCCCAGCTGCAGGGCACCGGCTGCCCGGCCCTCTTAGGTGGCAGGAGAAGCAGATACACATATTGCTCCTACTCCAGCAATAATCTTCCAGAAGCAGCTCTGGGGTCCTAGAGCTCTGGGATCACTCTGCCGTCCACTTCTGCTTCTGCCTCTTTTTCCCCTGGGGGCTCCAGGTCTGCCCCAACCAGTGAAACCACAGGCCACTGACAGGGAGAAAGGCCGAGAAGTGAGGAAAGGGACGAGCAAGACCACCGACGACTGACTCACAGGGCTCAGGATTCAGAAGATTCCAAAGCAGTTGCCTAGAATAGGGGCCGGCAAACTATAGCCTGCAGGCAAATTCTGCTCACCGAGTCTTATCTGGACACAGCCATGCCAGTTAGCTTCAGTTCCTTGATGTATTGTCTGCAGCTACTTTCGGTCACGGTGGCAGAGTTGAGCAGTGGCAACAGAGACCCTAGGGCCCACAAGGCCAAAATAGATTTACTACCTGGCCCTTTACGGACCAAGCTGGCCCAACCCTGGCCCAGAAGGAACTTTGACCGTCGTCGTCGCCGTACAGCCTATCCCCCAGCCTTCCAAGAGCCTCCCAACCCTTCCCTGGTGCAAAACTCTCACTCCACGAAGACAGACCACACCTTCCAATGGAACTCCAGAGAGAGGGGCTTACCACCTTTGAGACTACTCTTTTTATTTCTCAACAACTCCAACCACGAGAAAGTTCTTTCTTCTCTGCGCTGAGCCAAGGCCGTGGCGTCCTTTCACTGAACCCTCATTACCCACCTTCTGCCCCCTGAGGTCGAGCAGATCCCCACCAGACTTCAAACTCTCAGCCCCCATCCTCTGGCTCCAAGAGCCTCGGCCCCAAGGCCTTTGATCCATCGAGGGCCTGAACCCCTTCCCAGTCCTGGCTGGCTGCTCCGCCCTGGCTTTGTCCAGAAAGACCACGACCCCTTGCCCTGAATGCAGCATCTTCACAGCATCTGCTAGGCTACCCGGAGTTTCTTATACATGGGTGGTGGATGGCTTTTCCAGGATTTGCATCCTTCCCTGTCAAGCAGCATCATGTTAAATCCAGCCCATTGTTCAGAGTTCATAGAGCTTCTCGAGGGCAGAAACCCCTCCAGATCAATCTGTATAATACCAGTACCTGGCAGGTGCTTCACTGAATGAATGAAAAAACTGAATGAACGAATAGCTCATAGACAGCAGCTGAAAAAGAGGCTAATCATTAACATCATTATGGTATCACAGGAGCAGACATTAGCAACTGTACAGACAGTGCTGGCCATGGGAGCCCAGGGGTGGGAGCACTGGGAAAGGAGTCACAGAAGGTCCGTGCAGCCTTGGAACCAAAGAAGGATTCAGTGCGGGACTTGGGTCTGTGTCTTGGCAGGCCATAGAGCACAGGTAGAGTTTCATCCTGCAGGATGGCACAGTCCACGCTCCAACAACTCAGATATCCTTATATGTAGGCCTTCCAAGGACCATCTAGCATTTAGGACCAGGGGAGCCCTTCAATCACCAACACTGAAGGGACACAGAAGCAGGGGGAGGCTGCAGAATGTGAGCCTGCAAGAGTGCACCTGATACATAGATATTCATGAAGCAGGAAGCTAATAATAGCAAGCCTTGCAAAACCTAGCGTGTGTGCTGGGATCCTACACTGAGTATCTCTTCCCCAAGTCATGCACAGGCCTGGCAGCCACGAGCTCCGGAGCCTGAGACCTGATTCATTCGACACATCCTTAGAGATCACTGGTTCAGCCACGCCGTGAAACCACACATGATGTAGCCCGTGTCCACCAAGTCCCCCAAATTCAATGGAAGATGGTATTTCTATTTACTAGTTAGTCTGGGGGGCGGGTGGGGAGGTATCTCAGGGCTAAGAGTATAAATAAAGTTAGAGTCCCCTGGACCTTAATGCTTTGAAACTAGGCACTTACCTAATTTTGCAAGAGAGAAAGGAAAAAGAACTTTTTTTTTTTTGGCGTTATGTAAGATTTTAATACGTCGCTCGAATTCTCACAAAATGTGATGCTCTGTAATAAGGAGGGTGGAGGAGGCTTCCCAGAGAAAGGAGGTGAGAAACAAGGAATGAGGAGAAAGGAAACTCTCCGCAAAGATAAAACTGCCAGAAACACGGGCACCTCCTTCCAGCTCCCCGGACATCACACTCTGGGCAAAGAAAACCAGTGCTTAAACCTCTCTAAGAAATAGTTCCCGGTTACAGCGTCTTTCTGCCGGAGACCAAGGCCCCAGGCAGAAGCCGGCCTGGGTTCTGGCTGACTGCCCGCCAGGAATTCAGACAAGCCCTGGGTTCTCCCGCCCCACCTTCAAGCAGAACAGTCAAATGTGCAAAATCCAGTGCAGGTGAGGGAATTTCGACTCTAAGGTGGATCACCGTGCACTAAAGACACAATCAGGAGAGTCAGAAGCCCTCGCCTTTCTCTAAGGGGGAAAAAAATCACTTAACTAACTTCCAGTTATTTCCATCCACCTTTCCCTGTGTATAAGGCAATTCGCTCAAAAGATACAGATAAAGATCCACCTCCCCAGTAAACCTCCTTAACGGGGCTCCCTTCACCCCTTTGGCAAATTCCCAGCCCTCCAAGTCCACACCCCTTCCTCCCTCCCTCAGAGAAAAGTCTAGGGAGGAGAAAAAGAAACTGGGGGTGGGGGAGATGAGAAATGAAGAGTTCCGGGGCAGCCCTGCCTTTTCGGGGTTCAGCAGTGATGGGGAGTCACGTCCTGGCAGGGCGTCCATGATGTCATCATTTCCGATTCTGATAAAAAGACAACTTTCCCACAGCCAAAGGCTCCTCTCCCCACCCTCTCTCTGGGGCATTGAAACACAAGCTTTTAGTATGCTGCAAGAACATCACAGCTGCATTTTAAGATGCTGTATTTGGGTCCACCCTTAAGTGGCTGCCCTCATTACCTCCCTTTGAAAGGGGCCTCTGGATAAGCCCAAGGTAATTAAAATTTTCTGTCTAACCTTCACCGCTCCACCAGCTCATATTACAGCCCTGGACACACACTGTAGAGTCAGTTTCTCCGGGGCCGTCTCACTCTTCGTTTAAAATCAGGCCACTATTCTCCTGGCCCAGCCTATCCAGTAACACTCTTGGAAACGGAGAGGGAACTTTCTCCGGCGGGGCTGGTGACGCCTCTGCCTTCCCACACTCATTAGAAAATTCTCTCTCTTCTACAACACACCAGGCTCATTTGTAGTAGGTCCCAACAATACAAAGGCAAATAAATGACCCCCGCTCCAAGAAGCTGATGTGTTCACAGGCTGGAAAGGATCCAGGGTTTTTTAAACCTTGAAAATGTAAGAGATCCCTAAGTGAAATACTTTTAAATAGGAAAATCAACTTTAAAAGATCAAAGCACGTTTTGCAGTGTCTGCATGAATCTATATAGCCCCGGACAAAAAGAACAGGCGTACTTTGTTCCGGTCAAGTCAGGTTCTGAGTGAACTCTAAGGCGACATCAGAATCTGGATCTAGAAACGGATTAAAAGCGAAATTCTTGCTGAAAGTAAGTGCACTCCTGGCACAAGTTGGGGGTTTTCTATTGGTACTGTTTTTTGTAGTTAGATGGCAACTCCATTTGAAATAGGGTTAGGCTTTGAGAAGACTGATCCCCCCTTCTGTTGAGGGTAGGAATCATTCTGGCTTTGGTTACATCTCAGACCTCCTAAATCACCTAAACAATCTAAAGTGGTTAAGACTCTGACATGTCATGATGCACATAGACAGAGCACCTCTGCCCAGGGGCAGTAATGGGTTGAAGAGGGTTCCCCCCCAAAAAATTCACAGCTATCTAGAACTTCAGAATGTGACCTATTTGGAAACAAGATCTTTGCAGATATAATAAATTGAATTAAAATGATGTCATTCTGTGGAATTCCCTGGCGGTCTAGTGGTCAGGACTCAGCATTTTCACTGCCGTGGCCCGGGTTCAATCCCTGGTCAGGGAACTAAGATCCTGCAAGCCACGCAGCGTGGCCAAAAAAAAGAAGTCATACTGGATTAGGGTGGGCCCTAAATCCAAGGACTAGTGTATTTACAAGAAGGCCATGTGAAGACACATACACACAGGGAGAACACCATGTGACTATCAAGACAGGGTGATGCGTCTGTAAGCCAGGGATGCCAAGAATTGCTGGCAACCATCAGAAGCTAGAAGAGGAAGGAATGGAAGGGTTCTTCCCTAGAGGCTTGGGAACGAGCATGGCCCTTCTGACACCTTGATTTCAGATTCCAGCCTCCAGAACGGTAAGAGAATACATTTCTCTTGTTTTAATTCACCAGCTTGTGGTCCTTATTACAGAAGCCCTAGGACACTCATCCACTCACCCAGAAGTAGAACGAGTAAGTCCCCCCAACAGAGCCCTGGGGGCAGTCCCAGGGGGACCAATTACCCAGCAAGCGGCCACGTCCCCACTCCACAGCTCAAGCTGCAGGTGAAATCAACTTCAAAGGAGAAACCAGACATTTCAAAGTGTTTGTAAATTATTTAACAAAAAGGACAACACACAATTTGCACATCCACCAAAATTATGGCTGTGAAAATTAGTGCCTGAAACTTACTGGCCTCACCATGGGTCAAGCATTGAGCTAACTGCTTCATATACATGAATTTATTTAATCCCCACAATAAACTCACAAGGCAGGTACTTTTCTATCCCCACTTGACATAAGGGGAAACTGAGGCACAGAGCTTTTCAGTAGTAACCTGCCCAAAGTAACCTTCCACGTAGCAAGTGGTCGAGTTGGGGTCTGAACCCAGGAAACCCGGGTCCAAGTTCACGCTCTTAACAGCCTCACAACACTGCTTCTGCAATGGATAGAATGTGGAAAGCATGAAAAACAAGTTGAGATTTTTCACATGATTTTTTTAAAATTTATGCATAAAAACCAAAGGAAAAAGAAAAAGACACATCTCAGTTGGGGGCAGATGTGTGGCAACGAGCAGCTGCTGACTGGACAGGGTGATGGCGGAGTGACACACCCACAGGGCAGGGAGACGAGTCGGGGAGGGGTGGGCATGCCCAGGGCTTCTCCAGGAAGAAGAGGCACCACAAAGGGATGCGCTTGCCCAGCCCAGAGAGTGGCCAAAGCATGTGCAGAAAAGGTTCGATGCAAGAGTGTGCATGGGGACGGGTATGTGAGCAAAAATTAGGCTTTCAAGAGGACCTACCCAGATGTAGTTTTGGGTTTTTTTTAAGTCATGCCATTTTTTTAAAAAAGTCAAGTAGGACAGCAGGAACAGGAAAATATGAAAGAGGGCCAGCAGAAAAGCTGGGCTGGGCTGTGAGCAAAGCTGGGACCTCATCAGCCCATCAGCTGCGGAGGGCCAGCTACAGGACAGGTGGTACTGCCAGGTCAACAGGTGGCAAATCCCTAAATCCCAAGCCCCACAGCAGCCTTCCCAGGTAGGAGGGGGCCCACAGCCTACCGCAGCCTGAGCAAGGGCAGTGGGTGCAGGCAGCCCCCAGGGCTGGCGAGATCGGCAGAGAGGGTCCTGGAGCCAGCTGGCCGCCTGGAGGGAGCTCAGAGTAGCAGGATGGCAGAGAGACCGGGGGTAGCAGGGGGCCTGGCCTGACTTAGCAACCATAAGGGGCCCTCCATGAGATGAGGGGTTTGTCCATCAACCAGAGTCACCGCCACGTGCCAAGCACCAAGGATGGATGAGGACTAAAACCGGAGCTGTGTCAGAGATGTCCAAGTGACAAAATCTCCCAGACTGGGGAGTCCCTGACCCCGGTGGGGTGGGGAGAGCAAAGTTTCCGCTGCCTCCCAAGTGAGGAAACTGGGTGGAAACACCTGAGGGGAACCCCATCGGGCTCAGCTGGAGGAGGCTGAGTCTGGAAGCTCAGGGGGGGACCGGGTGTGGGTAGCAGGGCAGCCTGAAGGCACGGCAGGGCGGGAAGCGTTCTAAACATGGACATAAGCCTGGAGCCAAGGTGGAGGGGGGACAGCCTTCAGCAAAAGGCCCCTGTTCCACGTCACATGCTGACTTGGCACTGGCCACCCCCCCACACTCAGTTCTCACCAAACCCTTGAAAGAAAGGGTTGCCCCCGTTTTACAGATGAAAAGACAGAAGTGGTTAAGCAACTTGCCCTTGATCACAGCTAATGACCCTGGAATGAGGGGACTATAGCCCCACCTTCCTCAAACTCATGATGGATAATTGGGTCTCTTTTTTTTTTTGGCCGCATTGTATAGCATGTGGGACCTTAGTTCCCTGACCAGGGATGGAACCTGTGTCCCCTGCAGTGGAAGCGCAGCATCTCAACCACTGGCCCACCAGGGAAGTCCCAAGATAATTGGGTCTTGATACTAGGTTTAAGGGGTCGGGGGGGGCCTTTCCAAACCACTGTTGGGGGAAATATCATTCCCCGAGTGGCCCCTGTCCCTGGCAGTCACAGCAGCTACCTGGCCCTCATGGGAAGGTGGTACTCTTACCAGCAAGAAACTAAGGCTTCGAGGGACCCTGTAGCTTGCCCAGGGTCACAGGTCCTAGGCCCTGTCTGACCCTATGCCTGTGAGGCTCCTCCTGCCACACTGGTGTCTCCAGCCACCACTTGGCCGACTCTAACTGGAGCAGTCTTGCCTCCCCTGCCTTCTAGGACATGGGGGGAAATCCCCAGGAAGGTTTCTTTGCAATTACTCGTGCCTCAGATGCCACTGCCTGATGACCGGAGCTGCCAGTCCTGCCTCAGGACACTGGAGGCTGAAGGGCTGAGTCTGCCCACAGTCAGGTCCGGGATGGAGCTGTGAAGGACCTTCACAGTGAGCAGCGCAAATCCCCCCTCCTCAGCAAGAGCCCCACTGCCAGTCCCCCTGCTAGTCTCCGCAGGGGTAGGGCACGTGGCTCAGGCCTGGGCAACCAGAGCAACGGGCTGCCCTGACCACAGCAATTGGTTCAGAGCCAATAAGAAGCAATAGTAAAGCTACAAAAGACACACACACAGTAAGGTCTTTGCTTTGGTTACTCTTCCCACTGGACTTGCTGGAGTTGCTGTGGCCACACTGCCACCACCAGGGACAAGCCACCTGAGAATGGGGACAACACAGAGAGGAAGCTGGCTTAAGAAAAAGAAATTAAGCTCTGATGACATCATTTGAGCTCCCTGATCCAGCCATACCTGACACCAGTCCTTTTTTAGTTTTATGAACTCATTAATCCCTTTTTTGTTTATGCCAATTTTGGTTGCAAGTGACAGAAAACCCAACCTAGACTTGTGACTGACACAGTAGCTCTGGAGGAAGAAGTCTTGTGCTCAGGCTGGACTGCCAGCTCTGTGGGACCCCAGACCACACACTGGCTTCCCTTTAGCTTGACCCTCTTCCGGTATCTGTTTCCTCGCCAACGCCACCTTGCTTGGTCTCCCAAGCCCCTCTGATTGTGTGGACTCCCTTTATTACTCTTAGGCAGCCAACAAACAAACAAACATCCTTTCAAAGATTGTCCTGCAGAAAAAAATAATAGTAATAAAAATAAATGAAAGAAATCTGAATCACCCCAAAGTGATTGGAAGAAGAAGGTCCCCAAGATGTGCCCTCTGAAGCCAGCTGGCCTGGGAGGAAGTTCTGGGACCTGGGAGCAGCCAGAAAGGGAGCAGAATGCCAGGAAATGCATAACCCCAAATAAATCAAAGGGGCTGTGACGCACCATTCACTTTTCTGTCTCTGCCCCAGTGCATTCTTTTGCCTCAACTCAGCCTTCCTTAATGGCCCAAATTATACCTATCGGGTGTTAACACCAGAGATCAGTGCCTGGAAGCCAGGGACGCGGAACTCAGGGTGTCAGGGAAGCGGAGAAGATGCGGAGGCTCCGGGTACCAGCCTCTGCTGACCTCTGCGCAGGGGCTGGGGCTGGACAACAGCCCAGCCTCAGGAAGGGGCCCAGGCTCCCGCCACACAGCGCCGGCCAGAGCGCCTTTAAATAGAACCTCCACGCGGGAGGACAAACACATTCCAAGCGCATTTTAAACCGCCCCAAGCATGACCTGGCCGGCGGCCTCCGCTCCCCCAGGCATTTTTCCGGTCTTGGCCCAATTCTGGAACTAATATTAATAGCTCAGTTAGGAGCTTACGGTGTGCAAAATACTTTATGGCCTTAAAAGGCAGGGACGATTACTTTGCCCACTCTCCAGATGAAGAAACTGAGGCCCAGGGAGCTGCCAAGCTACAAGGCCGACTACCGGGGGTCTCTCTACGCTGCCTCCACCGCCCGATGGGGCTGACACGGCAGGGCCGGAATGAGCCCCCGCCGGACCAGCTGCCACCTGCCTTGTCCGGTTCCGGAAGGGCGCCTCCTGCCCAAGAGGCAAAAAGGGGGAAAACAGCCAAGGCGACGCTCCCAAGAGGCTCCCTGAACGTGCTCGTTCCAGGAACGTCCTGATCTTTCGTGAAGAGTTTAACAAACTCCCCGTTCTCAGTCTCTCTTGGTACATCAAACCCCGCGCGGCAGCCAAGGATAAGTTTCCTCCTTTGTTTTAAAAGATAAAGGACAACGAGGCTAATTTCTCCCTCGGGAGATAAAGTTAAAGTTGGCAGGTGAGGCGCGGCGCGTCTCCGTTTCCTAGAAGTTGCGCCCTGGGCAAATCTCGGAGCCGGCCCGCAGAGGGGGCGGGACCCGCCGTCCGGACCCGGGAGCCCCGGACTCGGGCTCGGCTGCCCGAGGGGAACTTCTGACCTGGGTCACGGAGAACGGCGGCTCCTGCTCTCGGTGTCCCAGCCCCGCTGGATCCACCCCGGGATCGGTCGGGGCGCGCTGGATCTGGGGGGCGTTGGGTTAAATGCTAAAGACACCCCTGGAACCCCTGCACTATCCCACCCTGTGTCCCCCCCACCCAAGCGGGGCCCGGGACTCCCAGCCAGAAAGACCAACCCACCGCCACCTCCCCCCCCCCCTCCGGGCTCAGGGTCCCCGGGGGCGCACGGCGCAGGACGCGGCGGGGAGCTTACAGTTTGAACATGCTCTCCAGGTCCTTGATGAGACGGCGGCTGAACTCCGGGAACTCGGAGTAGGGGTGGAAGACCTTGCAGCGGCGGGGCCGCGCCGCGCCCTCGTTGATGTCCAGCCGTCGGTTGAGCTGCGCGCTCAGCTCGGCGTCGGCTCTGGCGGTGGGCGCCCAGGCGGAGGGCTGCGGCTGGGGCTCGGGGACTGGGGCGGCTCGGGGCGCAGGCTGGAGTCCGCCGTCCACCTCCTCCCAATGCATTCGCCGCTGCAGCTTGCTCGCCAGCTCCTCGCTGGCCATGGCCGCGGTGGATCCGGGGACGCGGGGACTGGGCTGACAGCGCGCTCCTCGCCGACTCGCGACTCTGCGACACTTCGCCAGGACGGCGGGGACCCGGCGGTTGGGTGGAACCATGGGCGGGGGGGGGGGGGGGGAGGGGGAGGGGGAGGGCGGCTGGCGGGGCGGAGCCGCGGCTTTAAGGAGGCGCTGGGGCTCGGGGACCGCCCGGCCACAGGCCAGAGGCCACAGGTGTGTGACCTCGACCTGTTCTCCACTACCTGGGGCTCCAGACTGGGAGCTGAGCGCCTTCCGGGACGAGGAGTGGACCCTCGGTTCAACTTTGACTTTGCCGCCCGCTCCCAGGGAGCCCAGGGACCCTGTGGTCCCCGGAGAACGGCACCGGGAAAAGTTTCAGTACCGTTCTGGCGGTTCCTTTCTCGTCCCCCAGAAGTGCCCAGACTGGAGCCGCTCGCGGCGGGGGACAGACTGGGGGTGAGGGGAGCCGAGCGCCTCCGGATGACACCTACGCGCCCCCAAGGCTGCGGGTGGCACCCAGTGGCCTCGAGGTCTGGGTGAGGGAGGCGCCCGCAGGGAGAGCGGGGAAGGGGAAGCTGAATTTCACTCACTGAAAAGAAATGTTTCCAAAACATACTAAAAACAAATAAGCAAACCGAAAAAAGAACAAGCAAGGGAGACAAACTCGTGGCTCTCCTGGTGGTAAGACACCAGCGCCACTTCGGGGGCTCTGGCTTTTTCTGTGAAACACAAGAAAGAAAAGAAAAAGAAGCTTGAAAATAAAGAAATAAATCAGCCTTTTTAACAAGAGGGTAAAAACAAGTACAGTCGTCACTCCCCTAAGGATGGCTGTTACATCAGCCAAGCCTTGAGAAGAATCTTGTAAACACTGATCCGCCCCTACTGGGACACACTCTGTTCTGACTGCCTCAGGGACTGCTGACCCAGGGCAGGTCTGCATCACCCGGCTGTGGGTGCCTGAGACCCAGGACCAGCCTTTGGCATGCAGGCATGTAGGGCCCACAGAGGTCCTGCCAGGGATTCTGAGCACCTGTAGAGGCCTAGTGAAAAAAAAAAAAAAAAAAAAAAAAAAAAAAATATATATATATATATATATATATATATATATATATATACATTTTTTTAATTAGGGAAAATATTATGTTTTTAAATAAAGTGATCAAATAGAATCTTTTTAACATCCCTACTAAACAATTTTATTCGGTTTTATAAATGACCTTCTTTACATCAGATTTAATGCTTGAAATGGCAATTGATGGACCCCTTCAAATACACCACAGGACGCTACCCTTCCTGACCTGGTGATGGTGACTAGATTTGCTTTTTTTTGTCATTTGTGAGCACTTTATGTGACATTATTTCACACACATACACCAAAAAAAGAGATGTAAAATTCTTAACACTCTACATCAACAAGAAACTTTACGTGAATAGGTATTAAAAAATGTCAGCAACCGTTTTACAGGCTAAAATTTACCACAGTTCACATTAAATTTAAAGACTCTAATAGCTCTTCCTTTTCTTTCATTTATGATTCAAGTATAATGTTGAAAATTCTCATGTTCATGAGAATGGATTTTAAATGCAATTCGACTTTTTCATTTAAGTGCCTCCGAATGAGAAAGAGCTTTAAAAAAAAAAAACAGCTTTATTGAGGTACAATTGATACACAAAAAACTGCACAGATTTAATGTACACAATTTTATGCACTTGGACATGTGCAAACACCCGTGATACTATCACCACAATCAAGGTATTAAACATTTCCATCACCTCCAAAGGTTTCCTTGTGTCCCTTTGGTTTTTGTTTTGGCGATTTTTTTGGTGAGAACACTGCACATGAGGTCTATCCTCTTAACAAATTTTCAAGTACACAAGACCATATTGTTAACTACAGGCTCTGTGCTGCACAGTGGATCTCTAAGGAAGCATTTTGGAGTCACATACATGTGGAATACAAGCTGTCCCCCAGGCGCCACTCAAAAGGCACTCACCTACCAGGGGCAGAGTTTGGGGGCTGTGCCCACCAGGCATCCCCAAGCCTCTCTGCCCTAAGGTAAGAGTGGAGGAGGGAATGCCTCCTAACCCCTGGCACCAAAGCAGAAGGTACCCAGAACGCTCACCAGGCAACAACTGGCCACCCCTAGGGAGAAAATTTCAGTATCTCACTAGTGACCCAAAGTGAGGCACAATCACAGCCAAGACTGGAAACCCTGCTTCCCATCTCCCTTTTTCCAGTGTCCAGCTGGGTGCCTGACAAAGAACTCAAAACAAGATTACTGAATGATGGGTCAATATGAGTACTACTGTGCAAATATGACCCATGTTTTATAAAATACATTTCTATGTATAGAAAAAAAAAAAACAACTAAAGGGAAAGAGACCAAATTATTAACAGTTGTAAATGCTAGGACTCAAACCATTTTCATCAACTATTTTAATTCTCAGTTCCCTGACTTTTCTACAATGACTATATAAAACAATGATACCAGAAAACAAATGTTATTGCTTGCAATGGTGAAGAACGAGAGGGTGGATATTTTATCTGTAGAGCAGGCGAAAGTATTGGGTTGGCCAAAAAGTTCGTTCAGGCTTTTCCATAAGATGGTACAGAAAAACCGAACGAACTTTTTGGCCAGCCCAATATTTTTGCCTGTGTCATCCCATGAGCGCGTTTATTTCACTAACATTCCTCTGGGATGGCTATAGGAGCTTTTGCATTTCATAGGGAAAATCAAAAGTGTTTTACCTGCAAGACTTCTTTTTCAGTTCTCTATTGCTGTGTAACAAACCATCCCCAAACCTATGGGCCAAACAACAAATCTACTTTGCTCATGAATCTGCAATTTGGGCAGAACTTCAAGGGGAACTCTCTTCTCTGATCCACTTGGAGTAGGCAAGGGCAGCTCTGAGGCTGGGGTCGAGAATCATCTGAAGATTCATTCCCTCCCAGGTATGGGATTGATGCTGGCTGATGCTTGGCCCTTGCTTGGAGCTGTTGGCTAGAACACCTACATGTGGCCTCTTGATATGGCCTGCGCTTCCTCACAACATGGTCACTGGGTTCCTAGGGCAGGCTTGCAAAGAGAGAGAGTCAGGTAGAAACCGTATCACCTTTTATGAAGTAGGCTCAGAAATCACTTAGCTCAACTTTATTGGTCAGAGCAGTCATGAAGGGGAGAGAACACAAATCTCCACCTCTCAATGGAGGAGTGACAACACCATCGAAGAATAGCGTGTGAGATGGGATATGTACCATTGTGGCCATCTTTGGAAAATACAGTTTGCCAGTCCTCCCTCTGAAAATCCCTAAAGGCTTGAGTCTATTGTAGTTCTGTGGCATCCAGACAAGAACAGGTATATCCTTCAGCCCGAATGTGTTGGCACAATTCTCTGGGCCCTCCAGAAGTGTGGACCTGCAAGCCACAAAGAAGTCAGAATGAAAGGAAGTCCAGAAAGGGAAAAGCCCTCCCAAGAGGGCAGAAACCTGGGCCTGCGTCCATCTCTGGAGGCATTCAGTCTTATCTTCACATTATCAACTTCTTTAATGAGTCAAAATCTCAGGGCTTTGATATGTTTTAGAGGAAATTGTTTTGTCTTTTTAAAATGAGGTAAATGTTAGTGCCAGGTGCTCTTTCTAAGTCTCTTCACACTCTAGCTCACTGAATTGAGAATATTCTAAAATTAGAGAGTGGAGGCAGAATCAAGATGGCGGTGGGGGAAGACGTGGAGTTAGCGTCTCCCCACGACTAAGGCACCTGCTGGCCACTGTTGGAGGACTCTGACGTCCAAGGAGATGGGAGAAACCCCACAGTGCACTGGCAGGGGTAGGACGTAGGGGGACTGAGCGGGGAGGAGAAGTGGAGGCCAGACAGGATCAGCATCCCTGAGGCTGGGGAGATCAGCAGGCGGGAGGGGCCCTCCGGTAGGAGCGGAGCGGGAGAGGAGTGGAGGGTGATTGCCCCGCCCACTCGAGCTCAGAAAGCCTGCTGGGCTCCCAGGTGAGGTCCCCTGCCTTCTCAGACCAGGGCTGGGGGGCACGCCTGGACTCCTTCTGCTCCTTGAGCCTAAGCCCCACCCCCCTAGGCCCCCAGGGCCTTTTCCAGCCCTGTGGGTCCTGAGCATTGGCCCCGCCCACCACCCAAACCTCGCCCTTGCTTAGGCCCCGCCCTCCACAGCCAAGGCCTTTTCCCCCTCCTTTTTTTTTTCCCCTTTTTTTTTCTTTTTTTTCCCCTTTTTTTTTTCCCCCCCTCCTCCTCTCCTTTACTATTATGGTACTGTTGTACCTTCTGGTTGTTGATTCATCTATATTTTTATTTTTATATTCTTCCTAACATATCTGTTAGTTTCCTAGTCTAATTTCATTCTTTACTTTGTTATTTTGTTGTTGTTGTTGTTGTTTTGCCACCCCAGGCAGCTTGCAGGATCTTGGTTCACGAGCCCGGGGTCAGGCCGAAGCTCCTGCAGTGGGAGCTCTGAGTCCGAACCACGGGACTAACAGAGAACCTCAGACCCCAGGGAATATTCATCGGAGTGAAGTCTCACAGAGTTCCTCATCTCAGCACCAAGACCCAGCTCTACCCAGTAGCCTACAAACCCCAGTGTGGGAAGCCTCAGGCCAAATAACCAGTAAGACAGGAACACAATCTCACTCATAAAAAAATAAATAAAAAATGAGACGGCAAAAAAATATGTCACAGATGAAGGAGCAAGATAAAAACCGACAAGACCAAATAAATGAAGAGGAAATAGGCAATCTACCTGAAAAAGAATCCAGAGTAATGATAGTAAAGATGATCCAGAATCTCGGATACAGAATGGAGGCACAGATTGAGAAAATATAAGAAACGTTTAACAAAGATCTAGAAGAACTAAAGAAAAAACAAACAGAGATGAACAACATAATAACTGAAATGAAAAATACACTAGAAGGAATCAATAACAGAATAACTGAGGCAGAAGAATGAATAAGTGAGCTAGAAGACAAAATGGTGGAAATAACTGCCGAGGAGCAGAATTAAAAAAAAAGAAAAAAAGAATCGAAGACAATTTCAGAGACAACACTGACACAACACTAAACACACCAACATTCAAATTATAGGGGTCCCAGAAGAAGAAGAGAAAAAGAAAGGGTCTGAGAAAATATTTGAAGAGATTGTAGTTGAAAACTTCCCTAACATGGGAAAGGAAATAGTCACCCAAGTCCAGGAAGCACAGAGAGTCCCATACAGGATAAACCCTAGGAATAACACAAGACACAAATTAATGAAATTAGAAAACTGCATAACACCATACACAAAAATAAACTCCAAATGGATTAAAGACTTAAATGTAAGACCAGACACTATAAAACTCATAGAGCAAAACGTAGGAAAAACACTCTTTGACATAAACCACAGCAAGATCTTTTTTGACCCACCTCCTAGAGTAACGGAAATAAAAAAAAAATAAACAAATGGGACTTAATTAAACTTAAAAGCTTTTGCACAGCAAAGGAAACCATAAACAAGAAGACAACCCTCAGAATGGGAGAAAATATTTGCAAATAAAACAACAGACAAAGGATTAATCTCCAAATTATACAAACAGCTCATGGAAGTCAATATCAAAAAAACAAACAATCCAGTTAAAAAATGGGCAGAAGACCTAAATAAACATTTCCCCAAGGAAGACATACAGATGGCCAAGAGGCACATGAAAAGACGCTCAACATCACTAATCATTAGATAAATGCAAATCAAAACTACAATGAGGTATCACCTCATGTTGATCAGAATGGCCATTATCAAAAAATCTAGAAAGAATAAATGCTGGAATGGATGTGGAGAAAAGGGAACCCTCTTGCACTATTGGTGGGAATGTAAACTGATACAACTACTATGGAAAGCAGTATGGAGGTACCTTAAAAAACTAAAAATAGAACTACC
This sequence comes from Hyperoodon ampullatus, assembly GCF_949752795.1. Lineage (NCBI taxonomy): Eukaryota > Metazoa > Chordata > Mammalia > Artiodactyla > Ziphiidae > Hyperoodon > Hyperoodon ampullatus. The sequence continues at coordinate 7,718,754 of NC_136921.1, forward strand.
ATATGACCCAGCAATCCCACTACTGGGCATATACCCTGAGAAAACCATAATTCAAAAAGAGACATGTACCGCAATGTTCATTGCAGCCTTATTTACAATAGCCAGGACATGGAACCAACCTAAATGTCCTTCGACAGATGAATGGATAAAGATGTGGCACATATATACAATAGAATATTACTCAGCCATAAAAAGAAACGAACTTGAGATATTTGTAGTGAGGTGGATGGACCTAAAGTCTGTCATACAGAGTGAAGTCAGAAAGAGAAAAACAAATACCGTATGCTAACACATATATATGGAATCTAAAAAAAAAAAAATGGTATTGATGAACCTAGTTGCAGGGCAGGAATAAAGAGACAGACATAGGAAATGGACTTGAGGACGTGGGGTGGGAGGGCGAAGCTGGGGCAAAGTGAGAGTAGCATCGACATATATACACTACCGAATGTAAAGCAGTTGGCTGGTGGGAAGCAGCAGCATAGCACAGGGAGATCAGCTCGGTGCTTTGCCATGACCTAGAGGGGTGGGATAGGGAGGGTGGGAGGGAGGCTCAAGAGAGAGGGGATATGGGGACATGTGTATGCATATGACTGATTCGCTTTTTTGTGCAACAGAAACTAACAGTATTGTGAAGTAATTATCCTCCAATAAAGATCTACTAAAAATAAATAAATAAATAAATAAATATAAATAAAATTAGAGAGTGACGATGGTTTTACAAACTCCATGAATATACTAAAAACCATTGAATTGTATACTTCATAAAGATGAATTTTATGGCATGTGAATTATATCTAAATAAATCTGTTATTTTTTAAATGATGACAGAAAGCCATTACATATTAACATGAATAATATAAGTGAGAAGAAAAACATTGTTTTACATTTTTGCATGTCTTTAATCCCTGCCTTAATAGAAGACACTTGGATATCACAGCTGCTTCTACATTTGATTTGCTGCAACTTGTTGCTGTGTTTGCCGTATGTGACGAAAATCCAGGCTTCCACAGATGTCTGGGAACTTAGTTGGATATATAATTGGAAAAGAGAGGAGTATTTGTTCAGTCTTTTCAGATAATTGTGGTTATTATTTTTCTTTGTTACTACACCAAAACTGCTAAGTGATAGTTTCCTGAAGTTTAAATGCAACATGGAAAGTGGAAACATCCAAACCAAACTCTCCATACTCTGTTACACTGAAATCCATCACTCTACCTTGCACATGTAATGGGGCCTTGATTTAGGCAGAACTTTGTACCATTATGCATTGGTCATGTTGACACATTTCACTTACATGATAAAGTCCAAAATTCTAACTTGTGCTTGGAACTCAAGTGTTATTATTGATAGCAAATACTACCAACTGTTTCCAGAAGGCCCTCAATTACTTCTTCCTTTTCTCCAGGGATGTCTCCTTGAGGGCAAGTTTCAGGTCTTTATTTTTATTTGGGAAACCCTTAAAGTGACTCACCTATCTGACCCCAGGCTGGCTGCATCTTCCCCAAAGGAAAGCCCACAGGCACTACCTAAATGGGTTTTCTCACCTTTCTCTCTAGCCCAGTCAGTACAAAAAGAACCCCTAACCACTCCTTGCCCTGCACAGCTGCCGGAGAAATTCCTGGCAGAGAATCAGGCAGAAAAGCTGGGGAGTGCTTTAAACCTCAGACTCCAGGCCCCAGGGTGGACCTAGAGGCTCCGACCCCCAGGGGAGGCCTGGTCCCCAGGCCCCTTTGGCTCCAGGCATCCATGTCTGTGGCCTTGGGGACTTGCCAGGGAGCTCCCAGGGGTGTCGATGAGCTCAGACCCAAGTTCCCTGGGTGGCCTCAGCTCCCTGCCTGCTCAGAAAGCAGAGACGCTGGGCTGTAGTAGATGCTGCTGAAAGCGAAAATAATTCACTTTCCTATTTCTCACCTGATGGAGCAGCAAAGAATTATGAGTGGGCGAAACTGAATTCTACAGGGTTGGAGGAGAGGCAAGCCAGACCCTCCCACGGCTCTAGGGACCCCTGGCTGTGACTGTCAGATCACCCACCCTGCCCTCTCTTCTCCCCACCACGCCCATCAGGGCTGGCCTTCCCTCCCCCTGCTCACCTAGTCAGTCAAGTCTTGGTTCCATCTCCTGAGGCCGTTCGGATCCCTCCCCTTCTTCCTTGAATCCAGTCAGAGCTCGTCTCTCTGGAAGGGCTATAGGGGACAATGCCATCCTCTGAAGCCGACTTGCCCTCTGCCCATCTGTCCTCCATTCGCTCACCCAGGCAGGAGGAACTGGTCTAGAACAGTGCTGTCCAACAGAAATAGAATGCGTCCGTTTATTTTAGAATGTGTATTTGGTATTTTAAAATTTCTAGTGGCAACATTTTTAAAAGTAAAACTAAAAGAAAACAGGTGAAATTAATTTTCATAATATATATACTTTTTACCCAATATATGCCAAATATTATCATCTCGACAGGTAATCAATGTAAAAACTGTTAATGAGATATTTTACATTATTTCCTACTAAGGCTTTGAAATTTGAGGTATATTTTACACTTACAGCTCATCTCAATTCAAACTAGCCATATTTCAAGTGGTTGATAGCCACTTGCAGTTGGTGGCTACCATCTCAGATGACTCAGGACTAAGGCAAATCACAGGGGGCCCTGCTCCCTGGTTCTGACCCTCAGCTGGTGAAGAAGTTCTGCTACTGAGAAGTTCCTGTCTGGCCTCACCTCTGGCCTGTACTCCCTCTGATTTGAAAGAACGCCCCCAACACCCCCCCACACACACACACACTCAACTTGTGCCTAACACAAGGTACTCGGATCCACCCAGATCTGACCCAGTGCTCCGTGGATGCTGGACCTGAGAATAATATCCTAAAATAAAGACCAAACTGTGCCACTGGTCCCAGTTCTTGGTCTCCTTATTTTTTACAGTCTGGCGCCCTGTCAGTGGCTGCAGGAAGCTGGTGGGAGTGGGTGGGGCTGCCCTCCCCCTGCAGAGGGGACACCTCTGAGGTTCAAAGGTTTGCTTGGTTGCCAGGCACCTGATGATAAGAGCATTTCTTAAAGAGTTTAAGGATATTACACTTCATTTGATCCCCCAAGTTCTCTGACAGTCTTTACATATAGCACAGGGTAAGATAGGCTTTTGGCTATCTTATCTAATAATAATAAACTATTCTGGCTCTTCTGTTTAGACACAGAACCAGGAGCCCTCAGTCATGCGGGCAGAGGTGGAAGGAGGAGAGCAGCTGTGGAAATGCTGCCTCTGTCACTCAGCGGCTGTGTGACTTTGAGTTAGTTACTTAACTTCTCTGAACTTCTGTTTTATCATATATACAACAAAGATATAGCCGTCGTCAGAGATAGTGCAGGTTTGGTTCCAGACCACTGCAATAAAGCGAGTCACATGAATTTTTTGGTTTCCCCGTGCATATAAAAGTTATATTTACACTATACTGTAGTCTATTAAGTGTGCAATAGCATTATGTCTAAGAAAACAATGTACACACCTTAATTTAAAAATACTTTATCGTGGGAATTCCCTGGCGGTCCAGTGGTTAGGACTCCATGCTCTCACTGCTGAGGGCCTGGGTTCAATCCCTGGTCAGGGAACTAAAATCTCGCAAGCCATGCAGCGCGGCCAAAAAAAAACCCAAAAAACTTTATTGCTAAAAAATGCTAACCGTCATATGAGCCCTCAGTGAGATCACTGACCACAGATCCCCATAACAAATATAACAATAATGAAAAAGTTTGACATATCGCAAGAATTACCAAAATGTGACACAGAGATATGAAGTGAGCGAATGCTGCTCGAAAAATGGCACGAATAGACTTGTTCAAGGCAGGGTTACCACAAACCTTCAATGTGTAAAAAACGCAGTGTCTGCGAAGCGCAGTAAAACAAGTTGTGCCTATAATACTACCCACAAGACATACAAGGCAGTTGTGATGACTGATTGCATGTAAAGCACCTAGCAGGTGTTGAATTAATGTCACCCTTTTGCTACAGGTGCAGCACAGGTGGTGCCTGACGGTGGGGCTGAAGGAAAAGAGCCCGAGCCACAGGGCAGGCCCAGGCTCTCCAGCTTTCACCAGGGCACCAACTAAGCCTGTTTTTGCGGGGGGGGGGGGGCAGGCGGGGGGAGCATCTTGCAGCCCTCACCCACATTCCGGCTACGCAGACAAGCAGCTCGGCCCTTCCTGATTTCAAAAGCCTACACTGGCCAGCGTGATTTGGAGACACCAGGGAATCACATCACAGTCATGGCCACAAATGATTTGACACACCTCCCATTGAGAGGGTCTGTGTCCCTACCCCTTGAACCTGGATGGGCTCATGTGGCTGGTGGACCAAAAGAATATGGTAGAAGTGATACAACATCGCTTCTGAGACTAGGTCAAGAAAGGCCATGCTGCTTTCACCTCACCTGCTGGGAACATTCATTCTTGCAACCCTGAGCCCCTGTGCAAAAAGCCTGGTTACTTTGAGGCTGCCAGGCTGGAGGTGCCACCTGTAGGGCTATAGTCTGCAGGCCCAGAGGAGCTTGTCCATCCCATGTGCCACACATGTGAGTAAAGAATCATCTTGGAAGCAGACTCTCTGGCCCAGCTCTTCCAGCCCCAGCCATTGGGGTCACCCCAGCTGAGGTCCCAGATATCCTGGAGCAGAGAAGAACCACCTTCCCTGTGCCCAAACTCCTGATTCAGAGAGCCCATGAACGTAATACAATGATGGTGGCTGTTTTACATCACTGTGGTTTTTTTAATTGTGGTTAAAAGAAAACAACAAAACACACAACATAAAATTTATCATCTTAATCATTGTTCAGTGTATGGTCCAGTAGTGTTAAGTATATGTGCAACAGATCCCCGAATATTTCATCTTGGGAAAACGAAACTCTGCACCCATTAAACAACTCCCGTCTCCCCCTCACCTCTGTGCCTGTCAACCAGCGTTCTGCCTTCTGTCTCAATGAACTTGAAGACTCCAGAAACCTCATCTAAGTGGAATCACACAGTATTTGTTTTTTTGTGACTGGCTTATTTCACTTAACATAATATCCTCAAGTTTCACCCAGGTTGGAGCATGTGCCAGAATTTCCTTCCTTATTAAGACTAAATAGTATTCCATTGTACGTAGAGACCACGTTTTGCTGACACATTCATCCATCAGTGGATACTCCGGTTGCTTCCACCTTTTGGCTATTGTGAATAATAATGCTGCCATGAACACCACTAAGTTTTGAGGTGGTTTGTTACACCATAGCAAAGAGCTGGAACAACATTGTGCCTCAATACAAGTGTATTTAAAAAAAAAAAGATAATTAAAGATGACTACACTTAAAAAAATATTACCCAGCAAAGCATTCTTACAAGGATTAGGCAACATGCAGACGCTCAGGGAATGCAGCCCTGTGACTTCTTGAAAAAACAAAACCCTTCCGTGCTGGACAGCACCATCCAGAGGTAAATCCAAATAAACAAGGCTAGGCATGGAAAAGCTATAGAGGAAGGTCTGGTGGAGAACACCAAATCTACTCTATTATAGAAACTAAAGAAGAGGGGGAATCATGGTTATTTGGTCGAATATGTACGATATAAAGCTGGAGGTTTTAAGCAAAATTATGTAAATAATCCTATTATTTATAGCCATATAATTACAGGTGTAACACTATATATAGTTATGCATATATATACATGAAGAAGGTGGGATTGGGACACAGCTAATTTCTTCCTCTAAATATCAGAAAATCAATCCATTGTATCTACTACCAAACTACACAGGGTTTTGGTTTGTTTTGTTTTTAATAATTATAAACACAACAACAAAGAACGAGTGATTTGTCTGGAAGGGGCTTTCTGTACAGCACTGTCTTCAAGCCCACACCACCCTGAGGTTAGTGGTATCTGCTCATTTTACTGAGGTTCAGAGGAGGTAAGTGCCTGCCCAAAGGCGCACAGCTGGCCGTGGGAGGGGCCCAGACGCAGGGTTTCTCATGCCTGATCCTGACTCCAACCCTCCAACTCCATCCCTGCAGGCTTGGCCGCCCCTTCCCCAGCCTTGGAAAGCCCTCTCTTCTTCTGGAGTAGGGAGAATGTCCAGGACTAGGCCTTAGCGGGCTGAGTCAGCTGCTAATTTGGAAGAACATGCAAAAATGGCCTTCTAGCTTCAGCTTCATCTCTAAGACAGAAAGAATGATCCTTTGCTTTTCATTCATCAATAACAACAATTGAGGGCATCCTCTGTGCCAGGCCCTGGGTCACAACGGGGCAAAGTGCTGTGATGGAGACAGCCCAAGGAAGTGCTGACACCTCGGGGCTCAGGGAGACCTCTGGAGGGAGGAGAGACACTGGAGCTGATAGCTTGGCAAGGACGGGAGGGCGTGCCCGCCAAGCAGGGCACAGACAAGGCAGAGAAGTGAGACCCTCGTGCTGGGTGGCAAGTTACCCCTGCCCCTGGTAATCCGGATCCGTTTTCTGCCACTTTCCATTCATTTGCCTGTTCTAGAATTTTATATAAGTGGAGCCATGTAGTATGTACTTTTTTGTGTCTGGCTTTTTCCATTCAAACTGATTTTGAGATTCATGTGTATAATAAGTCTGGGTTTCGAGCGCAGGGAGAGGACTGGGGCTGGCGGCGAGAACTCAGCCTGAAGGGGGCTAATGTGCCACAGCTAGCCGGGAGGGAGTCCGGGAAAACTCTGGAGCTGCCGAAGAGGCAAGAGACTTGTTCTTCCCTCTTGGTTTCCTGCTGCGCGAGGAGAGGGGATTAAGAGCGCTGCTTAAAGGGGCTCCACAGACGGGCGCGAGTCGCGACTGAAAGCGCGGAGCCCAGTGACGGGCGTGGGACGCTGGGGCTGCTGCTGCCGCCGCCAAGAAGCCCGTGTGCGAGCGCAGGTCACTGTCCACACCGCCCTTCCGGGAGCCTGAGCAGCCCGCCACTGCCGGGGTCCCGGGATCCAGGGGCGGCTTCCCTGGGAGAACGCACGGCGCGCCTCGGGCTGGTGCAACGTCACGCCGACCTCTGCCGCTGCAGGCTCGCCCCGCACTCCGTGCCCCTCCCTCCCGCCCGGCCTGAGTGAACCAGAGTCCCGGAAGAGGCTGCTCCTTTAACCCTTTCCTGTCTGAGCGAAGAACAGACGCCCTCCGGCGACCTACACGCAGAGGCGGGGCCAAATCCAAAGCTGAGACCCGGGAGCTGTGAGAACAAAGAAGAGAAAGGGAAACCTCTCCCAGCAGCCTCAGAAGCAGCGGATTAAAGCTCCACAATCAACTTGATGTACCCTGCATCTGTGGAATACATGAATAGACAACAAATCATCCCAAATTGAGGAGCCAGGAGTCAGTACTGTGCCTCTGAGGTGGGAGAGCCAACTTCAGGACACTGGTCCACAAGAGACCTCCCAGCTCCACATAATATCAAACGGCGAAAATCTTCCAGAGATCTCCATCTCAACACCAGCACCCAGCTTCACTCAACGACCAGCAAGCTACAGTGCTGGACACCCTATGCCAAACAACTAGCAAGACAGGAACACGACGCCACCCATTAGCAGAGAGGTGGCCTAAAATCATAAAAAGTCTGCAGACACCCCAAAACACACCACCAGACGTGGACCTGCCCACCAGAAAGACAAGATCCAGCCTCATCCACCAGGGCACAGGCACTAGTCCCCTCGACCAGGAAACCTACACAACCCACTAAACCAACCTTAGCCACTGGGGACAGACACCAAAAACAACAGGAACTACGAACCTGCAGCCGGCAAAAAGGAGACCCCAAACACAGTAACATAAGCAAAATGAGAAGACAGAAAAACACACAGCAGGAGAAGGAGCAAGATAAAAACCCACCAGACCTAACAAATGAAGAGGTAATAGGCAGTCTATCTGAAAAAGAATTCAGAATAATGATAGTAAAGATGATCCAAAATCTTGGAAATAGAATAGACAAAATGCAAGAAACAGTTAACAAGGACCTAGTAGAACTAAAGATGAATCAAGCATCGATTAAAAACACAATAAATGAAATGAAAAATACTCTAGATGGGATCAATAGCAGAATAACTGAGGCAGAAGAACGGATAAGTGAGGTGGAAGATAAAATAGTGGAAATAACTAATGCAGAGCAAAATAAAGAGAAAAGAATGAAAAGAACAGAGGACAATATCAGAGACCTCTGGGACAACATTAAACGCACCAACATTCGAATTATAGGGGTTCCAGAAGAAGAAGAGAAAAAGAAAGGGACTGAGAAAATATTTGAAGAGATTATAGTTGAAAACTTCCCTAATATGGGAAAGGAAATAGTTAATCAAGTCCAAGAAGCACAGAGAGTCCCATACAGAATAAATCCAAGGAGAAATACACCAAGACACATATTAATCAAACTGTCAAAAATTAAACACAAAGAAATCATATTAAAAGCAGCAAGGCAAAAACAACAAATAACACACAAGGGAATCCCCATCAGGATAACAGCTGATCTCTCAGCAGAAACTCTACAAGCCAGAAGGGAGTGGCAGGACATAATTAAAGTGATGAAGGAGAGAAACCTGCAACCAAGATTACTCTACCCAGCAAGGATCTCATTCAGATTTGATGGAGAAATTAAAACGTTTACAGACAAGCAAAAGCTGAGAGAGTTCAGCACCACCAAACCAGCTTTACAACAAATGCTAAAGGAACTTCTCTAGGCAAGAAACACAACAGAAGGAAAAGACCTACAATAACGAACCCAAAACAATTAAGAAAATGGGAATAGGAACATACATATCGATAATTACCTTAAATGTAAATGGACTAAACGCTCCCACCAAAAGACACAGATTGGCTGAATGGATACAAAAACAAGACCCATATATATGCTGTCTACAAGAGACCCACTTCAGACCTAGAGACACATACAGACTGAAAGTAAGGGGATGGAAAAAGATATTCCATGCAAATGGAAACCAAAAGAAAGCTGGAGTAGCAATTCTCATATCAGACAAAATAGACTTTAAAATAAAGACTACTAGAAGAGACAAAGAAGGACACTACATAATGATCAAGGGATCGATCCAAGAAGAAGATATAACAATTGTAAATATTTATGCACCCAACATAGGAGCACCTCAATACATAAGGCAAACACTAACAGCCATAAAAGGAGAAATCGACAGTAACACAATCATAGTAGGGGACTTTAACACCCCACTTTCACCAATGGACAGATCATCCAAAATGAAAATAAATAAGGAAACACAAGCTTTAAATGATACATTAAACAAGATGGACTTAATTGATATTTATAGGACATTCCATCCAAAAACAACAGAATACACATTTTTCTCAAGTGCTCATGGAACATTCTCCAGGATAGATCATATCTTGGGTCACAAATCAAGCCTTGGTAAATTTAAGAAAATTGAAATTGTATCAAGTATCTTTTCCGACCACAATGCTATGAGACTAGATATCAATTACAGGAAAAGAGCTATAAAAAATACAAACACATGGAGGCTAAACAATACATTACTTAATAACGAAGTGATCACTGAAGAAATCAAAGAGGAAATAAAAAAATACCTAGAAACAAATGACAATGGAGACACGACGACCCAAAACCTATGGGATGCAGCAAAAGCAGTTCTAAGAGGGAAGTTTATAGCAATACAATCCCACCTTAAGAAACAGGAAATATCTCGACTAAACAACCTAACCTTGCACCTAAAGCAATTAGAGAAAGAAGAACAAAAACATCCCAAAGTTAGCAGAAGGAAAGAAATCATAAAAATCAGATCAGAAATAAATGAAAAAAAAAAAAAAAAAAAAAAAAAAAAAAATAAGTCTGGGTTTCTTCTTACTGCTGAGCGGTAGTGCATTGTATGGATACACCACAGTTTACGCATCAGTCATGATGAATGCTATAGACTGAATGTCTGTGTCCCCCCAAAATTCATATGTTGAAACTTGACCCTAATGTGATGGTATTTGAGGGTATTTATGTATTCTGGATACAAGTCCTTTGCCAAATATATGTATTGTGAATATTTTCTGCCAGTCTGTGGCTTGCGTTTTAATTTCCTTATTGGTATCTTTTGAAACTCACGCTTGTTTGTTTGTTTGTTTTAATAAATTTATTTATTTATTTACTTTTGGCTGTGTTGGGTCTTTGTTGCTGTGTGTGGGCTTTCTCTAGTTGCAGCCAGTGGGGGCTACTCTTTGTTGAGGTGTGCGGGTTTCTCACTGCGGTGGCTTCTCTTGTTGCAGAGCACGGGTTCTAGGTGTGTGGGCTTCAGTAGTTGTGTTACGTGGGCTCAGTAGTTGTGGCTCGCGGGCTCTAGAGCGCAGGCTCAGTAGGTGTGGCGCAGGGGCTTAGTTGCTCCGCGGCACGTGGGATCTTCCCGGACCAGGGTTTGAATCTGTGTCCCCTGCGTTGGCAGGCGGATTCTTAACTACTGCGCCACCAGGGAAGTCCCTCATGCTCGTTTTTATGTCAATAAAACATCCAGTGGTGATCATTTTGTGATGTATAGAAATATCAAATCACTATGTTTTCCACCAGGAACTAACATTGTATTGTTGGTCAATTATACTTCAAAAACAAACAAAGAAACAAACAAAGTCATAGAAAAAGAGATCAGATTTCTGGTTACCTGAGGTGAAGCGTGGGGTGAGGGAATTGGATGAAGGTGGTCAAAAGGTACAAACTACCAGCTCTAAGATAAGTACTAGGGATGTAATGTACAACGTGATAAATATAATTAACATTGCTGTATGTTATATATGAAAGTTGTTAAGAGTAAATCCGAAGAGTTCACATCGTAAGGAAAAGGTTTTTTTCTTTTTCTTTTATTTTGTATCTATATGAGATGTTGGATGTTCACTAAACTTATTGTGGTAATCATTTCACGATGTATGGAAGTCAAATCATTATGCTGTACACTTTAAACTTATACAGTGCTGTACGTCAATTATATGTCAGTAAGACTGGAAGAAAAAAATATCCAAAAGAGGGAGGAATTCAGTGCACGGGTGATGCTCCAAGCTCAGCTGATTTGGGCATTACTCAGAAATGAGAATAAAGCAAAGCTGAAATGACACGGACTCTGACATCCTAACTCATGTCTGGTGTTAATGTTTCCTCATTTGGAGCCCTGGCAGGTAAAGGGCCAGGCAGGCTGGTTTTTCACTGGACACTGACCGCTGCCGTCTGCTCTTCTGGACAGCTGGGAGCTGGCCTGAGGAAGCCTGCGCCCGGTTGGGAGAGCATGGCCCCCAATTTCCCAGACAGGCTGCCCCCTGCTGGAGTTCATGGGGAACCACATGGCAGATGGTTCCCTGAGTCACCTGGCTGGTTGGTGGGAACCCCCTGGGCATGGAGGCCTCCTACCTGCCCCTTCTCCGGATGCCAGCAGAGGCTTCTTGATGGCAGTACGTCGTCGCTGGGACAGTTCTTGCCTCAGGGGTTTCAGATTTAGTTCTTGGAATCTCTGAGGTTTAGGAGGGCAAACAGAACTGCTCTGCCCAAGGAAGGGAGATTCAGATGCAGAAGTGGCTCCAACCAGCCGGTGAGTAGCTGGGAGCACGGCAGGCACACCCGCCTCCCTGAGTTCTTTGCCACTGCATTCCAACCGACTGCCACAGGGTGTCTGCTGCTGGGGCCTGGCCTTGACAACGATTTCTTCACTCCCCAGGTGACTGGAGCCCTCTAGCTATAGAAGATCTTGCCACGAAGGTCATGCATGTGATGGGGGGGCGGTCCGGGGGCAGTGGACGGCCCCCTCCCAAGATGCCACTGTGGGCCAGGTTGCAGAGCCGGTGTCCTCATCTGCCTTTAGGGCTCTGGACAGGCTCACCAAGGCAGCTGTCTTCTCAGGATGGACCCCCCTGCACTTCCAGGATGCATGTGGGATCAAGGGGCCCCTGGAAACCCAGTGGACAGGGTGCCCTGATCATACTAGTTCCCTTGTCCCTACAAATGGGGTCTGGAGCCTCCACCCCCTGGGTCTGACTGGGAGGTTGTTGATTCATTTGACAATATATACTGGGCATCTACTCTGCACAGATAATCATAGGCACCTGGGTTGCTTACTGCTAGTGGTAAAAATAATAAAAGCGGGCTTCCCTGGTGGCGCAATGGTTAAGAGTCTGCTTGCCGATGCAGGGGATGCGGGTTCGTGCCCCGGTCCGGGAAGATCCCACATGCCGCGGAGCGGCTGGGCCCGTGAGCCATGGCCGCTGAGCCTGCGTGTCCGGAGCCTGTGCTCCGCAACGGGAGAGACCACAGCAGTGAGAGGCCCGCGTACCGCAAAAAATAAATAAATAAATAAATAAATAAATAAATAAATAAATAATAATAATAAAAGCTCCCGTTCAACCAACACTTACTCTGTGCTGCCTGCTGCCCATGGTACTAGGATCTTTACATATATGGCCTCACTTGATTTCCCAAAAGTCCTGCAGGCTAGGATACGTCTTATTTAATCTTCCCAGTAGCTATCCTCACCCTAACCGGAATCTCTGGAGATGGAGACTGGGAACCTCTATTTTATTTCCTGAGGTGCCCCAGCTTGGGGTTACCAAGGAGGCGGATCCTGTGCACCCTAACTTTAAAGACGAGGGTCTGTGCGTTGCAGAACTTGCTCAGGGCGTCTCCAGCCCTGCGGGTCTCCGCACTCGACCCGCCCCTCAGGAGAGACCGCTAGAGAATCGGGAGCAGGGGAGGAGGGAGAGCGTGGGTCCCCCTCTCACTGATGTTCCGGGTGAGTCCGACTGCGGGCTTCTCCACCTCCACCCGCCTGCTAGGGTTGTAGGGGGCTGCGAGATCTTACAAGCTTTTAGTTACCAATTCTCTCGTCTACAGGACAAACTCGAGTGTGGGTTTAAAAGTGAAGAGGATTTCAAATCCCGCCAGGCAGGGGATTTAAACCTGAAAGTGCCACCTAGTGGCGGCATCGAGGAATTACCGCGTCCCTACAAAGCTACAAGAAATTTGCTGAGAGTAGACCTTCAAAAAAAAGAAAGAAAAGAAAAAAGAAAATTATGTGAGGTGATGGATGTGTTAATTAACTAAGTGGGGGATGCTTTCACAATGTATACATTTATCAAATCACCACAATGTACACTTTAAATGTCTTACTATTTTATATGTCAATTATACCTCAATAAAGCTAAAATTTAAAGAGAAAAAAAAAAGATTGTCTGGTTAACGTCGAAAATTACAGACTTTCAAAACTGAAAGGGGTTTTAAAGAGCACCAACTACAACCCTCCCACTTTCCGTCTGGGGACTGTCTCACTTGTAAGGACGATGCTCTCATGGTCGTCCTGAAGAAAGTGAGTGATAACACTTCGGAGAAAGGCCTCTGTTAAGATTAAATCATCAAAAGGAAGCCAGACAGGGGCCCGAATATTATTTACCTGCACTTGGTATGCTTTCCTGAAGCACACCTAAGGCTGAGCCCGGCGAGTTCCGGTTCATCAGGAGTTTGAAGCGCCCTCTTCTGGGTACCAATGGTTTGTCAATGACACTCTTAAAATTTGCTTCGAAGACCAAATAAAATTCATTATGGCCATAGCATTTGTTCATTCATTGAGCAAATGTTTATCATGACACCCCATGCAGGCACTGTGCTTCGTGCTGGAGAGTCAAGGAACACACGACCTCAGTTCTTGTGCTCAGGGCATTAATGGAGGAGACAGATATTAATAAAACATTCACATAAATTCACACCAGCTGTGATAAATAGCCAGGATGAAAGAACAGGGAGGTGACAATGTATTACAGGGGACCTGACCTGGGAGGTTAGGGAGGGCTTCCCATAGAAGGTGACATTGCTCCTGAAGTGGAAGTTTGGAGTTAAAATGTCAGGCAACAGGGCCTGATGTGGAAAGATTGAGCCCCCATCCAGCCTGGTGCTAAGGTCACTGCAGGGGAAGCTGACCTCAGGGCACTGTTAGGTGGAAACAGTTTCCCAAGAGGGATAAGAAGCAGGATCCCGTTTCCAAGTTTCATCAAGGAATGTTAATAGGAGCTCATTTTAGAATGGGAATTTGAAAAGTTCTATCTATCATCTTTTGTCATTTCTGGGTCAGTTAATATAATCTGATTTTTCCTCAGGCTAAAGGCAACCTTTTACTTATTTTTGTTTTAATCATTAAGTCTATTATTTATTTACTTATTTATTTATTTTTGGCTGTGTTGGGTCTTTGTTGCTCTGCACAGGCTTTCTCTAGCTGTGGCGAGCAGGGGTTACTCTTCGTTGTGGTGCGCGGGTTTCTCATTGTGGTGGCTTCTCTTGTTGCGGAGCATGGGCTCTACGCGTGCGGGCTCAGTAGCTGTGGCTCGCAAGCTCTAGAGCGCAGGCTCAGTAGTTGTGGTGCACGGGCTTAGCTGCTCTGCAGCATGTGGGATCTTCCCAGACCACGGATTGAACTGTGTCCCGTGCACTGGCAGGTGGATTCTTAACCACTGTGCCACCAGGGAAGTCCTTTACTTCTTATTCTTATGTCAAGTAATTTTTTTACTGGATGTCAGACATTGTGAGATTTTTGTTTTGGGGTGCTGGGTGTTGTTGTGTCCCTTTAAAGAGTGTTGGAGTTTTTGTGGCAAGCAATTTATTTGCAGATCACTTTGATCTTTTAAGACTTGTTTTTAAGCTCTTTCAAGACTGGTCTCTCCTTTACCGCCAATTTAACCCACTTTTAAGTTGTGGCACTTCTGGGCTCTCTACCCAACACCCTATGCATTCAATGAAATCTCTTCACTTTGGCTGATGGGAACTCAATTCTTAGTGCTTATGAGCTTGGGGAATTGTTCAGCTTATGGCTCTGCAGTAATTGTTCTTTCTCTGGAAGGTGTTATTGTCTGGCCCCCCCAAAAACTCGGGGGACCCTATGAAGATTTCCAGAGCTCTTCATCAGCTTCTCCCTCCTCCTGCCTGCTCTGTCCTGTCAGTTCTAGCTGTCTTGACCTCCCCAGATTTCCATCTCTGGCTCTTCAACTCGGAGAGATTACTGAGCTCTGCTTGGGTTTCCCTTCTTTGTGCCAGTCTGGATTTTACCTCCAGGCAGAAAGCCTGAGACAGGGTAGGACTCACCTCATTCATTTCCTCTTCTCCTGAGCCGCCTGCTTCTCAAGGCCAACTGAGCACTTTGTCTAGTTATCTAGTTATTTCTGACAGGAGTGCATGGGAGGACGGTCTGATGCTCTCAGGGCAGGAAGCAGAAGATTCTATCCTTCACCAGAGCCGGAGCCGGCAGTTCTGTCCTCTAGTTGTTTTTAACATTTTAATGTAAAACAGCTTTAAAGTTACAGAAACGTTGCAAGAACAGGACAAAGAACTCCTGTATGTCCTCCAGCTGGAGACCCTATTCACGTGTCACCAGTTGCCCCAGTAGCATCGTTTCGAGCAAAGGATCACACATGGCAGCCAGCTGTCTTGCCTCCACAGTCACTGTCCGACTGAGTCAGCCCCTCAGTCTTTCTTTGACTTTCAGGACTTTACATTTTTAAAAGAGTCTAGGCCAGTCATTTTGCAGAATGGACCTCATTTTGGATCTGTCCAATGTTTCCTCGTGGTTGGACCCAGGTAACGTGTATCACATGCACTGTGTTCTCTCCCTTGTAACCTGGTGGATGACGCCTGAGGTTTCCTGGTCGCACAGCTGGTGACAATAACTTAATCCACTTGATGAAAACAATATGTGCCAGGCTTTTCCAATGTAAAGTTTCTTTTCTTCCTTTGTATTTAATAAATGTTTTGTGGGGAGATACTTTGGGACCATGTAAAACCCTGACCCTCACTCCCTTTCACCCACTCAACACGCCTGAGTGTTTCTTGCTGGAATTAGTTCTTCTATGGTGGTTGCCAGACCGTGATGTTCTCATGTCTGCACTGCTTCTATCCCCGCCATGTCATACACTAGATTTTTTTTTTTTAGATGTTGGGGGTAGGAGTTTATTAATTAATTAATTTATTTTTGCTGTCCTGGGTCCTGTGGGAGGGCTTTCTCTAGTTGTGGCAAGCGGGGGCCACTCTTCATTGCGGTGTGCGGGCCTCTCACTATCGCAGCCTCTCTTGTTGCGGAGCACAGGCTCCAGACGTGCAGGCTCAGTAGTTGTGGCTCACGGGCCCAGTTGCTCCGCGGCATGTGGGATCCTCCCAGACCAGGGCTCGAACCCATGTCCCCTGCATTAGCAGGCAGATTCTCAACAACTGCACCACCAGGGAAGCCCTCATACACTAGATTTTAATATGTACCTTAAGGTCGTCTGGGGAGGGGGGGTTGCTACTTGAAGAGTCATTGAAAAGTGAAAGAAATTATCGTGCAGTTAGTCAATTGATGTCTCCTCCGCTGAAGAGGAGTCACGGATGAGGGAGCCAGAGGTCCAGAGCAAAAGCAGGAAGGGGGTGAGCTCCATTCAAGCCTGTTGAATTGTGGGTGACAGTGAAATCTGTGTCTAGTGAGAAGGTGGGAAGAGGAGACGAGATCCTGGACACCCTAGGTGACACCCATGTAGCCCACGCCCTGCTGGTCCCCTCTCAGCCGCCCCCAGAGTCCGGCGCCGCTGGATAAAGCGTCGCTGGGGTCTCTTTGGTCCTCAACTGGCTCTGATTCTGTTCTTGCGCCGGGTGTGGGCTGAAATGCAGCAAAGCAGAAAGCGACCGCCAGAGGGCGCTGCCACACCCCTTACATTCCGCCCTGAGGGTTGTCCGAGACTCAAGCGAAGATCTTCCGCTGGCGTCAACCTTTGATAGCGATGGCGGCGGTTCATTGACCCCCACCACTTCCCGGGCACTGCGCTGACTCTTCGGGACTTTATAGTTTATTTGATGCTAGGGGAACCTCACGGCGTAGGAAATCGTTACCTTTCCAGACGAGGACCCGAGGCTCAGAGCGGTCTAGTGACTTGCCTGAGGTCACACAGCTAGCAAGCAGAAAAGCTGGCCTGACCCCACAGGCTGTACCCTCCGCACCTGCCCTGCACAAGTGCTTCCAGGGATTAAACTTCCGTGTTGAAGGTGTTTTTCTAGGTACTCAGGAGTCATAGACAAAAAAGTCACGTCCCCATGGTAAAGGAGGGTGGACGTCACAGTCTTGAGGATTTGGTCCCTAATTCTTTAACATGCCCCCAAGACGGGGGGTGCTGCAGCTTAGTGTTTGGGTGTCTGACTTCATCGCCAGCTGAGTAGAAAATGGGGCAAGAGAAAAAAGCAGGACAGTGAGACATCCAGGGAGCTGGGACACACCAGGAGGGAGGGGTCTGCTGAGGACATCGGGGTGCCTGGTACATCCCCACCTCTTCCTAGGCTCTGCAATTAATAGATGCCCAGTCTGGTAAATTGCTTCCTTTCCTGGAGCCTCAGCTTCCTTATCTGTAAAATGGGATCACAATTGTCTGGCTATGAGAGCTTGGAAGGATAGGATGAGATTATGTATTAAAGGCATAACTACACATTGGTGTCAGTGCTGGTAAGAGAATGTATGGGCACCAAGGGGAAAGGTCAGCTGTGAGAAACATGCCCAAGGAAACCAACATGTCCAAGAGGGGCACCAAGGTTTCTGAGTCCAATTCATGCAGGCTGAGAGGGGGTTTCTCTGTCTTGAGGACTGCGGGAAATGGGAGACTGGAGATGAAAATGACACAGTTATCTAGCTGGAAAAGCCCAAAGAATCAACCACCTTCTACATACATACATGCCTTACAAACTCAAAAAATATTAGAACTAATAAGCTGGTTTCAGTAAAAGGTGATTATAAAGGAGAAATTTACAAAAACAATACCCATTCCCTCCACTATAATATCAGTTTAAAATATAATGAAAAAAAATCTACTCTCAATAACAACAAGATATAAAGTACCTTGGAATGAATTTAACAAACATGTATAGGATCTAGATTTAAAGGTAAACAAAAATAAAAGTAAACAATAAAACTTTGCAGAGAGACAGAACAGACTTGATTAGAGAGGGATACAGAGCACGGCCTTGAAAATAATATATCATGTTATTAAAATATTCGGATTTTAATTCCATGCTCAGTTTAATCATTACATAAAAATAAATTCTAATACATGTATGAAAATAGTCAAGAAATATTTGAAAAAGAAGAATTATGATAGAAGACTTTCTTACTGTTAATAAAACATATTTTTAACCTATGTTTATTAAAACCATGTGTTATAGGCATAGAAATAGCTATTCAGATCCAAGGAACTGAACAGAAAATCCATAAGTGGGCCCACACTAAAATATGATAATTTAATATGTGATAAGGGAAGCATTTCAAGTTCTTGGGGAGAATGCTTAATAAATGGTGTTTTTTAAAACCTGGCTAGGGCTACCCTGGTGGCGCAGTGGTTGAGAGTCCGCCTGCCGATGCAGGGGACGCGGGTTTGTGCCCCGGTCCGGGAGGATCCCGCGTGCCGCGGAGCGGCTGGGCCCCTGAGCCATGGCCGCTGAGCCTGCGCATCCGGAACCTGTGCTCCGCAACAGGAGAGGCCACAACAGTGAGAGGCCCGCGTACCGCAAAAAAACCCAAAAAAACAAAAAAACAAAAAAAAACCTGGCTAACATCATAGACTGAAAATAAAGCAAAATGCCTATCTTATATCTGAAGCCAGATTTATTAAGAATTTAAACGCAGAACAAAAAACAAAACAAAAAGCACCAGTTTTACTGGAAGAAAATATATTATAGGTTAAAGCTTACATAACTTTAAAATAGAACTAAGCAAAAGCTAACATCATAAAGAAAACAACTGATAAACTTAACAGGTAAAAATTACCATAAATGAAATTCAAAAGCAAATGACACTGTGGGGAAAATAGTTGCAACATCTATGAAAAGAGATTAGTATTTTTAATCTCTAAAGAGCTCTTCAGAAATCAATAAAAAATGTTTATTTTAGTAGAAAAACTGTCTCTGGGCATAAGTAGGCAATGTACAAAAGAAAAAAACATATGAATACCCAACAAACACAATGTCCAAAATAGAATAATATCATTTCTTGCTTATTAAATTGGCAAAGATTTTTTTTAAATAATAGTAAGACCTAGAGTAGAGGGGTGTGTAAGAAAACAGGTATTTTCTGGGGCACAGTTTGCCAGTGCATGTCAAACACCATTCAAAGGCATGTGGAGCACGTTGGGTTTCCCAATATCCCTGACATCCCTGCCCTGTACTGTGAAGAAACCCTTTTTAATCCAACTGGGATAATCTCACCCTCTTGCCACAGCAATTGGCCAGGTAACCCAAACTGGTTTAGGTTTGGCCACTTTACCCTAATCAAGCCAAAGAGACTCAAGGAAGATGTGCTGGGGCTACTGGGATGGAAGATTACTTATTCTTTAGCAAGAACTCCTAGACTTCTGCTCTCCATCCTTTTCTGTAAGGAATGGAATGCATTGAGAACCCTGGAAGTGCTGCAGCCATTTTGCCACCATGAGGGATGGTGCCAAGAATGAAGCTGTCCTGAGGGAGGCAGAGTGGAGAAAAGAGGATTGGGTCCTTGATGGTATTGTGGGACCAGTGAATCACAGCAACCTTGAAGCCTGCTCTACCTCTGGACCTTCTGGCTTTGTGTGTCAGTAAATCCCCTCTATTGTTTGGTTTGGGTTTCCCTAGAAGCAGGCCTAGAGCAAGGATTCAGTGCAAGGCAACACCAGTAGGAGAGTCTGGAAGTGAGACAGGGGAGGGAAGTGTGTTTTATGAAGCCACTTCAGGGAGGCACATCAAGTAAATACACTTAAATGTAACTGTTATTAAAATTAATGCAAAGAATAAAATAAAATTAATGCCTTTGGTGACAGCAAAAAGTTGGAAATAAACTAATATCCAACCACAGGGACTATTGAGTACTACACAACAAATTATTACAAGGCCATCAAAAAGCCCACAACACTGCAGAAATGTAACCATTGACAGAAAGATGTTCATGATACATTGTTAAATAAACAGAGGCGATTACAAGAGAAAAAGTACAATTGTGCCAATGTCAGTTTCCTGGTTTTGATACTGTGTGATCTTTGTATAAAATATTACCACTGGGGGAAGCTGGGTGAAGGGTGCTCCCCACCTCTCTGTACTATTTCTGCAACTCGCTGTGAGTCTACAATTATTTCAAAAGAAAATGTGAAAACAAGAAAAAGAGGACCTACAGAATAATCCCATTTTTTAGAGATCTCTAACATGTATATGGTAAAAGCTTCACACCTTGGTAGTTAAGACTGTTTTTCTGAATAAGTGAGATGATGGATTTTTCTAGAACCTTTTTTCTTTTCCTTTATTTTTCCCCCCATCTCTTTGTACTTTCTGTGATAGAGCAGTTTTAGGTTTACAGGAAAAATTGAGCAAAAATTATAGAGAATTGCCAGCTCCCCTCTATCACCCTCCCCAATTTTCCTTGTTTTTTAACATCTTATTTAGTGTAGTACACTTGTTACAATTGACAAGCCAATATTGATACATTATTATTAAACAGAAGCCTCTTGGTGTTGTACATTCTATGGGTTTCGACAACTGCATAATAAGTGTATCTACTATTACAGTATCGTACAGAATAGCAGTTTCACTGCCCCCAAAATCCTATGTGCCCCCCCTCTTATCCTCCTATCCCCTCCGCAACCAATGATTTCTTACTGTCTCCATAGTTTTGCCTTTTCCAGAATGTCATGGAATCACCTGGTATGTGGCCTTTTCAGCTTGGCTTCTTCCACTTAGTAATATGCATTTAAGGTTCCTTCATGTCTTTTCATAGCTTGATAGTTCATTTCTTTTTATCACTGAATAACATCCCATTGTATAGATGTACCAGTTTGTTTATCTAATGAGCATTTTTTAAAATAAAGGGGGAAAGAAAACCCTTCCTTTAGAAAGGGGTATAAAGCACATTTGAGGGAGATGAGGGAGAACAAAAAGGTGTGTTCAGAGAGGCACCATACAACAGTGCTGTGCACTGGTGAGGCCGGAGCACAGCGGGCATGCCAGGGCGCAGGCATCAGGCTGCCTGGACTGGAAAGGGGCCTGCGGAAGGAGGGGCACCGGCAGGAGGTGCTCAGCGGGAGCCGTGGGCCTCTGGGTCCCGGGAGAGAAGGCGGAGGCACGACAGGTGCAGGAGCGGTTAGATCTTATGTGGCTGCATGTTGCCCTGTGTATTGAGGAATTTCCTGCTTAGCTCATGGCAGTTTTCAAACCACTCGCCTACCCCTTCCTGGCAGCTGTGGTCTGGAAAAGCTCATCACCGAGCCATCGTTTTATAAATATGCTGCAAGAATTTCCCAGGAGGTCAGGGGCTCAGAGCCTGGATATTTAGCACCTTCGTGGCCAGACTAGCAAGCTGCTGGCTGTCGCTGGTGCTAGGGTGTAATTCACCAGCCAACAACAGCCTGAAAGCCTGATGTCACTGCATCCCCAGAACCAGGGTAGCTGCAGGAGGTGGCAAAGTAGCTGTCCCCTCAGTTCTGAGACTCTCATATCCAGGGATGACTGTGGCCTTAAAGGCCATCTGGCCTACCCTTGGGTGTGCCACTGGGATCTCCATGGTAAACCGTCTCTCTCTGTCTACCCAGAAGCCCTGGTTTCATGGCACAAGGCCATTCTCCACAGTCAATGAGACATTTGAAGCCATTCAACTGGCACCGTTCCTTTCTCCAGACTAGAGGACTTCCGTGGCCATCCTCCTCTCCCTCAGACTCTCCATCTACATTGATTAGCCCTGTGTATAGGCAGCTGAAGCCTCTCTCCTTCCAGGGAATCGAGTTTAGGTTTCCCTGTCTCGGTTGTGAGCACACCTCCTGTTTTCTGCCTGGGTTAGTGCCGGGGGATCCATGATTTCCTGGGCTCTTGTCTGCACCCATGCTGCTGGATCCACCCTTTCCATGCTGGGGACAATTCAATCTTCCTCTATTGATCTCACACTAGTTTTGCCGTGTTCCTTTTATGCTCTGATCATCAATTAAAAGATCCTTTCTATTGCCCATGGTCATTTTGGCAAGCGTCCACTCATTTGGGACTTCCATCTTACCAACGGTTGTTCTAGAGATCCAGTCTTGGTGTGGTGCCCTTTTCCTGCTTTTTCCCCCCGATATGGTTGACCTGTGACCACCTTACCAAGACTAACCTTGGGAGGAGACAGTCTTACCACTGGCCCATCAGCTGGCGGGGTGCCCCCTTCATTTTGGACTCCAGCCCGCTGTCTTGTGTGGACCACCCAGAGCCCACTTAGGAAGGGGGGGATCAGGTGGGGCTCCTTGATGGGCAAAGTGGGCTATGCCTTCCTGGGGCTCCCACCTTGTCCCCTTCCTGCTGGTCCTTCAGGAGCCACACCTGCTCTCTGGGGCCCCTTTCTTTACCACCTGCTACACTGGGTCTTACTGCTCCTGTTGCTCCTGGCGACAGGGGGTCCCATTCATCTTCATAAGCACGACCTTTTATTTATGTTTGGCTGTGTTGGGTCTTCGTTGCTGCGTGCAGGCTTTCTCTAGTTGTGGCGAGCAGGAGCTACTCTTCGTTGTGGTGTGCGGGGTTCTCACTGAGGTGGCTTCTCTTGTTGCGGAGCACGGACTCTAGGCGTGCAGGCTTCAGTAGTTGTGGCACGTGGGCTCAGTAGTTGTGGCTCGCGGGCTCTAGAGTGCAGGCTCAGTAGTTGTGGTGCACGGGCCCAGTTGCTCCGCGGCATGTGGGATCTTCCTGGACCAGGGCTCAAACCCGTGTCCCCTGCACTGGCAGGAGGATTCTTAACCACTGCACCACCATTGAAGTTCCAGCACGACCTTTTCTGACCTGAGCTCATGGAAATATTTCCCTCGTGTCAAGTGGGGCTCATGTTCATTTATTGTCAGTCTGGGAACCTAAAGCACTTACAGTCTGTGTGGTGACATAGAACTAGCATTGGGGAAGGTGGAGCTTTGTGCATGGAAGACAGGCAAAGTATACCTGAGTAACAGGCCTGTGGACGTTCTGCCTGGTGCTGGCACTGATGGAGCTGCCGGAACCTGCTCTGGAGAGCAGGAAGCCGGGATCCACCTTAGAGCGAGATCTGGGCATTGAAATCAAGCATCACACCTCAGGCAAGTTCTTGGGCTTTTTATTTTGAAATAATTTTAGATTTATGCAAGACTTGCAAATATAGTACACAAAGTTCCCATATACCCTTCACCTGGCTTCCCCTAACATTAGCATCTTACATAACCATGATACATTGATCAGAACTAAGAAGTGAGCATTGGCACATTACTCTTAACTAAACTTCAAGCTTTCTTCAGATTTTCCCAGGTTTTCCACTGGTGCCCTTTTTTCTCGTCCAGGATCCCACATTACGTTTGGTCATCATGTCTCCTTCATTTCTTCCAGTCTGACAGTTTCAGGATCTTTCCTTGTCTTTCATGATGCTGACACTTTTGAATAGTACTGGTCAAGTATTTTGGTATTTTGTAGAATAGCCCTCAGTGTGGGTTTGTCTGATGTTTTCTCATGAGTAGATAGATATGTTATGGATTTGGGGGAGGAAACATCAGAGGTGAAGTGTCCTCATCACGTATCAGGGTACATGATGCCAACATGACCCAATGATTCTATTAAACTTGATCATTTGGCTTAAGAGGGTCTCTGCCAGATTTCTCCAGTACAAAGTTACTATTTTTTCTTTTCCACACTCCCTAGTTAGAAGGGAGTCTTCCTTCTTCCCTCCCTCCCTCCCTCCCTTCCTTTCTTTCTTTCTTCTGCACCTCGTGGCTTGTGGGATCTTAGTTCCCTGACCAGGGGTTGAACCCAGGCCCTGGCAGTGAAAGCGCTGAGTCCTAACCACTGGACCGCCGGGAATTCTCGGGAGTCACTAAATTCAATCCACACTCATGGGAAGGTGAATTAAGCTCTACCTCCTGGAGAGCAGGTATCAAATATTTGTGAACATATGTTAAAACCACTGCTGTAATTAATAAATATTGGGGGGGTGATATCCTGTTTCTCCTTAAAATCGCTCACAGTTTTTAGCATTCATCACTATGAATCACTATGGCAAAATAATGGTGACTTCTATTCCCCCCCATTCCTTCTATATTCATTATTAGGAATTGTCCTATAAGGAAGATGTCCCTTCTCCCTCATTTATTTATTAATTCAATCATTTATTTGTATTAGTATGGATCCATGAATGTTTCTTTTATTCTTTGCATTATAGTGCAATATTACCTTATTTTGTTGCTTAAATTTTTCCAGCTTTGGCTAGTGGGAACTCTTTCAGGTTGGCTCGTATGTCCTTTTTGTTTGTTTTAATAGACTATGTTTTTTTAGAACAGTTTTCGATGTATTAAAAAATTGAGAAGATAGTAGAGAGAATTCCCATATTCTCCACACTTAGTTTTCCTTCTTTTTTTTTTTTCTTTTTTCCCTTTCTTTTTTGGCCACACCATGCAGCATGAGGGATCTCAGTTCCTTGACCAGTGATCAAACCCACACCCCCTGCCTGGGAAGCACAGAGTCTTAACCACTGGACTGCCAGGGAAGTCCCCCAGTTTTCCATATTATTAACATCTTACATTACTATGGTACATTTGTTACAATCAATGAGCCAATATTGACACATTGTTATTAACTAAAGTTCACAGTTTATTTGGATTTCCTCAGTTTCTAGTTAATGTCCCTTTTTTTTATCCCAGGATCCAACCAGGGTCACTCATCTTGTCTCCTTAGGCTCCACTTGACTGTGGCAGTTTCTAGACTCTCCTTGTTTTTGACGACCTTGACAGTTTTGAGGAGTATTTGTCAGGTATATTGTAGGATACCTCTGTAGTGGAATTTGTCTGATTTTTTTTCTTAGGGTTAGACTGTGGTTCTGGGTCTTTGGGAGGAAGACCACAGGGGTAAAATGCCATTTTCATCATATCGTATCAAGGGTACACACTAGAACGTGACATACCTGTCGATGTTGACCTGGATCACCTGGCTGATGTCATGTTTATCACGTTTCTCTCCTGTAAAGATACTCTTTTTATCCCCTTTCCATACTGTACTCTTTGGAAGGAAGTCACTCTGCACAGCCTACACTTAATAAGAAAGGAGTTATTCCATAAATTAATTGGAATTCTTCTCCACAGGGGATTTATTTATTGTCCTCCATCTATTTATTTATTAAATAATTTATTTATATCAGTATGGGCTCATGGATATTTATTTTATACTTTGGGTTATAATCCAGTAGGACTTATTTGTTGTTCAAATTGTTTCATCTTTGGCCATTTGGAGCTCTTTCACCCGGCTCCTGTGTCTTTTTTTGCGGTACGCGGGCCTCTCACTGTTGTGGCCTCTCCCGTTGCGGAGCACAGGCTCCGGACACGCAGGCTCAGCGGCCATGGCTCACGGGCCCAGCCACTCCACGGCATGTGGGATCTTCCCGGACCGGGGCACGAACCCGCGTCCCCTGCATCGGCAGGCGGACTCTCAACCACTGCGCCACCAGGGAAGCCCCTCCTGTGTCCTTTTGACATACCTCCATTAATATGAGGTTTTGCATGGCTTTTTAAAAATACTTTCCTACTTTCAGGCACTTCAAAATGCTCCAGATTCATCTTGTATTTTTCCTGCCTCAGCCCTAGAATCGGCTGTTTCTCCATGGAGTGTGGCTCTTTTTATTGAATAATGGTATTTAGATGTTAAGATCTGGCTGCAAGGTGTGCTTGCTGCTACTGGTGTATCATTGCTTCTGGTCCCTCTCAGAGGATAAAGCCAGGGAATATATATATATATTAACACATGTATACACACGTATCTATTTTTATTTCTGTATCTATGTATGTGTGTATATTACAGTAAACATGATTTCATACTGATATTTCCTACTCTAATCCAGCACTACAGGGTTCCTTCCAGCATCTCATCTGATTTTAACAGGTTTTATTTTTATGGCAGTAATACACGTTGGATGCTGCAGGAAGGCTGTAGTAAACTGCAGTTATCCCCAGTGACTTCATCTTCAGTCTTTCATCTCGACATGCCCTTTACCTGCCAGACACTTTGCTACCTGACATTGGTCTCACCCATCAAGATGAGTCGACATGCTGCCAGAATGACTCTTTTGAGCCCCAGCTTATGCCTGGATCCACCCTGAGGCTGCACATAATGGAAGCTAAGGAGTAGGGAATTGGGTTTGGCCCTGCTCTGGGGCCTGTTAGCTTTGTGATAGTTGAGGCATCATGCAAAGTTTGGGAAACCCATGCGGTTAGGCCTAAGATGACCCGACAGGGTCTCTTGGTCCTCTCGGTCTTGTTTAATTCACACTCCCCCATTTCAGTATAAAGTAAATTAATAGGGGCTTAAGTTAGGACAGTGATTCATTAGAATCTTTGATGCCTGAGCCGCGACACTGGTGAGTATAGTGCACCACTGGGGCTGAGATGAGTGGAGTTAAGAGATGACGTGGGCAAGCTTCACTACCACCTTTGATCTTCCTCTGACATCAAAGCCCATGCACATGTCCCCTCCTTCATGGTTCCTTGACCTCCCTGCCCCTCTCTCTTTGCCATAATGTGGATCGCTCTCTTTCTGGAATCCTGTACCTGCAGCCCTTCCCTTCTGATCTTCTTTGACTCTTACCCCACCTGCTGTTTGGCCTCACCGAGGCCTCCAGCCCTCCCTGTTACTCTGCCGTGATTCACTTTCTTCCCTGCAGGCCTTAGGCCCGTTGGCCAATCACTCCAGTTACTGGTCGCCAGCACCCTTCGAATCGTCTGCAAAACTAGAGCAACAATTTATTAATTCCCAGTGAACAAAATTCAAAAGCAAAAGTCAACAGTCTCACCCACTGCTTCAGAATGATGGCTGCCGGCAAGGCCAGGGAACCCGATGAGCACGAGTCCTTTGCTGCCTTGCATTTGCTGTAAAATGCTTTCTGTGTACTGTCAGAAGCAGTGCTGTGTGGAATACCACGCAATGAATAAGGCATTCTGTAACTTTGCTTTCAGCAGAAGTTTCCCGGGCAGCCAGCATCTGGGTGCCTGCTCCAAGCCAGCCCTGTTCAGAGATGAAGGAGTGGCCCCTGCTGTCACGGAACCCACACCCAGCAGGAGATATGGACAAGGGCACTGGCATAGACCCAGGGCTGTGGGAACACAGGAAGTGCCTGTAATTCAGACAGAAGGGGACCTGGAGGGCTCCCTGGAGGAAGTAGCATCCAAAGGGTGATAGAGGTGGGCAAAGTGTGGAGAGGTGTGTACGGGCCGCGTAGCAGGAAGAACAAGGGCATATCCGGGGCACCCCAGGAACTCAGTCTGGCCAAAATACGACCAGGGAGGGTATTAAAGAAAGAAAGACAGGCAGGCCTTCAACAGTACCAGGCTTAGTAGAGTGAGCTACTGCATGGCTGGATAGCAGAGGGTGTTATAGGGGGAGGTGGGAGGAGCACACTGATTAGATGAGGGGAAGATGCTGTGCGGTGAGGGGAGGTGTCAGGTCACCAGAGGCCGGGGCATACCGGGAGGCAGGCAGGAAGGAAGAAGGACCAGTCACCTGCCCTTTGTGAAGGGTCTTGGAGGCCAAAGGGACAAAGTGGGAGCCGTCAGGAGGCAGAGGGTGTGTGCAGGGTGGGGAACAAGCAGACGCAAATAGGCAGCGGGATTAGTGACAGCAGGGGGCCTGGCGATGGATGAGCAGGCCAGCACTGCAGCCCGGGGGGCCAGAGGGGGGCACTGCGAGCCGGAGAGCAGGGAGAACAGACCTGAGAAGAGAAGCCCCAGGAGCCCCGTGCTCGGTGATGCCAGGCTAGCCCAGCCACAGATGTGCTCAGCCTTTGTAGGACTCTCACCACCTTCCAGGAACCGTCCTGTGCGGGAAGTGAGCGCGGCCCAGGGAGTGCAGTATGAGGCCAAGGTGGAGGTGGGCCTCCGGCTCTTGGGCCACCACGGGTAACAGTCCTCTTGTCAGTGACAGGGGAAGATGGACTGGCCAAGGGACATCTGACTGATCCACCTGCCTTCTTGGGCTCGTGAGAAGAGCCCAAGTTCAATCCGCGTTTCTCTGTCCTTTCACCTTCCTGATTGAGTGTGTGGCAGGTGAGAGGTGTCCCGAGCCCCCAGCCACACAGATGGCGGTCAGGGTGGAGATCAAGTCCCAGGACACAAAAGCTCACTGTCTGTGCTTATGGGGCAGAGGGGCGGGGGCGGATTAGGTAGAACATTGGGCGTTTGCTCTCAGGGAGGGAGTATTGCTTCCCAGGCGGCTAGTGGAGGGGCTCTGATGAGACAATGGGCCTGGTGGACTAACATGGAGAGAATGCTTTGGGCAGAGCGACTTTGCAGGAATATTCATGACTGTGGAAACAGGCAACGGAGATGCTGAGGACCTACATGGTGTGGTCTGGTGTGGGGCCAGTACTCAGGTTTTTTTTTTTCTTGGCCACACCCTATGGCATGTGGGATCTTAGTTTCCCAAGCAGGGATCCAACCTGTGCCCCCTGCATTGGAAACGTGGAGTCTTAACCACTGGACCGCCAGGGAAGCCCCACTCAGGCTTTCTTGATGTCAGAAGGATGGTGCAGGATGAGGAAAGGATATAAAATGTCACCTGACAAGTAAACCACTGAGCCCTCCTGCCCCTCACAGGGACCGCAGGGGAACTACCCTGCACAGTTTTTCTTGAGCCTCTTTGGCCAGCTGGGTGGGGCCTCTCATCCCTTGGGACCACCCTGCAGCAGCAGGGGTCATTTTATAGCCAAAGGGCCCGGGTGCGCTCTGGAGACCATCATTCTTATCCATCCAAGTAACTGCAGACTGGGCGAGCCCTCCCTCCCCTGCCCTAGAAGGCTTAGGAGCTCGGGACTCAACTGACCCAAGGTCAAACCCCATGTTTGCCCTTGCATGACATGCGTGACTTTCTGCAAGTTGCTTACTGTCTTTCTGCCTATTTCTTCATCTGTAAAATGGGACCATAATAACCTACCCATAGGGCTGCTGTGAGACTAAGTGAACTATACACATAAAGCTATCACAGCGCCTGGCACTGAGAGCGTTTAATAACTGTTACAATTTTCTACATGTGATACCAGTCTCACCCAGAGGGAACACCTCCAGCATAAAGCCCACCAGTCGTCTCACGTCTGCATTTTCAAAGTCCAGTGCGTGAAGGTTGCCGACCCACTGGACTGGGCCTACACTGACTACATTTGAACCGCAGATCCTCCAGGAGGACTTCCCTCCTCCCTGGCCCCCCAGGATGCTAGAGCTCCATTCAGTTCTACCACCACACTCTGCACACCTCACTTGCTGTGTTCTGGAGCTTCTCCCCTCCAGCCTGAGCTCCTCAAGGGTACAGCCCCAGACTGCCTATTCATCTATCACCATAGCCGCAACACTGCCCAACCACTGCCCCCCTCCGCCCCAGGAGGCGAGTGTTTGTTGGATGAATATTCTGAGGACAGCAGAAGCCCCCTGTGGGCTCTGTTCTCTTGGAGCTGACACATCAGCTAGCTGTACTTCTATGAATTCTTGGAACGGAGATGGGTTATGTGTCCAAGATATTTGAGCTTGAGTCAAAATGATCTTGGAGGTGAGCTCAGTGTAACGGTCACATGGAACTAAGCTTGGGGGATGTGACACTTAACACCAAACAGGACTGTAGCCAAGGGAAAGTGGACCCCATGGGCAGAGATATGAGATGAGAAATACCAAAATGTGGACAATCCAGGTGGCCAAAGCTCAAAGAAAAGAAACAGGGCTGGATTCGTTCCACTGCCCTTTGGCAAATCATGAAAGTCGATGCATATTCTGGATGTGGATTTACATTCCTTGCCCATACTGCTTTTCCCATCGTGACCATCTGTGGACTAATGGAATGCCTTATTCACCAGCATGGTATTCCACATGTTACTTTTAATCGAGAAACTCATTTCACAGCAAACGAAGTGAGGCAATGGACTTGTGACCCTACGATCCACAGGTTTTACAACCTTCACTACCTTTACATCCTTCACTACCCAGTGGCAGAAGCATCTGGGTAAACAGATTTGGAATGGCCCATTGAAGACTCAGTTACAGCGCCATTTGTCCTGAAAGGACAGAGGTGTCTTAGAGGTGGCAGTGTATGCTTGCACGAATCTCTCCCATAACCAGAATCCATGTGCCCAGGCATCAAGGAATAGAGGTGCGAGCGGTTCCTCTCACCAGTCCCCTCAACAAGGAGGTCTGTGCCTACCAGGGGACACAGAAATAGCTCCATCGGACTGCAAGTTGCCACTCACCTGGCTATTCTGGGCTGTTCAGGACACTGAACCAACAAGCGAATAAGGGGATTATTCTACTGCCTGGGGAGCGTCCTCAAGGGGAAACCTGGGCGCTGCTACACAAAAGGGGTACGGAGGACTGGCTGGAAGCCAGAGAGGCCTCTAGGGTCTCTTTTAGAAATAGCAAGAATGAATGGAAAACTGTAGTAAATAAAGGCTGGATGGTTAACTCAGATCTTTCAGGAATAAAGGTTTGGATCAACCAAACCAAATCAAGAATCCTGACCAGCTGAGATCCTCGCTGAGAGTGAAGGAAATAGAGTCCGTTGTGGAAAAGGAAGTTATAAATGAGTATCGGCTCCAGCCTCATGATAGTTACAGGCTCTACATAGTCTTGCTTGTTACGTGTAAACACACATAATTTTCCTCTTTCCTCGTTATTTCATGCAAGTTTTGGGGCAGTTTTTCCCCTTTAGTTTCGTTGTTCTATGTTCTATTCAGATGAGCTTGTGACTGAACTGGAGGAATCAGCGTAGCCCAGAGACCCACGCTCACTGCTGAGCATTACATTTCCTGTTTGGGGAGCGGCTAAGACCGTCTTACAATTAGTCGTAAGTTGGGCAGAAACCGAGTTGCTTTTGTAATACTACTAAAGTCCAAATATGTGTAGAAGGGTATGTGTGGATGCTGAGTGGCTAAAGGGGAGGACTGTACCAATGATTAAGCCCTTACCTCTCAGTTTCACACTCACTGTTTTTAACTGTTTTTGTGATACTGGGCATAGACCTGGACACAATTCTACTTTGCCAGCTGGCAGACCATTGGATTCCCCCAACAGGGTGCACTTCAGCGCTGGAGGAAGGAAAAGGGACGAGCTCCAGCCTCACCTCTGCAACAGCAGCGTGTTCCCACAGCTGAATCCAGCTGCCGCTCCCAACAAGCTCAGACCAGCTTCCTTCCGCCCTCAGACACCAGCATCAGGTGAGCAGCATCCATCCTCAGAGGCACCTCCCCCTGGAGTCACTACTGCCTTGGTTTTTTAGTGTCTCCTTTAGGCCTTTTTAATGACCGAGTCAACAATTCTACCATATTGTTAAAATAACTTGCATGGTTTCTGCTTCCACTTGGACTGTGACTGATATACACGGAAAGGAAATTTCTATATATTGAAATGAAGTCTCAAAACTACAGTTTTAAATCTTTCATCAACAGTCACTGAGGCTCTGCATAAGTTTCATTCTCCCATGGTATGTCACATGGGCACTGGTCATTGGAATGCCCCACTTGTCCATTTTTGGGCTAAATAAAGCATTCCAAGCTGAGAGTTCTGGGGAAGATGGCGGAAGAGTAAGACGCGGAGATCACCTTCCTCCCCACAGATACATCAAAAATACATCTACATGTGGAACAACTCCTACAGAACACCTACTGAACGCTGGCAGAAGACCTCCCAAAAGGCAAGAAACTCCCCACGTACCTGGGTAGGACAAAAGGAAAAAGAATAAACAGAGACAAAAGGACAGGGACGGGACCTGCACCAGTGGGAGGGAGCCGTGAAGGAGGAAAGGTTTCCACACACCAGAAGCCCCTTCGCGGGCGGAGACTGTGGGGGGCAGAGGGGAAAGCTTCCGAGTCGCGGAGGAGAACGCAGCAACAGGGGTGCAGAGAGCAGAGCGGAGAGATTCCCGCACAGAGGATCGGTGCCGACCGGCACTCACCAGCCCGAGAGGCGTGTCTGCTCACCCGCCGGGGCGGGCGGGGCTGGGAGCTGAGGCTCGGGCTTTGGTCGGAGCGCAGGGAGAGGACTGGGGTTGGCGGCGTGAACACAGCCTGAAGGGGTTAGTGCACCACGGCTAGCCGGGAGGGAGTCCGGAGAAAAGTCTGGACCTGCCGAAGAGGCAAGAGACTTTTTCTTCCCTCTTTGTTTCCTGGTGCGCGAGGAGAGGGGATTAAGAGCACTGCTTAAAGGAGCTCCAGAGACGGGCGCGAGCCGCGGCTAAAGGCGCGGACCCCAGAGACGGGCATGAGACGCGAAGGCTGCTGCTGCCGCCACCAAGAAGCCCATGGGCAAGCACAAGTCACTATCCACACCCCCATTCTGGGAGCCTGTGCAGCCCGCCACTGCCGGGGTCCCGGGATCCAGGGACGGCTTCCCCGGGAGAGCGCACGGCACGCCTCCGGCTAGTGCAACATCACGCTGGCCTCTGCCGCCCGCCGCAGGCTCGCCCCGCCTCCGTACCCCTCCCTCCCCCCGGCCTGAGTGAGCCAGAGCCCCCGAATCAGCGGCTCCTTTAACCCCGTCCTGTGTGAGCGAAGAACAGACGCCCTCCGGCTACCTACACGCAGCGGCGGGGCCAAACACAAAGCTGAGCCCCGGGAGCTGTGTGAACAAAGAAGAGAAAGGGAAATCTCTCCCAGCAGCCTCAGAAGCAGCGGATTAAATCTCCACAATCAACTTGATGTACCCTGCATCTGTGGAATACCTGAATAGACAACGAATCATCCCAAACTGAGGAGGTGGGCTCTGAGAGCAAGATTTATGATTTATTCCCCTTTTCCTCTTTTTGTGTGTATGTGTATGCTTCTGTGTGAGATTTTGTCTGTACAGCTTTGCTTCCACCATTTGTCCTAGGGTTCTGTCTGTCCGTTTTTTGTTTGTTTTTATTTTTTTCTTAATATTTATTTTTTATTTTAATAACTTTATTTTATTCTATCTTATTTTACTTTATCTTCTTTCTTTCTTTCTTTCTTTTCTTCCTTCCTTCCTTCCTTCCCTCCTTTAGACAATGAATCATCCCAAATTGAGGAGGTGGACTTTGAGAGCAAGATTTATGATTTTTTCCCCTTTTCCTCTTTTTCTGAGTGTGTATGTGTATGTTTCTGTGTGAGATTTTGTCTGTATAGCTTTGCTTCCACCATTTGTCCCAGGGTTCTATCCGTCCTTTTTTTTAATAATTATTTTTTATTTTAATAACTTTATTATATTTTATCATACTTTATTTTACTTTATCTTCTTTCCTTTTTTCCTTCCTTCCCTCCTTCCTTCCCTGCTTCCTCCCTTCCCCCTTCCTCCCTCCCTCCCTCCTTTCTTTCTTTCTTTCTTCTACTAATTCTTTCCTTATACTTTTTCTCCTTTTTATTCTGAGCCATGTGGATGAAAGGTTCTTGGTGCTGCAGCCAGGAGTCAGTGCTGTGCCTCTGAGGTGGGAGAGCCAACTTCAGGACACTGGTCCACAAGAGACCTCCCAGCTCCACATAATATCAAATGGCGAAAATCTTCCAGAGATCTCCATCTCAACACCAGCACCCAGCTTCACTCAACGACCAGCAAGCTACAGTGCTGGACACCCTATGCCAAACAACTAGCAAGACAGGAACACAACGCCACCCATTAGCAGAGAGGCTGCCTAAAATCATAAAAAGTCCACAGACACCCCAAAACACACCACCAGACGTGGACCTGCCCACCAGAAAGACAAGATCCAGCCTCATCCACCAGAACACAGGCACTAGTCCCCTCCACCAGGAAGCCTACACAACCCACTGAACCAACCTTAGCCACTGGGGACAGACACCAAAAACAACGGGAACTATGAACCTGCAGCCTGCAAAAAGGAGACCCCAAACACAGTAAGATAAGCAAAATGAGAAGACAGAAAAACACACAGCAGGTGAAGGAGCAAGATAAAAACCCACCAGACCTAACAAATGAAGAGGAAATAGGCAGTCTACCTGAAAAAGAATTCAGAATAATGTTAGTAAAGATGATCCAAAATCTTGGAAATAGAATAGACAAAATGCAAGAAACAGTTAACAAGGACCTAGAAGAACTAAAGATGAAACAAGCAACAATGAACAACACAATAAATGAAATTACAAATACTCTAGATGGGATCAATAGCAGAATAACTGAGGCAGAAGAACGGATAAGTGACATGGAAGATAAATCAGTGGAAATAACTACTGCAGAGCAGAAGAAAGAAAAAAGAATGAAAAGAACTGAGGACAGTCTCAGAGACCTCTGGGACAACATTAAATGCACCAACATTCGAATTATAGGGGTTCCAGAAGAAGAGAAAAAGAAAGGGACTGAGAAAACATTGGAAGAGATTATAGTTGAAAACTTCCCTAATATGGGAAAGGAAATAGTTAATCAAGTCCAGGAGGCACAGAGAGTCCCATACAGGATAAATCCAAGAAGAAATATGCCAAGACACATATTAATCAAACTGTCAAAAATTAAATACAAAGAAAACATATTAAAAGCAGCAAGGGAAAAACAACAAATAACACACAAGGGAATCCCCATAAGGTTGACAGCTGATCTTTCAGCAGAAACTCTGCAAGCCAGAAGGGAGTGGCAGGACATATTTAAAGTGATGAAGGAGAAAAACCTGCAACCAAGATTACTCTACCCAGCAAGGATCTCATTCAGATTTGATGGAGAAATTAAAACGTTTACAGACAAGCAAAAGCTGAGAGAGTTCAGCACCACCAAACCAGCTTTACAACAAATGCTAAAGGAACTTCTCTAGGCAAAAAACACAACAGAAGGAAAAGACCTACAACAACGAACCCAAAACAATTAAGAAAATGGGAATAGGAACATACATATCGATAATTACCTTAAATGTAAATGGACTAAATGCTCCCACCAAAAGACACAGATTGGCTGAATGGATACAAAACAAGACCCATATATATGCTGTCTACAGGAGACCCACTTCAGACCTAGAGACACATACAGACTGAAAGTAAGGGGATGGAAAAAGATATTCCATGCAAATAGAAACCAAAAGAAAGCTGGAGTAGCAATTCTCATATCAGACAAAATAGACTTTAAAATAAAGACTACTAAAAAAGACAAAGAAGAACACTACATAATGATCAAGGGATCGATCCAAGAAGAAGATATAACAATTGTAAATATTTATGCACCCAACATGGGAGCACCTCAATACATAAGGCAAATACTAACAGCCATAAAAGGGGAAATCGACAGTAACACATTTATAGTAGGGGATTTTAACACCCCACTTTCACCAATGGACAGATCATCCAAAATGAAAATAAATAAGGAAACACAAGCTTTAAATGACACATTAAACAAGATGGACTTAATTGATATTTATAGGACATTCCATCCAAAAACAACAGAATACACATTTTTCTCAAGTGCTCATGGAACATTCTCCAGGATAGATCATATCTTGGGTCACAAATCAAGCCTTCGTAAACTTAAGAAAATTGAAATTGTATCAATTATCTTTTCCGACCACAACGCTATGAGACTAGATATCAATTACAGGAAAAGATCTGTAAAAAGTACAAACACATGGAGGCTAAACAATACACTACTTAATAACGAAGTGATCACTGAAGAAATCAAAGAGGAAATAAAAAAAATACCTAGAAACACATGACAATGGAGACACGACGACCCAAAACCTATGGGATGCAGCAAAAGCAGTTCTAAGAGGGAAGTTTATAGCAATACAATCCCACCTTAAGAAACAGGAAACATCTCAAATAAACAACCTAACCTTGCACCTAAAGCAATTAGAGAAAGAAGAACAAAAACACCCCAAAGTTAGCAGAAGGAAAGAAATCATAAAAATCAGATCAGAAATAAATGAAAAATGAAGGAAATGATAGCAAAGATCAATAAAACTAAAAGCTGGTTCTTTGAGAAGATAAACAAAATTGATAAACCATTAGCCAGACTCATCAAGAAAAAAAGGGAGAAGACTCAGATCAATAGAATTAGAAATGAAAAAGGAGAAGTAACAACTGACACTGCAGAAATACAAAAGATCATGACAGATTACTACAAGCAACTCTATGCCAATAAAATGGACAACCTGGAAGAAATGGACAAATTCTTAGAAATGCACAACCTGCCAAGACTGAATCAGGAAGAAATCGAAAATATGAACAGACCAATCACTAGCACTGAAATTGAAACTGTGATAAAAAATCTTCCAACAAACAAAAGCCCAGGACCAGATGGCTTCACAGGCGAATTCTATCAAACATTTAAAAAAGAGCTAACACCTATCCTTCTCAAACTCTTCCAAAATATAGCAGAGGGAGGAACACCACCAAACTCATTCTACGAGGCCACCATCACCTTGATACCAAAACCAGACAAGGATGTCACAAAGAAAGAAAACTACAGGCCAATATCACTGATGAACATAGATGCAAAAATCCTCAACAAAATACCAGCAAACAGAATCCAACAGCACATTAAAAGGATCATACACCATGATCATACACCATGATCATACACCATGATCAAGTGGGGTTTATTCCAGGAATGCAAGCATTCAATATACGCAAATCAATCAACGTATTACACCATATATACACCATATTAACAAATTGAAGG
Source organism: Hyperoodon ampullatus (assembly GCF_949752795.1). Taxonomy (NCBI): domain Eukaryota; kingdom Metazoa; phylum Chordata; class Mammalia; order Artiodactyla; family Ziphiidae; genus Hyperoodon; species Hyperoodon ampullatus. The sequence continues at coordinate 7,755,334 of NC_136921.1, forward strand.
AGAAAAACCATATGATCACCTCAATAGATGCACAGAAAGCTTTCGACAAAATTCAACACCCATTTATGATAAAAACCCTGCAGAAAGTAGGCATAGAGGGAACTTTCCTCGACATAATAAAGGCCATATATGACAAACCTACAGCCAACATCATCCTCAATGGTGAAAAACTGAAACCATTGCCACTAAGATCAGGAACAAGACAAGGTTGCCCACTCTCACCACTCTTATTCAACATAGTTTTGGAAGTTTTAGCCACAGCAATCAGAGAAGAAAAGGAAATAAAAGGAATCCAAATCAGAAAAGCAGAAGTAAAGCTGTCACTGTTTGCAGATGACATGATACTATACATAGAGAATCCTAAAGATGCTACCAGAAAACTACTAGAGCTAATCAATGAATTTGGTAAAGTAGCAGGATACAAAATTAATGCAAAGAAATCTCTTGCGTTCCTATATACTAATGATGAAAAATCTGAAAGTGAAATCAAGAAAACACTCCCATTTATCATTGAAACAAAAAGAATAAAATATCTAGGAATAAACCTACCTAAGGAGACAAAAGACCTGTATGCAGAAAATTATAAGACACTGATGAAAGAAATTAAAGATGATACAAATAGATCGAGAGATATACCATGTTCTTGGATTGGAAGAATCAACATTGTGAAAATGACTCTACTACCCAAAGCAATCTACAGATTCAATGCAATCCCTATCAAACTACCACTGGCATTTTTCACAGAACTAGAACAAAAAATTTCACAATTTGTATGGAAACACAAAAGACCCCGAATAGCCAAAACAATCTTGAGAACGAAAAATGGAGCTGGAGGAATCAGGCTCCCTGACTTCAGACTATACTACAAAGCTACAGTAATCAAGACAGTATGGTACTGGCACAAAAACAGAAAGATAGATCAATGGAACAGAATAGAAAGCCCAGAGATAAACCCACGCACATATGGTCACCTTATCTTTGATAAAGGAGGCAGGAATGTACAGTGGAGAAAGGACAGCCTCTTCAATAAGTGGTGCTGGGAAAACTGGACAGGGACATGTAAAAGTATGAGATTAGATCACTCCCTAACACCATACACAAAAATAAACTCAAAATGGATTAAAGACCTAAATGTAAGGCCAGGAACTATCAAACTCTTACAGGAAAACATAGGCAGAACACTCTACGACATAAATCACAGCAAGATCCTTTTTGACGCACCTCCTAGAGAAATGGAAATAAAGACAAAAATAAACACATGGGACCTAATGAAACTTCAAAGCTTTTGCACAGCAAAGGAAACCATAAACAAGACCAAAAGACAACCCTCAGAATGGGAGAAAATATTTGCAAATGAAGCAACTGACAAAGGATTAATCTCCAAAATTTATAAGCAGCTCATGCAGCTCAATAACAAAAAACCAAACCCAATCCAAAAATGGGCAGAAGACCTAAATAGGCATTTCTCCACAGAAGATATACAAACTGCCAACAAACACATGAAAGAATGCTCAACATCTTTAATCATTAGAGAAATGCAAATCAAAACTACAATGAGATATCATCTCACACCAGTCAGAATGGCCATCATCAAAAAATCTAGAAACAATAAATGCTGGAGAGGGTGTGGAAAAAAGGGAACACTCTTGCACTGCTGGTGGGAATGTGAATTGGTACAGCCACCATGGAGAACAGTATGGAGGTTCCTTAAAAAACTACAAATAGAACTACCATATGACCCAGCAATCCCACTACTGGGCATACACCCTGAGAAAACCATAATTCAAAAAGAGTCATGTACCAACATGTTCATTGCAGCCCTATTTACAATAGCCCAGAGATGGAAGCAACCTAAGTGTCCATCATCGGATGAATGGATAAAGAAGATGTGGCACATATATACGATGGAATATTACTCAGCCATAAAAAGAAACGGAATTGAGCTATTTGTAATGAGGTGGATAGACCTAGAGTGTGTCATACAGAGTGAAGTAAGTCAGAAAGAGAAAGACAAATACTGTATGCTAACATATATATACGGAATTTAAGAAGAAAAAAAATGTCATGAAGAACCTAGGGGTAAGACAGAAATAAAGGCACAGACCTACTAGAGAATGGACTTGAGGATATGGGGAGGGGGAAGGGTAAGCTGTGACAAAGCGAAAGAGAGGCATGGACATATATACACTACCAAACGTAAGGTAGATAGATAGTGGGAAGCAGCCGCAGAGCACAGGGAGATCAGCTCGGTGCTTTGTGACCGCCTGGAGGGGTGGGATAGGGAGGGTGGGAGGGAGACGCAAGAGGGAGGGGATATGGGAACATATGTATATGTATAACTGATTCACTTTGTTATAAAGCAGAAACTAACACACGATTGTTAAGCAATTATACTCCAATAAAGATGTAAAAAAAAAATCTAGAAACAATAAATGCTGGAGAGGGTGTGGAAAAAAGGGAACACTCTTGCACTGCTGGTGGGAATGTAAATTGATGCAGCCACTATGGAGAACAGTATGGAGGTTCCTTTAAAAACTACAATAGAACTACCATACGACCCAGCAATCTCACTAGTGGGCATATACCCTGAGAAAACCATAATTCAAAAAGAGTCATGTACCAAAATGTTCATTGCAGCTCTATTTACAATAGCCAGGACATGGAAGCAACCTAAGTGTCCATCATCAGGTGAATAGATAAAGATGTGGCAATGGCAATACAATGGAATATTACTCAGCCATAAAAAGAAACGAAATTGAGTTATTTGTAGTGAGGTGGGTGGACCTAGAGTCTGTCATACAGAGTGAAGTAAGTCACAAAGAGAAAAACAAATACCATATGCTAACACATGTATATGGAATCTAAGGAAAAAAAAAGGTCATGAAGGACCTAGGGGTAAGACGCGAATGGAGACACAGACCTACTAGAGAATGGACTTGAGGATGTGGGGAGGGGGAAGGGTAAGCTGTGACAAAGTGAGAGAGTGGCGTGGACATATATACACTACCAAACGTAGAATAGAGAGCTAGTGGGAAGCAGCCGCATAGCACAGGGAGATCAGCTCGGTGCTTTGTGACCACCTAGAGGGGTGGGATAGGGAGGGTGGGAGGGAGACACAAGAGGGAAGAGATATGGGAACACGTGTATATGTATAACTGACTCACTTTGTTATAAAGCAGAAACTAACACACCATTGTAAAGCAATTATACTCCAATAAAGATGTTTAAAAAAAAAAAGTAAATTATCAAGGAATAGAGGTGGCCTGGGGTGATTTCTTACTTCCAAATCTAAACCTTCCTTTGAACTCCCTTCCATTCCAATATTCCTCGTCCTAAATTTAGAAGAATTAGAATTAACAACTATATTTTGATATTAAAAAGGTCAATTGCGGGCTTCCCTGGTGGCGCAGTGGTTGAGAGTCTGCCTGCCGATGCAGTGGACACGGGTTCGTGCCCCGGTCCGGGAAGATCCCACATGCCGTGGAGCGGCTGGGCCCGTGAGCCATGGCTGCTGAGCCTGCGCGTCCAGAGCCTGTGCTCCGCAACGGGAGAGGCCACAACAGTGAGAGGCCCGCGTACCAAAAAAAAAAAAAAAAAAGTAAATTGCTATGGCAACGATTAATGTCAATCAGAGAATAGTTTTATGATGCACTTATGTCAATGATACTGCAGTGTCTGGACTATCCCACATTATTTTGTTCTGGAATGCGTTTAAAATGCACTGAAGGGCAGAAGCAGCAGTAACAAACGACCCGTGTCCCCATTTCCATTGCATTCAAGAGTCCACAACCAGGTTCTTGCTGATGTTCTCCATTTATTACTGCAGTACACAACTGCTCTGAAAGTGCAGCACTGACTCACTCCTGTCACAGCTTCTGCTCCTCCACTGGCTTATACCTGGAAATTCATTCTTAGAGCATCGTGGACCACAAGCTTCTCTCTGGGTGGGAAATTATTGTCACTGCCAATGTCACAGGGAAACACACACACACACGTGAGTAGAGGGGTAAGATGAGAAGAGCCCTGGAGAGGAGTGGGGACCAGTTTCTGAGGGGTCCTGGAAACAGCCTGCCTGTGCAAAGGGGACAGTGACGCCCCACCTCCCAGCAGCAACCTGACACGTCTGCTAGGTTGGCTCTGGTGCACCTTTTCTCCTTCGTCTCTAGAACTGGTGATACCGTAACCGTAACTGTGTCCTATCTCAGTGTAGCAGAGGCGCATGGAGTCAAAAAGAATTGAAAAGACCTCGCAAGCTAACGTGGAAAACAGGTGGTTTGGAAAAACTGACTCTTCAATCCCCGATTTAAAGCTGTTAGGCAGATCTGGAGAGCTCTGGGGGTAAGACGCTGCCTTGCAGAAATAACTCTTGCTCTAGCCAGCATGTGTTTGATGGGAAAAAAATAACTTTTGAATACCGCAAAGAAAAGGTTGGCGGGGGAGGCATGTGCAGCTCTAGAAAACACAAGAGATTAAAAAATCTGAACAAAGGAGATAAAAGAAAAAAGTAAACACAAATATGGACAATACACCATAACACTCGGCCTGACGAAACCCTCACTCACGAACGTTATACACATATGCACCCACACTCACACACTAATAATAGGCAGACACCCAAAGGAGGGCAAATCCAAACATCTGCTCTCTTTGGAATTTTCATGGCAAATCTGAGTTCAGGCAAAAGTGAAGACCTCCCTGGGTCTAAACTCAGAAGGCAGCCTTTGCTCTCCATTTTAGCCAATGTTACTCCTATATTTGAGCCCTTCACAACTGTCTGGGCACTAGAATTTATTCTTCATATTCCTGGAGTTTAAGTCACTGCTAGATCTTCTCTGATCTAACTTCACCTGTAATGGAAGCACCTCCCTTTTGGCTCTATACTCCCGTTCTTTTAGGAAAAAACATCCCAAGACAGTGGTAATTCCAGGGCGTCCAGGAGTTGGAAAGTAGGCAGACAGTAATATAAATACAATAAGGAAATGCCTGTTACTCTCATACGATTTCTCTGCGACCAGGTGGCTAAGGCCCCCTGGCCTGCAAGGGTAGGTTTTAGGAGAGGCCTTAATTTAAGGTACTGCGATCCCTGCTCACAAGAGCCAAGTAAGACGGTGCTCCTTGGAGGTTGCCGTAGGACTGGTCCTCGGTACTTATTTCAACCCTAGGTGCTCTTTGACCTCTCTGATTTCAGTCCTTCTGGAGTCAGATCACCCAGCTTCTCTGATGTGTGCCTGGTCATTTTCAGAGCCTGCCGGAAGCAGCTGCAAGGTTTCTGTCCAGGCATCCTGGATCGGCACGCGTCTGCTAACACGTACACCAGGTGATGAGGACTGAAAGTAGGTTTCTCCAACCACTGCAGACAGGTATAGCCATGCAAAGAAAGCCATCCATCATGGTCACCTTTTCTTCAGATGTCCCAGTTTCCGGATCATAGAATTCACCATATTGTGTTAATACCTGGCAACAACCAGCTTTTGCTTTCCTTCCTCAATCAGAGGCATGCAAGAACCCACAGAAACAGGCTGGACACACAGGCCCTGCTCATCCGGGAAAACGGTTTCAGAAACTGCCCTCAGCTCCTACTCCTGTCCTTGGAAACTCTATTATAACCTAGCTCCTCATTAAACTGGATTCTGCTCCGGTTTAACTTATGAAGTCATACCTTCTAAGTCACCTCAGTGAAACCAGTGTAGCCCACTGGATTAAACTTCTAAGTGCAGCAGTGCCTAAAAGGAAAGAGTCCCACAGGAGGGAAGACTGGAGGCCATAAGGCAGGAGACAATACAAAATCAGGAACACATTTTCCGAAAGTGGTGGGCTTGGGGGAAGAGGGGCGTGAAATAAACAAAACGTCCCAATAATTTAATGGCAGATCTAGAAGACAGCATTTATAGCTATTCCGGGACTCTCCAACAAAAAGCTTTTCCTGGATGCACAGACATTCATAATACTGATCACGCTCAGTTGACAGCTCTGGCTTGTACACGTGGTCACGACGCCCTTTGTACAGCAGAGGAGAGCACGACAGGGTGCCCGGGAGGCATCTGGGCAGCACACAGAAAAAGGAAAGGCTGAACTCCCCTAACAGAACCCCATTAAAAAAAAACTTTGTCTATTACAAAGTCACGTTTTCCATTTTTTCCGCTTTATAAAGTCAGCGATGCTGGAGGGTGTCTAGCGGAATCCGTCCTCCAGGAATGAGTGCAAAAGGGGAGCACGAGGCTCAGGGACGTCCCCTCAGTGAGCAGATGGAAGGGCCAGCCGGAGACCTCCCATCCGTTTCGGACAAACACACACATACAGAAAAGGATTATTGCCAGCTTGTGTACTTTCACAATGTGATTTTTGTATTTCGAAAGCTTGAATTGTCCCTGAAAGAAAAAAATGGGAGAAAAGAGAGCATTCAATACACAGGTCATCTCTAGGCAACACACACACACACACACACACACACACACACACACACACACACACACACGGGGAAACCTGGCCTCGGCAGCTCTCGGGCCCTCCTGACACCCCAGGACCTTCCTTCCTTGCTCATCTAATGCCAACACAGCAACCTGCCTCCCAAGTCCCTTCAACCACTTGGACTCAACTGGTTGCAATTACAAAAGGTCAGAAACAACCCAAACGCGTGTGAACAGGGGACTAAAAATTAATTAATAGGGGACTAAATATTAAAGGGATACTGTGCAGCTTAAAAAAAAAGAAAGGAAAAGAAACTCTCTACTAATATAGAAAGATCGCCATGAGAAACTGCTAACAGTAAGGTGCAGAACAATGTGTGGACCTGATGTGCTGCCTCCTGTGTAAGCGAGGGTGGAGGAAATAAGGCTCATATCTGCCTCAAGGAAGTCATACATGATAAAACGCTGTTACCTGGGGCGGTGTGGTGGCAGGGGAAGGGACACCGTGGAAGCTGGGCAGATGGAGAAAGAGTGGGACGGAAACCTCTTTCTCTCTTACACACACACACACACGCACACGCTTTTTTTTAAAAAAATTGAACCACAGATTGTATTACATATTCAAAACAATCAACCAACCAACCAAAAATCCCTTGGTTCAAAACTTATAGCTGCTTATGAAAGGATATTCCAAGAGGTGAAGCCTGAGTACACTTTACTTTAGAAACTTAGCACGTGCACACACACGTGCATGCGTGCGTGTGTGCGTGTGTGTGTGTAACAGATCTTGTGATGTCTTCTTAGTTGCCTCCTATTGGATGCAGACAGGTTTGGCCGCCCACTAGTACCTCTCCTGTTCCAGCCTAGAAATCCAACAACACCTTAGCAGTTCGCATCGCCATTTTAATCCCCAAATCCCAGGGTTGGAAGGGGCTTTAAAGGTCACTGCATCTACTGCTCTGGCCCAGTGCTTCAGACTTAAATTTGTCTGAAATTTTGAGACAGAAATTCTCATTAACCTGATTTTGGAATGATTTCTTCCATTTAATTTTAATGGAACATTCTAGAAGCTTTGGTTTTAATTGACCTGTCTTAAAATTGCTACAATTGATAGGGTATCTGGCAATTGGTCCAGAGTGAATTAATACTGACGAAGGAATATGCTCAGCCCAGCCAAACAGCAGTTTTCTCCTGCTGTTGGCTAACAGATACTCCTCCATGATGGTGGCAGGCTGACAGTAACTCACAGCCCTCACTACACAGAGAATAACTGCAGACAAGTACACTGAGAGGAAAACTGGATGGAGCTGGCGTGGGTGAACTCTGTCTGGGAAGAAACTGATGTTATCTCAAAAGCCCACTGGTATTTTTGTAACTGACATGCATGACCGTGCAGCTCAATGATCAGTGCTATTGAGAATTTCAATGATTTCCATCTAAGGAGTTGAAGACTGAACACAAAGAGAACTTAGTGGGGTAATCATCTTTTTAAAGGGCCTTTCAAAAGGGCAGACCCCACTGAGGGGCTGCAAGAAGCTAGCAAAGAATAAGAATGCATCTGATCATAAGACAGAGAAAAGCAGGTGTAACTGAGGTGTGCTATTTGAGTCCCCTTAGGGACGCTGTGCTGTGACAGAGTCTGCACAACGGAGGACACCTCTAATAACAAAGAAGTGGTTAGGAAGAAGGATTTGCTGCTTCTTTCTTCCCCTTTGATGCCATCTCTGTCCCCAAAGATCAACTGGATCACAAAAGTCAATCAGCAGGGAGACTAGAAAGCCAGGGGTGCAGGAAGGTAGAGTCAGAGAACCTTCTGACTGTGGGAGAATTATCTGTCTTATCTGGAGTAAGAGAGATGGCAGGCAAATATCTGGACTCAGCCCTTTCTGCTGTTTAGTGATGTAAAGAAGAGAATCTTTAGGATTAATCATCACCATACGCAGGCCACCTACGTTCTGGAGAACTCCTGCACTGTGCTGGGGCTGGGCCAGAACAAACCCTCCCGGTGGCAGGTAAGCTGAAGGGCTCTATAACACCTTCCCACTAAGATACGTAATATTTACTCTAATTCTGTTGCCACAGATCTCTTCATAGTCAGAAATCTCTAAGAAGTCAGAATCATTCTAAGGTTTATTTGTAAAATGGAAATGGGGAGGGCCAGAGTAACAGAGCCAGGAGAATCGAGCTGAGTTTTTCCAGAGTCTGAGATAAAGAAAAACAAAGAGCAATGAGGGTGGGCAACAGGCTCCTGACAATGACAGGCTGAAGCAGGCGGGTGGCAGCTGGCGGCTCAGGTCCAGCCCTTCTAAAAAAAAACAAAGTGGGTTGAGAAGAGCTTGGTGCCAAATTTAGTCTGAGGAATGTGTTCACCTCAAACCAGCTGGGAACTAATCCTCAGTTATGTCCCTCACCCCAGGCTGCAGGGCACAGAGAGATTAAGAGAAAGGGAGAAGGTAGACAGGAAGTGGCAGAGGCCACAAGCAATTTTTCTTTTTCTTTTTTTCTTTTTAAAAGATGGGCTTCTCTTCTTTTAAAAGCAAACTAAAATTTAGACAATCTAGACTGAGCTCCGGAAAGCTAGACCCTCCAGGCACCTAGCAATGTGCAGACTATTGGGAAGGTTTCTGGGTTTGGGTTTTTTCAATGGCTTTCAATGATATAACAGATCGTTTAGAAGGAAATGATAACATTTTTACATCACGGTCTTCAGGGAATCATTCTCTGGCTATTCAGCTGTCCAGCCCAGGCCAGCTCTGGCTTCCTGCTCTCTCCCTCCCTGAAAAGCAAATAAAATTGCAAACCCCCTAGGTTTACTAGGGCAAACTTCAATCTCTCATTTCTACCGAGCGACCACACCAACTTCATTCGCCATCAAGAGAGACCACTGCTTCTGTGCATGTCAGCCTAGACACGCAGGGACCCAGAATCTACCCCACCCCCCGACCGCCCCAAACCAGCAGCTAACTGAGACTTCTACTGAAGCCATGGTTAAAAGGGCGGTGTTTATTTGTAATGGTAATAGAGGTCAAATGACATAGTCCTAAAATATTAGCAGCCACATGTAATGTCACAAAACATCAGATAAATTGAGGAAAAGTATTTGTGGTTCAAGAATTATTTAAATAGCAGTTTTTTATTTCTTCATAGATAATGATCTACTTGGAAGGGAGAAGAGGGAGGGAGGACAAGAAGGCTAAAGTTTGGGGCCTCTAAAATGGCAGCTCAAACCACCACAAGCTGGGTATGCGCATCTTCTTGGAACACCCCTTTTACCACTTACAAGGTTAAATCAATAAAGGTGAAATATGAAGTCTGTTAGGACAATGAAGTGAGTCGGGTTTTTTTGTTTAGACTCTAATACTCCTCTCATTCTCCCAAGTCTGTGCTTCAAGGAGAACACCTAACCCATGAATGCTCCCTTCAATTTGCCCTATAAAAAAGATATTGGGGGGGGCAACAAAAGGAACAAAGAGACTACAAAACAGCAATTATGCAACTTACACAACTATATGACTTTTCAAAGCAATTCAAAGATCTTTGTCCTGGGGAATTTAGTGTTAGCTAAGGGGAGAGGGAATAATTTTAAGTCTTCTTCCATTCTGTCTATTCCAATTTCATTTTAAAGCTTTTTTTTTTTTTTTAATGGAAACTAAGATGCTGTTGAATTTTAAAGGCACCACCATTAAGAGGTAAACGCTTCCAATTAAACTACGACAAAAACCTTTCTTATCACATTCATTGTAAGCATCCCAATTTTAGGGATATTAAAAGCAAAAAAAAAAAAAAAGGAACCTTAGAATTAAATATGGTAATGCTATTAAAACAAATCCATTATAGCAGCAGGCCTCTGGAAATTTAACTGATTTATTTTGAATATCTGCTGTTTTCCAGCCTACAAATCAATGTATCAGTATTAGAGCTGATACATGTTTTTCATCCACCTCAGAATTCTATATTGACTATACTTTACAGATAAACTCTTTAAATTGCAATTTTGAAAATCTAATGTTATCATCTAGAAGCTGAATTTATAATAAAGGAATTAAACTATTGATAAAACAGATATGAGTGGCATGAGTGTATAGGAATTCTGGGACTGTTTATTACTCAGACCCCTGGCCACCCGCTTCTGTCCCTCACAGTGTCATGCCATCTCTTTAGCCCATCTGAGGAATGTAGGTCTCCTTTTCTTGAAAAAGCCTCCCTTTCCTCCCAGGAGAGGGGAGTTCTGAAGCAGCTACTACAGCTGACATGTTCTTTTTCCATTTTAGAAATTCTCCATTTCTTAGGGATGGGTTTGGGGCGGGGATAGTTACTGTCCAGGAATGTGCTCTCAGGTCGGGCACATGGAGATACTGTCCTTTTATCCATTCCTCTCATCCAGAATAAATTTACCCAATTCAACTCCTTCTGCTAAAGAGACAGACATGGACTTGGAACTCCCTTAACTGAAATACAAATATTCTTAAAGTGAATGCTTCAGTTGACCCAGACTTCGATATCCCAGGGTCTCTCTCTGCCAGCAAACACGTGGTGGTCTAGCCACAATACAACCTGGAACCGTGCCTCCTACGCAGCCCTGACATCTACCCCCGGTTCACTTTAACCGCTGAAACTCAGAAGTTCCGTCACTTGTTTCCTCACAACTGACAAATACCACCAGCAAACGAGACATACCTCTCACCTAACCCATATTGTGGCCTGTGGAACTGTCCTATTAGTCACAGGACACTGTCAGATGGCTTAAAAATGGCCACGTCCGGGCAAAAGGAAATGGATCTCTGGTCCATTTCTAATCATGGAATGTTGGCACCCGAAGACACCAGAGACATGTTAGTCCATGGAACCTCATTTTCCAAATCAGAAAACAGAAGTGTAGTGAGGCTCATTGACCTGCCCAGGGCTTCACCAGGAGACACGTGACCCAGGGAGGCTAAGTCAGTGGCTTTGGACTCAGCAGTTTCCTCCGAGACTGTGGCATCAGTCAATGGGGAGGGGCTGGAGCAGGCTCAATGCTGGCAGAGGCAAGCCTGGGGGCAAGTGGGGAGAGGGCATCCCCTTGGGAAGAGGGTCCTACGGCTGAGAGGTATGTCACAAAGTTACAGAGAAGGTAGACAAGGCCCTACCCTGAGTGTGAGAGACAGAGGGGGAGCGTCCGATCAGCGGCCGCTGCTGTTCACCAGGCCATGAAACTCCTCCCAGGCCCTGGCAAACCAGAGACAAAAAACACAATAGTACATTCAGATCAAAGGCTTTTTAACAAAGAGAGAACAGACAAGATAAACCCACATCCCATTTCAGATACCCTCAAGGTCAAGTGGAGCCCACCGATACCTGGAAGCACAGCAGTGAGGTTCTCCTCCTAGACTTTCCTCTCAGCTTAGCAGGGTGGCCGGCACCTCTCAGGGGCAGCTGGCACTTCTCCTGGCTCGTCTCCTGGCTAAGTCTGGCCCTCACTACTCCCTAGAGGATTTGCACGTCCTTCGAGCCACTCCTTCAACAAGTCTACAGGGGAGACCAGTGAGGTCAGAGCTAAGCTCACCCACCACGGGAGACACCTCCAATTCCCTGAGGCGAAGGGCAGCCGTGCTTTCTGCCTTGGGGACCTGAGGACAGGTGGCAGAAACTATCTTTCTTCATCAGGCCTCACCCTGACGGTAAAGGCAGGTACCCAACAGCATTACAATGTCCAAAGACGCAATGAGGAAATTACACCACTTTATCTGCTTTCGTATTTCCAAGCTTCTGACCCTTCTAAACTCAGACCCAAATTCTTATCAGGTTACATGTTTCTGGTAATACCCAAGTAACTATTATCTTAAAATTTAAGTTGTATACGTCACAGCAGCTCAAAACTTCCAAGGGCCAATGCTCAACACAACTTTAATGCTTATTAACTTAATTTAGAAATTGGAGTTAGAAAGGGATAAGAAATGTGACTGAGGGTAGAGTCTCTTGGAATGATGCTCCACAAAGACCAGGGCCTTGGTGACTGCTGGCCAAAAACCAGGAGAAAGCTAGATCCCCTGTGTATCCGGGAGCCCTAACACACCTCAAGTTTTCTGAGGAGCTTATGTCCTCCCTTTTTTTGCCTTAACCATTTTTCAGCCACTTAGGGACAAAGTGTCAGGTAACTTCCCTGGGAATTATATATAAAATGGGTAATTTGGTGTCTTTAAATCTAAAATTCCTTACTGTCAATTATTCCATTCTTGGTTTAAAGGGGTGATATACCCATGGTGACAACATATAGGGTTTAACGTGCTAAATTATTAGCTCACTACAGGTTTAATATTATAACCACTAAAATATATTTTATCAGTACGTCTCCTACAGATAGCTTTTCTTTTTTTAAATAGGAAGGGATTAAATACAGAGACCTGGCACAACAAATTCATTCTTCCAGGCAATATTCACATCAGTTTCATTAGTATTTCCCTCTTGTAAACAGCAGCATTTATAAGTTAATGATGTATCTCTCGGAATAAGAGATTGATCTGAAGTTAATGGTTTCTTCAGAGAGAGTATTGCCAAAATACTGATACATGTATGTTAACTGAAGGAAAATGGAAGAGCACCCTTAAGCATGCCAGTCTTTATCAATTCACAAACTCAGTTTCCACAGAAAGACATCTGCTTCACAGCTCCTTCTGGAGAGATGGTAACGTGGTGAACTTTGAGAGTCCACGAGTGATGTCAGAAGGTCATGTCACTCTTCACTCCAAATGAAGATAAGGAGAAAGCAAAATCTGACGCTTGGGCAACGACCCAGGAAACCCCTCTCTTGCTCTAAAGGTGAGACTTAAATTCTATTTAAGCAATTTAGGTGTCAACAAGAAATTACATGGCTGTGTTGAAGCTTCACCTCATTTATCCTTTTGTTTCCAGAAAGCCCTACACTAGTCCAAACAGAAGTTCTCTGTGTCAAGAACCTTCAGAAATATGGATGCCAGAGTTCCCCTCTAATCCAGTTTAGTATTAAACTGCCCTCCCATTTTCTCCAGCAGTATTTTCTTCATATGTAAAAACTTCAACATGAAGAATGTGGGCAAAGAAGTTTCCTCATAGGGATTCAGTGGAGATCAAATAGCTGATCACAGTCACAGGTACAATTGCTGGTTCTCACAGGCTAATGCTTGACTAAGAGGCAAATCAAACGCCTAAAACTAGGTGCCAATGTTCTAGCTTTTTTCCATCTGGCATCCCAGGCATATTAGTAATATTAAAACATTTCTTTTAAAGGTAAAGAAAGAACAAGTTAAATGTTAAAACTGTCATGTATATTGAGTTTCTTAAAAAAAATATCCTTTTTTAAATTACCGTGAGATTAACATAGCCTACAGGGCATTCTAAATAGATTCGAATGACAGGATGACCATGAGTCCTTTAGAGACCACTTTTCACCAACGCAAATTCTGAGAGCAGGGACCTCATTTCTGTGTAACTCTGTACTTGTCCTTACTCTGGCCCAAATCTCAGTTCACAGCCTTGCACTCCGCTGGCCCTCACACTCATGGACGAACTTGGCCTCCTGCTAGTCTGGGCTTTACCTTGAACATCAGCATGGGGGAACATTTCACAAATGCAAAGCCCAGCAATTATGCTGGTATGACCCAGTGCCACCTGGCTATGATTTAGCCATGGCAAGAGAAGGGATGGTTGGTTCTTGCCTACAAAGTTCAATGTTTAAATACAATGAAATCTAGACGTGGTGAAGTCCCCCTGATTCGACCCATTTCTCCTCTAGAATAAATGAATAAAGAGAGGTCACCTACCCTCAGCTCTCTCTGCAGAGGGGCCTGGTCAGTCTTCCCAACACTGTGGCCCACTGAGTGCAGCTGGCCCTGTCTTCCCTCTCCCATTCCAGGCCAGAGGCACGAAGGGACTCAAGAGACTACTCCAAAGAGGAATTTCCTCACAAAAGGCACTGATGCTCTCTATGGCTCTGTGCCCCAAGTCTTATCCTGGTGGTCCCATGATTCTGGGTTGCAAGTCTGGCTGTGTTATGAGATTGTCCTCAAAATGGCGGATACAGTGAATCACCTGATGCCTGCAAGGACCCAAATCTCTGAAATCTCAGCTATGATTGGCCTCATTAGAAAGAGCCACACCCCTGAGCTAACACTCAATTGAACCAGTTTCACGTTTCTCAGTGGGACCCACGCACCCTTAAGGGGCTAACAGTTGGCAATAAGCAAGGGTACGAGGCGGCAGGCAGCTTCCCCTCTGCAGCAAAGCAGCTCATCACGCCCTGTGCGCAGCAGCATCAGCCTCTCAGGAGTGCAGCAGGAAAAGGCCACAAGCAGTGTGATCAGGGGAAGCCTGGGAGAACCAGATAGTTGAAAAAGGACACTGGAGACTGGACTGAAACAGAGCAAGGTGGAGGCACGCTTGACTGAGAAATCTAAGCCACCCCTGAAAAAATGCCCCTCACCATTTCCAGGAGCCCTAATCTCCAGAGTAGGTGGGAGAGAACTGCTCGCTCTTTCTTCCTCATTTCCCTTGAGTTCTCAAGTCCAAGCAGCTGCTGTTCCTTGGCTCAAACAGAGCCATACCTGTGGGAGAGCCACAAGGAGCAGAACAAAGCAGAACAGTTCCGGTTTCTGTTCAGATGTGGCAAGGATCACAGGGGTCCCAGGGTCAGTTTGGTGCTTTCTGATCAACCCTTACTTTGGAAGGTGACATCAAGCTCATCCCCTGGACCAGTTACATTAGCTGAAATTAAGGTCAATACATGTAACATTATAGTGGAAGGCAAGAGGGAAAAGGCCATAGAAGGTAATTCTTTGACAAACGCTGAAAACAGAGAGGATAGGCATTTCCGTACATCAACAAATCTCCATCTTCTAGGTCCTTCAACCAATTTGGGGTACGTAATAGAAAAAAGCAACGACACGAACACCTTCAGGATGCTGAGCCCAGGGCACTTTAGCCCCAGTGTGTGTTCTGTGGGATCCCAGGCCACGTGGAGCCCGATGGTCAGTGAGGATGGTACAGCTCAGGGCGCTGCTGCCGTAATGGAAGAGCACAGCCACTCTGGCAAACTCCACGTTATGCCCACAGCCACCTTCACGGGCGCGATCAGGCAACCTGGCCTAGTGCGGGCAAGTGTTTCATTTTTGGTTTTGGTGGCAGCTCCTCAGAAAGCCTAAAGTAACGTAAGGCTTGCTGAAATTCTACATGCAAGTTAGGGGCCCGAAGGCCAAGCTGTAGCACATACACGCCAAGCCACAAGCACGTGAGGGGCTGGCACGTGCTACGTATGGTCAGAAGCCCTAAGGAGCACACACTCAAGCAGGACAAAGACATCTCCCCACCCCAGGTCCTGATGCACAACAACCCTGGGGACTGGCAGGAAGGGAAGGGCTAGAACCTTGAGACCGTGCAAGCAGGGCGAGCTCAAAGAGGAAGATGATCTGGCTCTAAGGGGAGAGCAGAAGGGAGAAGGCTGGCAAAGAGCTTGTGGCTTGGGTGGCTTTGGCACAGTGAGAAAACCCCATTAACACAAAGCAAGGAAGCTCTATACATACAGCCGCACACAGACGGAAGCAGGGCTTTACCTCCAAGCAAGAAATTTCTTTGAAGTGAGACAAACAAAGTCAGCAAAGCAAAGGCCAAGGATCCCCCTTTCCAACCTTACAGACTTTCAAGCTGAATTCTAAATCAGAAATCACTCTGTTCTGGTCATCAGCATGACTAGATGGAAACTAAAATTCAAATACCAAAAAAACGGGGTCTCATTTTGAGAGCTAGATATCACCTCGTTATGCCGGACCTCAGCAGAGCTGGAACAAAATACCATGTGACGTTATACAATGGGCTTATGAAAATGAGGCTGCGTTCCCCGGATGGCCCTCCACGGAGAAGTCTGTGCCATTCCTTAATGTGGTGACAGTCAGTCTGAAAGGCCACTTCTTTGATGCACCATAAAGAGCAAGAGCATGAGACAAGCTAGTTTAGCACCGTTTATTAAGTGATCTCAGCTGCTGTTGTAGCTGCTGCGTGTCAGCCTGTTCTTAAAACATAAAATGCTCTTCCGATTCCTCTTGTCCGGGACAGAAGGGTCTTCCAGGTAGCACGCCAACAGAACAAGAGACTCCGATGATGCCAGCTTCAATGATGGTGCCATCCAGAGAAGGAGAGGGTCATGGCACATTCAACCGCGGCTTCCAGAGGTTTTGAAAAAGGAGCCTTTGGGGGCCCAGCCTGCCTGGCATTCTAGTGGAAGTGCAAAATGTTGGCACATTGGGAGAGAAAGAGAGGGAGACGCGCGGGCAAAGTAGCATCTAGGTATCAAGGAGGGTTTTTCTGGTCCCTGTAGCTGCAGGGCTGAAGTACTAGGCAGACCTCTGGATAAAGCAGCAAGCAGCAGACTAAAGCAATAAGCCCAAAGGCTCT
Organism: Hyperoodon ampullatus; assembly: GCF_949752795.1. Lineage (NCBI taxonomy): Eukaryota > Metazoa > Chordata > Mammalia > Artiodactyla > Ziphiidae > Hyperoodon > Hyperoodon ampullatus. The sequence continues at coordinate 7,772,139 of NC_136921.1, forward strand.
CCTAGACTCTAAGGACTTGTACGTGTTTCTACAAAAGTCAGGAAGAACTGCTTCAGGGTATTAGAGAGGGAGAACAGTGGAGAGGGGAGAGCTGAAAAATACCTCTTTCCCTTTCCTATCCAGGTGAAAAGGTTGCTTCTAGGGGGAATGGGGGTGGGGAGCATTTGGGAACCTTGAATGTAAGAGTTCTAGAAAAGGTAGGTGTGGGTCTCTCCAGCCTAGACTGAGTCTGGCTGGAGGGCAGAAACTACTTGTATTCCAGAACAAAGAATAGGAAAAATCTGCCTAGAGAAAAAAAACAATGCTGACCCGGGACTGCCGAGGCAAGCCATCAGGGTCATGGCTAGCTAATAACTGTTGGTGGCTACAATGAGCCACACCCAGCCATGTGACACAGACCACCTCCTATGGCAGCATTCCCAATTAAAAACTGGCGCTTAGCTAGTTTAAGCCAGTTCCACCCACAATATGATCTGTAAATTCAGGGGGAAAAGATTCCCAAATGGTCTGCCTGCTGAACACCATGGCTGGGCTCACTACCAGTAATGCTTTTAATAAGCAGGATGATGATATTATTGCTAATGATGACGATGAGAGCAATAATACTTGGCCCTGTAAGAGCTTTCTCCGTCTGAGGACCTTCAATTACAAAGATTAAATCAGCCTCAAACAACCCTGTTGGGTAAAGCGTTATTATCCCCCATTTTCCGATGGGGAAACTGAAGCAGAGCGGCAGAGAGACTTTTCAAAGGCACACACTGATATCAGAGTCAAAGGGGAGAACTAGACCTCCAAGGCCTGGCTCCTAGTTGGCTCGCTCTCCCTCCAGTTGTGAGAAAAATCTAACAGCCACCCCCACACGTTTTCAGAATAACCTGGATTTATTTATGACATTCAATCACTGAAGGAGCAACCCTAGCCAGTGATTCTCGTTTGTGGACGTCCAGCTCCACTTCCCTGAGTCTCAGGTAGACTGCAAAGCTGACTCCCCCTTCGGCATCCATGCTCCCCTTAGCTTCTACTCCCACAAACACGCTACTCTGCTGCCTCTACGAGTTCAGCTCTACACACAAGGAAATGGAGTCAGCACTCCTGATACGAAGTCGATTTCCCAGGACAAAGAAGACAGATGGAAGCTAACAAGTTAAAAAGACATGCAAAAGTGGAGTGAGGGGCAGACAGGGAGGAGGGCCTTACTGTTCAGTGAAATTATCTTAAAAAACAGCAAGAAAAAGAGCACTTTGTCTTTCATTTTACGACAGTGGTTAGTGCGTGAAAGACAAGACAGCCTGTGTAAATAAAGCCAGCCCAGGCAGTGCAACTGGGGTTCTGCAGAAGGGCTCTCTCTCGCACAAAGCACCCCACAGTGTAGGTGCACAGGGAACCTCGCCAGCAAAGAACTGCCACAAGTGGCCAGAAGCACTAGGGGAAGACTGGTCTGTCCCTTCTCCTGACGTCAGTCTCCGTACGACCACATTCCTCTGGGCCCAACTAAGGACCTACTTTTGCTAAACTTAGGGACACGCCCCCCGCAAGCCCCCACAACACGTACTTGATGCTGTCGGTGTGGGTTTTGTATTCCATAATGGTGTTGGGAGGTAGGTTAAGCACTCGCCGAAGCGTATCCCGGATGCGGGCTGTGGTGGCTTGGTCGCTGGCAGTCTTATTCCATATTGAAATAATGTCCTCCTACAGGAGGAACGACAGAAGGAATCATCAAAGCAAATCGGAGGCAGTGAGAAGAGTAAAGGCAACATGCGAAGCAGACCTGCCCGTGGGGTGGCTTACCTGAAACCGGACAGAGACCACAGCCCCACAGATCTCCTCCCCGACCATGAACTGTTCCCCCAGCATGGCCAGGATGAGATTCTCCCAGCAACGGGACGCCAAGCCCTTCCGCAGCCGAATAATCCACTTTCCACCATTTTTATTTGCATCATCCTGTGAAAAGGGAGAAAGCATTTAAAGTTAAAATATGGTTTCACAGCTCTTTTGCTTTTGCTTTAGGGCCAACGATCCCTTGATCACTAAGAAGTCTTGTTGCTTCCCAATTATTCAACTCTATAGGAAAAAATGGCCAAACGGACCCTTTAAGAATAATCCTCTCTTGGAATTCCCTGGCGGTGCAGTGGTTAGGGCTTGGCACTTTCACTGCCGGGGCCCCAGGTTCGATCCCTGGTCGGGGAACTAAGATCCCGCAAGCCGCGGCGTAGCCAAAATGATAATCATCATCATCATCATCATCATCATCATCCTCTTTTTTCAGAACTACATCAAAATGAAATGATGTCAGATTTCAAACACAGATCACTCCTTACTTCATTCGCCAGAAGTTTATCAAGAGTTACCATGTCCCAAATACAGACATGAAGCCTCAGTCTCTACCTAGATCCAGTCTAGTGAAGAAGATAGACAAGAAAATTAATTACAGCAGTACAGTTTGACAAGTACTGCTGTAACAGAGATATGCATAGGTAGTTCAGAAAGAACATGACAGAAACACCCAAGAAGAGGAAAACATTTAAGCCGGGTCTTGAGGGACACAGGAGTTAGCCAGGTAAAGCAGGTGAAGGGCTCTGCAGGCATTGGGAAGAATATGGCAGTGTGCAAACTCTGACTGTGAGACAGAGATGCAAAGAGGAAGGTCTAGCTACAGTGAAGGGAGGATTTAGAGATGATGGGTGACAAGTCCTGAAAGGTAATTAGGTGCAAGATCATGTGTGTGATGGAGAGCTGCATAAGATTTTTAACTGGGGTATGTGTGGGTGATCCCGTTTGTCTTCTAGAAAAACACTCTCGCATCAGAATAGAGAAGATAGGCTACAGCGAAGAGATCATAGTACTCAGCTCTGGGTCTCCAGTTGCTGCCCATAAGCTTATTTTTACTCACTTTAATCATATGTACCCTATGGTAATATATTACACACACACAAAACCAGTTCTATGGGAAGAGTAATTTTAAAAAATCCTTTAATGTTGTTATAATACCATGTTAGTGATAAAACAATCTTTGAAAACCATCCACACAGACAAACAATGGAATCAGTGCCTTTTCCTAGAGGTCCCATTTCCAAGGGACCAAATAGTGACGCAGCTTTCAGAGAAGACTTTAAAATACTTCTTTAGAATTAAAAAAATTTTTTTTTTATTTTTTGGCAGCACTGCGAGGCACGCAGGATCTTTGTTGCCCGACCAGGGATCAAACCTGCACCCCCTGCAGTGGAAGCGCACAGTCTTAACCACTGGACTGCCAGGGAAGTCCCGAGAAGACTATAAAATACTTTCAATTTTGACATGGCTTTAAAAACGAATAAAAAAATTTAAAAAAACCAAACCAAACAAACAACAAACCCCCAAAACAAAAAACTTGCTCAGAAAAGCAGTCTGAGGCTTTCAGTTCTCACCTCCCACATGGGTTTAATTCCTTCTTTGAAGAGATGGAAGTCACTGTGGCCTGTCAGGTCCCCGGGACGTACCATGTGGCTGTAAAACCTCCAGAACTGCTCCACCTGCAGAGAGAAGACAGCAGAGTGAAAAGATGTTTCTTATGCTTCTTTGAATGAATGTGAGATTTAAGAGAAGAGCATAAACATGGAAGACACTCTGCTAGAGGCTCTACTCTCTGGAGGTTAGGTTTTCATTTGGGGGACTGTGTGGGAAGGAAGGCATGTTAAAGGAAAGCACACTGTATATTTTGATAAAAGAATAATGTAATATTGTTGATACAAGAATAAACTCTTCAGGTGAGAAATGCCAGCCTCAGCTAGGAGCCTTAGTTGGTCAATGTCAATACATACTCTCCTGCAGAAGTCACAGGATAATCATCACATGATGTAAGGGGACCTTGTTTTTACACAATAAAAATGACTTAAGTCTTGAGACAGATTAAATGCCACATAACCTCAGCCTGAATGTATTTCTTTAGAACCAAATCACTTTTAAAAAAATACAGTATTATTAACTGTGTGAGTTAACTAGTCATTGTGCTGTACATTACACGCCCATGACTTATTTATAACTCACTTCTTCTTTTTTTTTTTTTTTTTTTTTTTTGCGGTACACGGGCCTCTCACTGCTGCAGCCTCTCCCGTTGCGGAGCACAGGCTCCTGATGCGCAGGCTCAGCAGCCATGGCTCACGGGCCCAGCCGCTCCGCGGCATGTGGGATCTTCCTGGACCGGGGCACGAATCTGTGTCCCCTGCATCGGCAGGCGGACTCTCAACCACTGCGCCACCAGGGAAGCCCCATAACTGCACTTCTTGATTGAAGATGTTTACCATCAAATATAGCATTAGCTACAATGAAATACATTTTATTTCTGTTTAGTTACTGAGCATTAAGTGACAGAATCAAGCACATGCACTACTCCATACCATGGTGCCCTTGCTCAGGCCAGGACGGTCCAAAAACCAAGCAGGACTCAGCCTCTCGCTTAGGGTTTAAGTCCCTTTTCTTAGCTAGACATTTTCTCTTTGCTCCTCCTTCACAGTCCTGTTAGAAAATTAGACATATTTCTCTATAAAATGTATGCTTATTTATATTCATCATGCTATTTGTTTCTCTCACTAGAGATTTGATAGGAGAGATTACTTCCCTATTCCTCTGCAATTCATGGGGAATAGCCACAAAGTACTGGCCAGTGAAGTGCACACTTTAGGAGGAAAGAGAAAATGTGGAACAGTCTGAAGAAACAGTTGGTATTTGCCAAGACATTGCTGGCTCTAAATTAAACATGAAGCAAGATTCCATAATGCACAGCTGAAAATGGGTACCAAGCAGACAGAGACTCAGGTCATACTCCTAGATCTGGATAGCAACTGAGGAGAAACAGACCTCAGACTGTGTGAAATGGCTGTGCCTTCCATTCCTCTAGAGAGCAGGAACACGGGAAATGTCTCAGGTTACAAAGAAATTAGGAATGAATGCCATCTGTAGGACTTCAACGCAGTGTTTCATCTCAGCCACTGCCATGCTTAATTACACCCAGTGATTTGGGACAGTGAGTGGTCATATGCATACAATGAGCAATAATCTTTTCCCACCCTAACACAGTGCAAAGTAATGAAGTATGCCTACTAGAAACCGTGGCTCACTGTGAATCAGGACTTGAGGGGGGGGTGGGGACAAAGTACACCAACCATTCCCAATCCTCCAATTGAGCATTGCTTTATTAACCGTTTGGTCTCCACCAATCTTAAAGCCATCCTATATAATCTTATACCCAGAATCCTATATCCAAACCATAAGAGAGATGAAATAGTAAGCAGATTGAGAAATAGTATTAAACTTTTATCTTTTTTCCTTCTCTTAAGGCAATTTTCATTTTTGGAACTCCCAACTGAAACCAAAAAATAAACATTTAGACTCAGAATATAAAGTGCAGAAAAGACCTCAGAAATCACCTCAACTACCTTCTTCATTTTCTAATTGAGTAAACGGTTTCAGAACTTGCCCTAGCCCACAAAGTCAAGCAGCAGAAGAGATGACACTTGTGATCCCCACGTCCAATGCTATTTCCATTTCAAGACACGGCTTTCTTAGTTACCTTAACTTCAAGAACTTTTTAAATGTTGTCAAACACTAGGATTGAGGGCAAATGGCAAATACTGCTTTGGCATCATTGGTTTTACAATGTAATTATTTCTTTGTGAGGAATTTAATATTGTGAGGCATTTCCCAATGCCTTGAATTACATGACATTGGTGAGTAGAAAGAAGCATTAACCCAAGGTGATGCTGATGATAGACTGTTCAACTCAGCATATATGCCCAAAGAAAAGAAAACAAAAACCCTCCTTGAGCAAGTTGGGTAAATTCATATATACCTTTCTTAAGAGGGAAAGAAAAATGCTAGAAATAGTTATAATTACGCTAAAATGAACAAATTCCTGAATGAAAACTTACTCCCCAGTTCAGTTTCTTCTCTGATCCTCTGAGCGCTTAACCAGTTGTTTACAACATAATGGCTGCCATTTTACCTGTAATGTCTAGCAAGCAATCAAAATGTCTGTGGATTCAGGAATGTTAGGACTACATGGATATTTTTAAGTTTAATTCTACTCTTCTCTCTGCCAAGAATTCCTTCCTCTTCTTATCACATGTTCAAATGCTTTAAATTCAATCTCAAACCCATCTCCTCCCAAGAGGCTTCTCCAAGGTGAAATTAATCCCTTCCCTCTGTACTCCAAGAGCACTCTAGCCAGGCCTTTCTTACAGCACTTCCCACTGCCTCCCTGTATTGGAAATTCCTGGGCATGTCTTATTTCCCTAAGGGCAAGGTTTTGTATTCATTTTAGAACCCTATTAGTGCCTTGAATTCATTCAACATTTCTTGAACCAAATATATACCAGTGCACAAGCTATTTTTAATAATTCAAAAAAGCCTAGGGCTTCCCTGGTGGTGCAGTGGTTGAGGGTCCACCTGCCGATGCGGGGGACACGGGTTCGTGCCCCGGTCCGGGAAGATCCCACATGCCACGCAGCGGCTGGGCCCGTGAGCCATGGCCGCTGAGCCTGCGCGTCCGGAGCCTGTGCTCCGCAATGGGAGAGGCCACAACAGTGAGAGGCCCGCATACCGCAAAAAAAAAAAAAAAGCCTAAATTTACTGGTGGTAAGAGAGCACAGGCCAACTAAAACAAGATCTTTGCTTTTGGCTGAAATTATAGCAACTCAGCATAGTAATCAGATGATCTGATTATCAGTTACATATGCATATCTGATTAATAATAAACAGATAAATATAGCTTCTTCTAGTAAACAAACATTTTTAAAAACTGGAGCCTCTTGGCATGCATTTTGGTATATGGAAGAGTAAAAGAGTACAGGCTCTGGAAGGTGGTTGTCACAGCCTAACCCAACCTGAGCTTCAATACTGGTTCCTCCACTTAATCAAGTCAATTATCACAGACTTGAGACTTCAGATCAGATACTTAACCAAGTCTCATTTTTCTTATTTGTAAAATACGGATAACATCACTGACCTCATAGGGCTATCATAATGATCGAAGGAAATCACACAAAGTGCTTATTATTGTGTCCTTCCTCTTTACTAATTTATTGTAAAATTTATTTTCTATTATAGTTTTCTTTTCCAGTGTCTGCATTTTAAACTTGACAAATACCTCAATAATTTCAAGAAAATAACAAATCCTGCATTTGATTCGGCCCAGAAATTGACTGTACTGCACCTACAAAATATATAACAATCTTCACTGAACAAGACCGGTTTTAGTCGCAGACAGCTTCTCAGGGTGCACAACTCCAGCTACCTGTGAGGGAGATAAGACAGAGCGTGGGCCCTCTGTACTGACAGTACCCACAAAAAAACAGACTTCCTTTTCTTTCTGAACACAGAAAAAAGATGCTACTTTATGCATAATCACTAACATATCCGGAACCCTAATGGGAGATTATTAAACACAAAAACTCTAATTTTATTCTCAACTTTACTGTCAAGCTTCATGAGAACAGACACCACGTATTATAAAATTTTGTATCCCTCATAACACTTTGCACACAGTAAGGACTCAATAAATATCTACTTAAACAAGCCTGTATTTCTGTATTGTCCCCTTCTGACCAGTTCCACAATTCACATACTTATGGATACTGACGTATGTTACCTATGGACGTGTAATGAGAAATCTAAGAATGAGCCAATTTGACTTCAGAGACTCAGGTCAGTGAACTAAGGAAACCAGAATCCTAAGTATGTTACCAGGAGGGTATATAAACACAACGATGTAAACACAGGCATGAATGTACTACCAAGGCTCGCTACATTAAACCACCCAGTACTCACAGAGGCAAAGGTGCCAATCTGTTTGATATTCTGTTCGTAGCTCTGTGAGCTGGTGGGACGGCCAGGGGTTCTCCTGGAGTACCAGAAAGTGTAGTTATACTGCAGGGGGTGCTCTGCTGGCCCAGGGACAACAGCCTGTGAATTGAAGAAGGTGTGTTAATCTGGGCATTTTTCACGTGCTCTGAGACTGAGAAAACATTTTACAGTGTCACCCCTTACCACCTCCACACTTAAAAAGGATACACCCTCAGTCACCTGCAGCGGGCTTAAGATTCTGCTGACACAGTAACTTAGTGGTTAACTGACTCTAAGTTCCTGTAACATTTTCTCTGTTCTTAATGCTTTCATAACTTTCTAATTCCTATCATAGATATTTATGTTTGTATCTTATCTCAACATATTCCCAGGCCAAGTCGGCCTCCTCTATGACACCCTATCACTTACTGGCTAATGACGTTGGGCAAGTTGCTTAACCAGTCTGTGCCTCAGCTGCTTATCTGTAAAGTGGGGAAAATAATAACCACCACCTCATGGGGCTGCTGAGAGGATCAAATTAATTAACAGACGTAAAGTCCTTAGCACCATGCCTGGCACAGAGTAGTACTCAATAAATGACAGCTACTAGTATTGCTGGTACTGTTAAGTGTAAACTCCTTCATCCACAGTCTCAGTCACCTTTGTGTCCTCTTAGCACCTAAAATGCCTGCATCTGGAAGGTATTCAATATTGTGGGATAAATCAGCTCAGACTATTACTAACTAAACAGTCAAAAATTCTAAGTGACGTGCAGGATTTGAAATACTGAGCAGCAGCTTCTGAAGCAATTAACATCCTTGTTAAACTCCAGGGTTTATCTCCCCTGCCTCAGGCTAGGAGAATGCTGGAAAGCAAGGCAGCATCTCAAGATCATGTGGCAAGGGAAAAGTTCTAAGTCCCAAAATGAACTCCAGTGATTCAACAACCTTTTTTGAGAACAAAATCAGATATTACAAAACAGGATGCCATCAAGTTAATCTGCATCTTCCAGATTTCCCAAGATAACCAAGTCTCAAGTCCAAAGGCAACCACATCTGTACAGCACAGAACTTACCTTCCTCTTGCTGCTGCTCTGACTCTTGTCTCGTTCCGTTTTTTCCTTCTCACCATCTTTCTGTGTGCTGTTTTCTTCATTCTGATCGTGGTCCCCACTGTCGTCATCTTTCAATCTAAATGGAGAGGCAGAACGTTACCCCATGACTGAGCTGATTCCTGCTTATCTAACAAAGCCACCAGGTCAGATGAACTACCATGAAACCAACCCAAAGTCACTCAAAGATACAGGCAGTGAGGTGCACATGAGATGAGAGACGGCAAAGGAATGCAGAGCGGCAATTAGGAGGATTAAACAGAAATGAAAGTGCACATCAGCTAACTTGTGAATTCCAGAAAGCACCACATTCTAGTTTTCTAAAAGGCTGCGCAAAGAAGCGAGAGGTCAACGGTGAAAGGGATTGTTTTCCTTGCCAAAAATAGTCAATAATGAGAAGAATTTCTGGATTAAGTAACTGCTTTGGCATTTCAAATGAAGCTAAAAAATGTACTTTTCTTTCTTGCCACTTCTTCTAACCACCCTCCCTACCCCTCCCCGCTGCTACTGCTTTAGTGTAGGCCTTCCTCCCCTGTCATCTCAATTGCATCGCCACCAGCATGTTCTTTCTAAATGCAGATCTAATCATTTAACGTCCATGCTTAAAACTCTCAACTGTCCCTTGCCCTTTGATGTCCACCATGCAGGATAAAGCACAATGAAATATAAGATCCTCTAGAATCTGACTCCTGCCAACTGGCAACCTCCTTCCCTCCTCCCCAAGCAACCTATATTCCCACATCTGTGTTATTTGCAAACACTACCCGCTCAGCCTAAGGTACCACTCCTCCCACATGTTTCTCCTACTAGAGGGGCCCTTAGAACAGCGTCTCATTAATCTTTGTATCTCCAGCACCTAGGACAAGAAGATGCTGCCCTAACATGTAGCACAAGAAGATGCTGAATTGATGTTAAATGAAAAGAAAAAGAAATTAAAGAAAGGAACGTCTTCTTGCCTTTTAAGTCAAATGTACTTTAGGTGCCACCCTTTCAGGAGCAGTGAAACCACCCTAAGTGTTGTGTAGTGGTTTGCTATGATTTCAAATCCACTTATTTATGACTTAAATGAAGATATTTTAATCCACCTGTTTATGACAAAGACAAAAAAAAAGTTGTTTTTAGAAGTAAAGTTGTTTTGATATAAGAATGAAGGGTGTTAGGATGTCATCTCATCTGCTGTCATTGGTAAGCACTAGCAGCTCACTTGCTGAGTGGCACCGCTGGGGCCTTATCAATAAAAACAAATAAAGAAGGAGCTATGGTGAGGGGACATTTAGACTATAAATACTGAGAGTTGTGTGAGGAATATCCGTCCGGGCAAAGCTATCCTTTGCTCTGAAGATCCTGAGCCACTCACTCCTGGTTGGTAGTGATGTTAAACCCTGCAGCAGTCTCAGGAAGAGAAGGGACATTAGTTCCTGCTGTGGCCGAGGTGACTCCTTTAGCAGTGGTGACAAACCGTGCAGTGGCCCCACAAAGACCAGTCTGCCCATCAACACCAGAGCTGTAGCTTCCTAGCAATGTGCTCTAGCTACAAGTGACTTTTATGTTTGAGCTGGCAGCTGGACTTTAGCTGCTGGTTGGCAAAGCCATCCCATCCAGTACCAATTCATATAAAGGTACAACTGAACTAAATTTGGACTTTATTCCTTTCATCTTCCCTTGCGTGGAACAACAGTGTGACTAACCTATCATTGGTTCGGAGTATGGTATGTTATTTCTTTATTAGCTTAACAAGGGACATCTGCATGCTATTGCCTTATGAAATTACTGTAATTCCCACGCTGAAGCTGTGGTAAATAAACTACTGGCAAAGAAAACCTGTCTCTGAGCATAATTTGCCACCGCCCAAAACACAATACTAAGGCTTTCAGTGAACCTAAAGTTCACTGGATCCAGACAAAAAGATAAATGGAAGGTGAATTCACAAAGGTAGTAAGAATGCTGTTTAGTCTAGAGCTGGACCATTAACTTACAGATCTTTTCTGAAATCACTTTTCCGGCCCTATCCAGTCAAATGGAATCTGGCAATTCTCAGGAAAGGTACCAGAAGTGGTCAAATTGTAACTCGGATACAGGAATACCTCAGAGATATTGTGGGTTTGGTTCCGCATCACCGCAATAAAGCAAATATCACAATAAATCGAGTCACGCAAATTATTTGGTTTCTCAGTGCATATAAAAGTTATGTTTTCACTGTATTGTAGTCTATTAAGAGGGCAATAGCATTATGTCTTTAAAAAGTATGTATCTTAATTTTAAAATACTTTATTGTGAAAAAATGCTAACCATCACTAATTATACAGGGTTGCAATAAACCTTCCATTTGTAAAAAAAAAGAAAAAAGAAAAAAAGCAGTATTTGCAAAGTGCAGTAAAATGAGAGGTATGCCTGTATTACCTTATAGATGCAGAAACATGCTGCCAAGTATTTTGCACTGTTTTTCTTTTTGCCCATGAATCCCCAGTGCCTACCACGTAAAAAGCGCTCAAATGTTAGAATGGATGGGCTAGGCATGCGCGGGGGTGCCTGCTCTGCCCACTTCACAGCCCTAGCTGTAGGATATACTCCCGAGATCGTGCACGGTGCTATGACCGTCCCCAACCCCACCCTGGCCAAGACGTGACTGTGAAGGAAGGGCACCAGGCTAAAGGGTGGCCCAGCCTGGCCAATAAGCGATGCCTCAGGGGCTTGCTCAAAATTACGAGCCAATCCCTCCCTCGGCTTTTCATCCAGGAGATGAAAGATCATATGGATTCAGGAACGAGGGCAGTCCTATGAGTCTCATACAAGAAAAGCCGTGAGGGAATAAAGACAACAGCAAGAGCACAGAAAGTCAGGAGGGGCAAAGGGGATGAGCAGAGAGTGGAAAGGAGAATGGTTCTGTCTGTGATGCTGCCGTCTCTTTGGCTTGGTTCACCCTCCCTGGACCCCTGGGAGACCTAATGGTGCTTACAATGCCCCTCCCCCTTCATTAAACTTGAGCTGGTCTGGTTTCCTTTTCAAGGGGAACCTGTCTAGCATGCAAGTCCCACAACATTTACAAGCATACTGTGTGTTTAAGAATACCTGTGGAATACCTGACACACAGTTTGACCTCGGCATGGTACAACCAACTCCTTTCCCTCCAGTGGTCAGCCTACTTGCAGTCCCCGACCTCAGCCCTCTGTTGTGTTCATCACCTGGTCTCTGCTCAGAGAGCTCCTCTTCCCCTACTTAACTTGTCCTTCAGGATTCAGACTAAGGACACTTTCTCTCTTTTTAAAAAATATTTATTTATTTATTTATATTTTGGCTGCATTTGGTCTTCGCTGCTGCGCACATGCTTTCTCTAGTTGCAGCGAGCGGGGGCTACTCTTTGTTGCGGTGCGTGGGCTTCTCATTGCGGTGGCTTCTCTTGTTGTGGAGCACGAGCTCTAGGCGCGCGGGCTTCAGTAGTTGTGGCACACGGGCTCAGCAGTTGTGGTTCACAGGCTCTAGAGCACAGGCTCAGTAGTTGTGGTACACGGGCTTAGTTGCTCTGTGGCATGTGGGACCTTCCGGGACCAGGGCTCGAACCTGTGTCCCCTGCATTAGCAGATGGATTCTTAACCACTGAGACACCAGGGGAGTCCAGGACCACTTTCTCTTGAAAATATTTCCTGATCTCTCTCTAGGCTGAGTTGGGATTCCCTCTTGTGAACACCCCCATATAAACGTTTGTACTTGTCCCAGCTGTACTGTCATGGCCAGTTTTTTGTCTCCTGATTACGAACATTTCATGAGTTTTTTTTAGCTGCTTAGGCCCAAGACAGCTCCTATTTCTCTTCTTTAGGGCATACCACAGGGACTCACATTATTTCTCTCTTCTCAGTTCCCAACTCCCCACTATATCCTTTGGGGTCCTTTCCCTTCAATCTTGGTTAAAGAGGGGCACAGTCACCCCAGCATCTTACATTTTTCTAGCCCAAAGTGAAACATATAAATGCCTTTCTTTTTAGTGCTTTTGCTGCTAACCACTAGGAAACAGAAAAATAACAAAAATAATTATGCCAGAGAAGAAACAACGCTACTGTGATCCCTGGACCCCACCTCCCGACTCCCTTCTAAGATAGTAAATGGAAACCCTAATGGACCTTCATCTTATGCTGTCATTTCTTGAGGGTGGAGCTAAGCAACCACTCTGCTTTCTGAGCCTACACTTAAGGCAAGGCATTTTGCATCCTGTCTTCCGGAGGCTACTCTTACCAGCCTGAAGCTGGATGTGAGCAAAGATACAATCCAGATAGAAAAATCAGTGCTCAATACACTTAGGCAGGCAATTAGCATCTGAAGCTGTCCAGGCTGAGTGGCACCTAATTAGCTCACCAAGCTTCTGCCCAGATATGTCCTCATACTCTAGACGATTCACTGCAGGTAGGAACTTGGTCTAATTCATCTTTACATGTCCAGCATCAGGCAGTGGCAGAAAGCAAACACGTTTAATGAATGGATTTCTAAAATCAAAGCAATACAAGGCAGACTAGGACGAATGTTGAATAAGTGGTTCAGACAATAATTAAGAATGGGCCAAAGCTAAGAAAAAAAGAATAGGGACAAAATCAAATATGGCATCTAGATTTGAAAACCAAGCTCAACACCATAGGGACTGCAGTATAGTGAAAGCATCTTAGGCTTTTACATATGAATAGGATCAATGGCAGTGGTAGCTAATGACTTGATGGGGGGGTGGGGTGGCGGCTATTAGTTTAGGTCCATAGAAGGCCACACAGAAAAGGTGACTAGAGCTCCTCTTTAATCTGAGCCCATCAGATTAGACTACAGTACTCAACTGCAGGCACTGGACTTTTCGGACTCTGGCAAACTGGAACATGTCCTTAGGAGCCATGTGGTGAAGAATGCAGCCGTGGTCTAAAAACTGCACACTTTTTTGCATGAAAAACAAAGACAACAAAAACAAAACTAAGGGCTGGAGTGCTGTCTTCAATCGCTAATTTCGAATGAAAGACAGCTTTGTTTTTTTTCCTGCATAGCTAGAAGACACATGTTCAGTATAATGAATAGTTAACAATTGGAACTAATTAAAAATGACCCAGGTTAATTTTTGTCAAGATGTGCTTGAACAAATGTTAAACAACAAACTTGGGTTCGAATCTCACCATATGGCCCTTCCTGTTGTTGTGGGCAAGTTATTTAATCTCAGAGTCTCATTTTCCTTATCTGTAAAAGGAGGTAACATGACCCCCTTACAGGGTTGTTAGAATTAGTAGAAATAATATGTGAAAAATAGCAAAATGCCCGTGGAAGCCATTACTGTCACTCTTAAATTAGCTTACTGCAAACCTCCAAATGATCTGGGTAGGGCTGGGCCAGATTACCCATGAAGTGCCTTCTTAAAATGAAATTTTGATTTCTTCAGTTCGGCGGAGAAAGGGGTATAGCGTTGGCAGAAAGCTCCACTGAGGCAGGACTTAGATCTGAAGCTAGGAGTTGCAGGGCTTACGACTGGGCGGTGGGGCGGGGGGAGGTGGTAATTAGTATAGGAATGAGCTCAGCTACGCAGTGGACTGCAGAAGCAAACTCCCAAAGACTTTTTTCAAGTAGCAGAGCCCTCTCAGCAACCAGGAAGCATTCCTGAGGAGCTGCCAGGAGTGCGGGAGTCCAGGACCTCGCAATTTGCATATCAGCACTCAAGGTGCCGGAAGAACTCCAATTTCCCATGGGCAACAGTGGGTCACAAGCTAAACTAATAGTAATTCCACTTTACATTTATATCTTAAATATAGTACTTTATATCTTAAAGTACCTTTAAGCACTGCCGAATGTGACTGGATCCTTATCAGAGCACTAACCACTAACGCGGTTTGGGTAACAGAGGCTCAGAGACTGGGTAACTTTTCTAATGTCAAATAACTGGTAACTGGTGGGTCTGAGGCTGGACATCTAGGTCTTCGGAAAAGAAGACAGATTTACTGTACTACTAGAAGAAAGCCAAAACATAATCTACCTCCAGATACAATCGCTGCAGGGAAATATACAAAAATATCTTGCATTTCCTTTCTGCACCTCCCGATCGTTTGATGCTGGAACTAGAAATCAAACAACAGATAGGGTACATACAGAACTGCAGGAAGAGGCAATAACAAGTATGCCCGTTGGGCAAGAAACCGAGCAGCTCTTGGAGAGTGTGTTGGAAGAGGGGAAAAGGAGGGGGAAGAGAACGGAAGCAGGAAGGAGTCTCGGGAAGATGAGAATTCCGTAACTGAGCAGCCACTGCGCTGAGCGCGGCAGCCACGTTACCTCATTGCATCTTCGCAACTCTACGACATGGGCTCTGTTACCGTCCGCACCTTGCAAATGAGAAAACTGAGACTCAGGAGAGATGACCTGCCTAGGCCAGAGGGAGTGTGTGAGAAAAGCTGGGTTCAGAAGCAGAGCAGCTAGGCTGCGGAAACACCCAAACCTCCGGTCTCCGCCCCTCCACGCAGCTGGCAACCGGCACCCGCCCGGCAGGGTGTCCGAAAATCTCCTTCCAGGCGGCACGGCCACCTCCTCCCGCCCGGACCCCGCACTTCGCTCTGGGTCCGTATGACCCTGGGGTCCCTGAGACCCCTGCATCCCTCCTCCCCAACCTCCTCCTCCCCGCCGGCCGCCCAGGCCCGGCCGGCCCGCAGCCCTAACCAGAAAGGGAGGCCGGTGCCGCAGTTTGCGCCGCCGGCGGTCCCGGCGGGGTCGGACGTGAGGAATGGTTGGGGGAAGGGGCCCCGGGAGGCGGCCACGCGCCACTCACGCGTCGAACTTGTTGTTCATCCTCTCGCCGCCGCCGTCGCCACTGCCTCACGGAGTGACTTCCGCTTCGCCAGGTCCCTCCGCCTAGGGTCCGACCACTTCCGGTTGCGCGGGGCGCAGCGGAACGTCGGCGAGCTGGCCGGGAAGGGGGCGGGTATGCCGGGACGCAGTCGTCGGGCGGTTGCGCGGAGCTGCTCAGGTTCGGTGGCCACGCGGGCTGCGGGCCTCGGCTCTGTCCCTGTTCTTGCCCGCCGCCCGCCCGCCCTGCCCAGGAGAGCGCGTGCTGACCCCCTCCCGCGGCGGACTCCGAGAAAGACAGCTCCGAGTAGCTGACGGCGCAGACTCTGGATTCACGGCTCCAGACACCAACCCCGGTGGGGCTGCACGATCCTGGACTCTCTCTTAAGCTCCCTGAGGCTCTTTCTTCTTTGGTACTGGCCATACTATACTGTAGTACCCGCCTCTTCAGGTTGCCGTGCGGATTGAACGAGGTAATCAGTTTCAGGCGCTAGACACAGTAACCCTTCGTAAGTGGTGGCTATTGTTAATCTTTGCTTACTTGTGCCAGGAGCTACAGAGCTGATCTCCGCCTTCTGAGGCAGTCAGGTTGAGAGACTCACTCCAGGTGACTAAGCTAGTAGAGAGGCTTACAGGAACCAGAGATGATCCACCGTCATCAAATTGCCCGATGCTCCAAATACACAGCAGTGCGGGCGCCACACACACACACACGCACGCACACACACACATACACACACACACAGTGGAATAAATGAAATGAACCTGCTGGTGATTGATCCCCAAAGCCAGCAACCCTGTACTTGGGGGAGGTCCTCTCCCCCCCACCAACAATGTCCCATTGTCAGGTCTTTATGTGACACTTCAACATTTTTTAATTCACTTTCACCCGCACCTTTGACCCTGTGATGAGGGGAGATAGGAACTGATATCTGTGCCCATATTTACAGATGAGGAAACAGGCTCAGGGAGCACAAATGACTTGCCCAAGTTGTCTTGTCACCAACAAAACTCAGGCCCCAGTTACACTCTCAAAGCATGGCCTTACTCCCCGCCCCACCCCCACCCCTGAAAGACCCCGGCCCTCGTTTCCTAAGTGGGGCAAAGGGAGGCTGGTCAGGGTCTCCTCCCAGCCTCCCTGCCTCCCTGCCTCGCTCTTCCTTGAGATCAGTGCAAATTCCCTGGCCTTTGAGAAGAGAAGGAAGAGGCGTCCGTTTTCCAAGCCATAGAACTTTCTTAGAGTGTCGAAGATTGGGTCAGTGTTGGGAATTGTGGACTCCAACCCTTATTTAGCCATCATTGTTCTGGGAGGCCCCTCTTACTCGGCCTCAATTTGCCCATCCTAAACATGGGGGAATAGTGATTCTTGCTTATCCATAATGCTGAGGAGCTCTTATCTTAATAATGAAAAAAGATAATAAAACTCAAAAACTGTTTGGTGATCGATGGCAAAAAAAAGCATCTGGTCTTCCCTGGTGGCGCAGTGGCTGAGAGTCCGCCTGCCGATGCAGGGGACACGGGTTCGTGCCCCGGTCCGGGGGGATCCCACATGCCGCGGAGCGGCTGGGCCCGTGAGCCATGGCCGCTGAGCCTGCGCATCCGGAGCCTGTGCTCCGCAACGGGAGAGGCCACAACAGTGAGAGGCCCGCGTACCGCAAAAAAAAAAAAATGCATCTGAATGGAAAGGTCACTGGTGCACATGAGTATTGGGTGCTTACAGCCCCAAGAAAGTAGGCAGATGCCAGCTGGAATGGGCTGCTCCCCTTCTTTCGATAGAGCATTGGCTGCTACTCTTCACTTCTCTCTTGACTTCCCTCCTTTAGGAGCCTGCAGGGAACTTGTAAAAGGGAAGGGAGGCCCAGGCCTGGAGGGGTAGGACCTTGCCTAGTTGGGGATAGGATAAAACAGAGGCCTTAGGGCTTCAGAAATGATGGGAGTTGATAACACTTTGCTCAAGTGAGGGGAGTGCCAGGAATAGCAAGCCAGTGCCACGTAGATGCTGATCCCACTAACACACTCTGCCAGCATCCCATCCCCAACCACTCCAGGGCTCCAGCTCTGTCTTTTTATTTCCCCAGCTTTTCTCAGGAACGGTTGGCTCACATGGCCCTGAAGGGTGCTTCCCAAAGAGCATACTCATGACCTCAGCAGCAGAACACAGCTGATAAGACTCCACATGGCTAGCAGCAATTGGTTGGCTCAGTCGGGTGAGGGCAGGTAGGAGCGGGGGTCTCCAGGGAATGGCAGGGCAGGCATCCTGTTGTAGTGGGCCATGAGGAAGATTCCAGCAGTGCCACAGACAAAGAGCGAGAGCATGACCAGGAAGCAGACACGGTCTAGCACTCGGCCCACCAGGAACCACTCCTTGTTCCCCTGAGGGTGAGAGGCAGGGGATGAGACGACCAGCGGTGGCACCAAGCTGGATCCCGGTACCACCCTTGGCCATCCAGCAGGCCTCCGTTCTTCATTTCGTTGAGCCCTTCTCACCTACTTCCAGGCCTCAACCTGGCTTCTTCCACGGCTCCCAGTTCCACTTTTTCCACCCTGTTGCCCTACCGTGGCCACCCCACTCATCCTGCCCCATCTCAGGTCCAAGTCCCTCACCAGGTACACAAACCCCAACCCCACCCCCGACTGGCTTACACTGTCAAAGTGACTCTGCTGGTACCGGGCGCAGGCAATGAGGTTGCAGGCTTCCACACAGGCCTGGATGGCTGGGGCGGCCTGCTTCAGGCTGCCACACCACTCCTGGCTCTGCCCTGACTCCGGGCCTTTCTCTGTGGAAGAGAGAGACTACGGTTTGGAAGTAGAATGGAGGAGAAACAGTCTGAGAAAGTGGCCTCTCCTTAGAGACCCCAGCCCCTCTCTCCCCAGCCTGGACACCTGCCCAGCACTCATCTGCTGTGCCTGGCACCTTGGCCAACAGACCCTTCCTGTCTGAAGCCCCTGGGGAGGAGTGTCCCCAGTGTCACACCCCCCGCCTCACCTAGCTTCTCCAGTGCTGCCCTCACTAGCCCATTGCGCTGGTGCTGCCGGAAGAGGAGCTCACTGCGGGGCAGGCAGAGGGCCACCTCCTCCCCAGCTGTGATTGACCACCGCGTGGAGGAGCCATTCTGTAGCCGGGGCCGGGCGTCCTGCACAGCTGCTGGGGCCAGCGGGCGAACGTGCATCCGCAACAGCTGGGGCAAGAGCCGCAGGAATACCTGAAGAGGGGATGTCATGGGTGGCTTAGCTTAGCGGCCAACAGACCTTCCTGGGTGACTGGGCGGCCAGGCTGGGCTTCAGAGCAGAAGGTGATGGTTGGCACGAAGGCTCATGCGCTGGGGGCCCAGAGGCTGCACTTCAGGGGCAGTGGCTTGGCCCCGGTACAGCTTACCTGTTCTGCGCCAGACACTGAACCTGGGTCCCCAGACTTTTGTGCACATCAGAATCACCAAGGCACTTGTTGGAGACACAGGTTTCTGGGCCCCACCCCTGGCCCAGGATGCCTGGGGTAGGCTGGAAATCTGCATTTGTAACAAGGGTCCCAGCTGACTGCTGCAGGTGGGCTGCAGATCACACGGGCACTGGAGCCAGGCTGCCTGGGCAGAATCCTGCTTCCTCCACTTTCTAGCCATGCGACCTCAAGTAAACTATTTAACCTTTCTGTGATTCAGTTTCCTCATATGTAAACTGGAGATGATACAAATACCCACTTCATAGGGGATTTATGAAGATTAAATAAGTTACTATATGTAATACACCTGCCACATAGTAAGCGCCTGATGTTATTATTGATCCATTTGGGCACGTGCTTCTAGATGCACATGGGGCAGGTTAGCTGCTGAATGTGGTAGGCGAGGACTATGCCCAGGGACAGGAGTGCAGGGGAGGGTGCATGTAAGCGGGAAGGGCAGGAGGATGCTGGAGTGGGCGGGGGCGGGGAGCTTGCCTTGCGGACCCCTCGAGCCATGGAGTGTGTGTGTGGGGACCGCAAAGACACGTTGAGCACGACCACAGCATTCACAACGATCAGGATGGTCACCGCCAGGAGGAAGGTCAGGTACCTGCCGGGGTGGTGCAGGCAGGAGGTGGGGCTGGCCCTTCCACACTCCACCCCAGGAAACATCCCCACCCATAGTGGCTGATTCCCCCAGATCCCTTGGGGTGATGGGCTGGCATTGAGGATGATGGGGATGGGGGTGGCAGGAGGGCAGCACCCTGTGTTCCTGAGAAGGGAGGGGAGGAGGTAGGCGCAGGCATGAGGACTGGCCTTACTTGCTGATGAGTGGCACCGCCTGGGAGGTCTCGGGCACCTTCTTGGCCACGAGGAAGAGGAAGACAGTCTGGGCCAGGAGCACGTTGATGGCGACGGTACACTTCTGACCACCCGCTGCCCACGACCAAGAGGCCTTCAGAGCGGATCTCAACCTCCCCACCATGGGGCATCCCCCTCCCCACAAGGAGTCCGCGTCCCCGGTCCCAGGCCATGGTGCCATTCTGCCCTTCCAGCTACCCCTTGTGCCGCCGGCTGGGGCCGGGGCTCCCCTCCTACAGGCGCTAGGTACCCTTGGCAGGAAGGAAGTAGATGAGGATGGCCACAGAGGAGATGAGTACACAGGGCGCAATGATGTTGATGACGTAGAAGAGGGGCTTGCGCTGGATGAGCAGGTAGAAGACGACCTTCTGGTGGCCGGCCTCCTCGGCTGGTACCGCCTCATCCAGCAGCATCTTGGCTGGCCGGTGCCGGATGGCCCACTCTCCATTTTCTGCGGGCAGCAGGCTGGGGTGGGCACAGGGAGTGCAGGCAGGCAGATCCCTGCAGCCCGTGTGACCCAGCTACAGGGCAACCAGCATGTGCCCAAAGGAGCGCCACTGAGGGATGGGAACAGTGTGGGAGGATGGATGCTTGATCCCCCTCCCGCCAAAACTGGAGTAATTATCATGGGGAAAATCAGAGGTTGGCTGGGCCTTTAAATACATGTATTTTGTGGTTTACTGTAGTTTTCATCTTGAGTTACACGGGAGGGGGCGTGATCTCGGCCTGGCCCTGCCTGCACAGCCAGGTCCAGCAGGGGCCTTGGGTAGAGTTTACCTGTGAAGGCCTCGGGGTCTATGAAAATCCACTCGATGGTCTGACCATCTTCCTGGCTCAGCTGCAGATTGATCTCGGTGGTGCTGTAGGTCTGGGACCTGGGAGATGGGGAGGGAAAGGATAAACTTGAGTGTGCGTAGACTCACCCATGAGGTCACATAGACCATCACCTGAGGGCAACTGTGGGCAGCTTTGCCTCAAAAAGTGCAGCCAGGAATTTCTGAGTTCTCCACAAAACCCTGGCACGAGATGAGGCAGGGGCGGGGAGTCAGGCTCCTTGGGATCTGGGGAGGTTTGAGCTGAAGGACCAGGAGACTGCGGCTCAATGTGCTCCCCTGGGGGCAAGAGCCCAGGGCCACCCCGTGTTCCTCCCTCCCACCGTCTCCAGGGCAGGAGGGGCCGATGGTGAGAACAGAGGAAATACAGTGTGTACCTCTCGGGTCTGCTTACTGAGGAGGGTCTCGGGAAGACTGTTCCTCTAAAAGCCGGGGAGACCCTCTCACAGACCCCGTTTCCCCCATCAATGGACGAGGATACTGAGACGGCGTAGTGGTCTAGTGTGGGGGTGCCTGTGTGTCGGCGTGTGTGTGCCTTCTCGCCCACCCATCCCAGTCACTGATGTCTCTCCTTCGGGCACAGGCAGGGAAACTGAGGCAGCGAAGGAGAATGAGTGAGGGGACCGAGGCTTAGCAGGGAGAGACACGGGCATCTTCAGGCATCTGGGCCTGAGACAGACGCAGAGGCCCCAGGGAGGTGGAGCCAGGCCCCTGGGTCCCCACCCGACCAGGGCCCCTCTTAGAGCGGCTCCCGAAATCCCCAGCCCAGCCAACGGCCTCACTGGAAGATGAGGGAGCAGTTCTGCCAGTCGAAGGGGAAGTAGGTGACGGAGACGGGGCAGGAGGAGCGGAAGATGGCGGGCGGCAGCCAGTACACGCAGCCGTCGGGAGACACGAGCACGTTGCAGTAGAGCGCCACCTCGAAAACGCCGTCCACGCTGCGCACAGGCCAGGCCACGTGTGGATGGGGCCCGGGGCCACCAACCCTGCCCAGCCCGCCACACCCCTGCCCGGTCTCCTCCTGGCCTGGGGACCGCTCCTCCCCCGGCCCCTTCCCCACCCCCCACGCGCCAGGCTCCCTGGGCCCAGCTCCTAATCGCTGCCGCTTCCCCCTCCCCTTCATTAATGGTCATGACAGCAACTGACAGCGGTTAAGCTCTCACAGAGTGCCAGAGCCCGAGGGCAGCCCTTCCCGCGCCTGTCCTGTGGGCCCCAGAGAGAGCTGTCCTCATCCCCACGTTAGAGGGATGGCGGCCCACCCAGGAGGCCCAGCCCGGAGGTGGTCTGGGGTCAGGTCTGGGGTCAGGCCTGCTGGCCCCGGGCCCTACCTTTAGCCCCCGCACCCCAGTGCCCGCGATGTCCCCGGGCTGCACCCTCTGTTCGCCTGCCTCTTTCTCCCAGAGCCCCCTTGTCCTGCTGGGCCCGCCCTTGCGTCTGTCTGTCCGCCGCCCCCGCCCGCCCACGCCGCCTCCTCACTTGTTCTCTAGCACGATGTCCGGCCTCCACACCATGGTGGACGGCACCCGCAGCACCCACAGGCCGTCGTAGTCACGTGGGTCCCAGCGCAGGCGGTAGTCACACCACTGCTGCAGGGGGAGGGGTTGCCAGGCCCCCCGACCCCCAGGAATGGGGGCCCAGCCCGCGGGGACAGGAGAGGCGGGGATGGGAGGGAGGGAAACGGGCAGCTATGAGGGCCTTGGGGCCCCAGGGTGGGAGCTGCTAGAGGAAAAGTGGGCGGCAGGGCGGCTTCTTACCATTTCTATCCAGACGTTGGTGGTGAGGGCCTCCTCTCGCTCATTCTGGGGGCACAGAACAGAGGGCTAAGCCCCCAGGTGTTAGTCCCTACAAGACCCCAGCCTCTTGGGCGGCCCCATGGGAGTTTTCCAGCTCCCTGGTCTCTCCCTGGTGGGCGCTGCCTGCTCCCGGCTGCTGGCGCCAGCCCCTTCCTCTCCCCCCATCCCCGGGGCAGGGTGGGATCCCCTCCCCGCCCCCGTCCTACAGGCCTGTGCTCACCAGGGAGATGAGGTTGGTGAGCGTGAGCTTCAGGCTGACGTTGACCACGTCGGAATCGTGCTTGGCAGGCCTCAGGTGGGGGACGTAGCTGTGCATCAGGTCCCCGAGCAGACGCTCCTCCTGGCTCCGGCCCTGGGCTCCTGCGACAGACAGCGGTGAGCCTGGGTACAGGGGCTTTGGGGCCGAACGAGGGGGAGGCCACGGGAGGGCGTGACATGGGGAAGTAGGGAACCGGGTGTGGCGGACAGGCTCCAGTAGCCCCCCCAGACCCTCCATCCCCTGAGGCCTTGGACCCCTGCTCCTGGCCTCTCCGGGCCCCAGACCCGCTGTGTCCACACCCAGGCAGACAGCCAACAGTGACAGAAGGAGCAGCGGCCTCTGGCCCCCGTGCATGGTGCCACAGCTTTCTGCAGTGACAGGGGTGGGACTGCAGCTCCTCAGGACTGAGATAGAGGGATGCAGCCTCTGGGTCTCATGTAACAGCCCACACTCCCTCCCCAGCCAGGCCAGCCAGGCCAGCCCCACCAGCTGTCTGACCCCAGCGCTGTCAGCTGTTCTAGGATGGACACAATGCCGGGCTCAGGTTACCCTGGCTGGGGAGGACAGAGGGGCCCTGTCTGCCCCAACAGAGACGGTCCAGCCTCCATCCCCACTCTCAGGCCCAGCCGACCCAGTCCTCCGTCCGTGTTCCAGCGGGGGGGGGCGCTGAGGACGCAGCCGGGGACAGATGGGTGTGGGAGAGAAAGGCAGAGCGCTGAGGAAGGGCCCCGACCGAGGACCCTTCCTCCTGCCCCCTCCAGCGGGTCAGGATCTGGGGAGGTGTGAAGGCCTTTGGGGAAGCGTGGTTTGTTCCTGAGTTTCTCTATGACATGATCCCTGACATCTTCATGGGTCACTCCCCTAGACCGAGACACTGGAGGGTCAAGTGCCTATGAGAGAGATGCACTAGGGCCCCCAGGTAATGGCACCTTAATGCAAATGAGGGGGTCAAGTCACGGTTCTCTGGTCTCTGAGGCATGGAACTCGGGTCTGGTAAGCTTTAGAGGAAGGAGAGCCAAGGAAGATTTGGAACGCAGGCTCCAGGGAATAGGACAGCCCCTGAATAGGGGCTCCTCAGGGGGGCTCAGTATTTATTAAATCATCCACAGATTTACAGAGTCCCCAGTGTGTGGCAGGACAGCTCTAGGCCAGGGGGACCCAGGGATAAGCCCGAGCCGCTCACAGGAACTCACAGTGCAAGGGAGGCAGGCAGGCAAGATCAAGGTCGTGGCCCCTGTAGAGTCAGATGAGGGGACCTAGAGGAGCCAGAAAACCAGCTCCATCCATGCTGTGGTTTGTGGTCAGGGGAAGAGTGGGGCTGAGGCTGATCTAGGAGCCGAGGGCCCTGCTGTCAGCTGGCCACCTGTCTTCTGACCAGCTATTCGAAGCAGACGGGTCAACATGACCCAGTACGTGGGCAAGACGGAAAACGCAGGTTCCCATGTGTGCCGCCCACCCTTCAGCATCCTGTGGGACAGGGTGGTGGAGGCCTCTGAGGGCTGGAGGGAAAGCACCATTTGAGGACGTGTCCTCCTCCCCTCAAGCAAGTGGTGTCTGTGGCATTTTAACATGTGTCAGTAAACTAGAAGCCAGCCCACGTGCCCTGTCCTTGGAGATCCAAATGAGGTTGGCTCAAACCCCAGCCCCTGCAGCAGGCCCACAAGTCTCTGTTGTCTTCTCCAAGACTTTGGGGTGGGCGGGGGGATGACAGTGGTGGCCCCTGTCTTCCCTGATCTACTTCGGTCCTTGTGTTTGGTCCTGCTCTGGGCTCCACACTCAGTTTCCCTGGACAGCCTGCCCCCATCTCGCCCCACGGCTCCCCGTGGCTCCCCATCGCTCCCCATCCCTTCCCATATGGCTCCCCATCTCGCCCCATCGCTCCCCGTGGCTCCCCATCGCTCCCCATCGCTTCCCATATGGCTCCCCATCTCGCCCCACCGCTCCCCGTGGCTCCCCACGGCTCCCCATCCCTTCCCATATGGCTCCCCATCTCGCCCCACCGCTCCCCGTGGCTCCCCACGGCTCCCCATCCCTTCCCATATGGCTCCCCATCTCGCCCCACCGCTCCCCATCGCTCCCCGTCGCTCCCCATCCCTTCCCATATGGCTCCCCATCTCGCCCCACCGCTCCCCGTGGCTCCCCACGGCTCCCCATCCCTTCCCATATGGCTCCCCATCTCGCCCCACCGCTCCCCATCGCTCCCCGTCGCTCCCCATCCCTTCCCATATGGCTCCCCATCTCGCCCCATCGCTCCCCGTGGCTCCCCATCGCTCCCCATCCCTTCCCATATGGCTCCCCATCTCGCCCCACCGCTCCCCGTGGCTCCCCATCGCTCCCCATCCCTTCCCATATGGCTCCCCATCTCGCCCCACCGCTCCCCACGGCTCCCCATCGCTCCCCATCCCTTCCCATATGGCTCCCCATCTCGCCCCATCGCTCCCCGTGGCTCCCCGTCGCTCCCCATCCCTTCCCATATGGCTCCCCATCTCGCCCCACCGCTCCCCGTGGCTCCCCACGGCTCCCCATCCCTTCCCATATGGCTCCCCATCTCGCCCCACCGCTCCCCGTGGCTCCCCATCGCTCCCCATCCCTTCCCATATGGCTCCCCATCTCGCCCCACCGCTCCCCGTGGCTCCCCGTCGCTCCCCATCCCTTCCCATATGGCTCCCCATCTCGCCCCATCGCTCCCCGTGGCTCCCCATCGCTCCCCATCGCTCCCCATGGCTCCCCATCGCTCACATCACCACCTGAACCATCCCACCCCACGCAGCCACCGGTCTATAGGGTGGACCAGTCCTGACAGCACCCTGGGGCTGGAGTGTTGGGGAAGTGGGTGCTGTCGGGGGGACCCACTGTGACCCTGGTAACCTACTAAAGAGGCACCCTTGGTCTAGTGGGGCATTGGGGGTTGTCTTCTCTGTAAGGTTTACAGCCACCTGAGCAGGCTTGACACACGGAGGCCTCACTATTGGACTGTGTAAAATCTGCTGCCAACAGCGCCACCATGTGGCAAAGAAAAGCAACGACAGTGGTTGAGGGATCAGATCTGGGCCATCTTGTCTCTGGGCACGAGAAAGGGACCCCCCCAGAGTTGGTGAAAAATTCCAGGGAAGACCCGGACTGCCTGCTCATCTGAAGGGTTTAAGTCTAAGCTAGTTTTCCTATTCAAAGGGGAAAAAATTAAAGATTTGTACCTTGAATTTTCAGAAGGTTCATATTGGAAAGTAGAAGTAAGTAGGGTCAGTTTTGGTTTTAAATGGTTTATATTTTCTTCAGTTCCATGGGAAGACCAAACATTTTGCCTTCTATATACCTGAGCTCATGAGGTCACTGATTCCCTCTGAGGGACTTGGGTTCAGCTGGGA
This sequence comes from Hyperoodon ampullatus, assembly GCF_949752795.1. Taxonomy (NCBI): domain Eukaryota; kingdom Metazoa; phylum Chordata; class Mammalia; order Artiodactyla; family Ziphiidae; genus Hyperoodon; species Hyperoodon ampullatus. Next base: position 7,798,398 of record NC_136921.1, read on the forward strand.
CACTCAAGCCTGCACATCAAGGAGATGAAGAATCAGGTCCTCCAACCTGCTCCAGTCCCCTGTCAGTCACCACGCCAGGCTTGGATGCAGGAGGCCCTTGTGAGGGCCCCAAGGGCCTGTCCTCAGTGACTGAGGCCCACGAATGAGGAATGAGATAAATAACCACCCCTAAAATTTGCAGGACACGTAACTACCTTTACTCCTACTAGCAAATTTGATCTTCAAGACGCCTCATGAGCTGGACTTACCCACATTTGCAGATGAGAAAACTGAAGCTGAGAGATGAGGGATGGTTCGCCCAAGGTCACACTGCTAGTGTAACAAGCCACCCCAAAGCTTTGTCTCTTAACATGACAAAGGTTTAATATCTCACACAGTTTCTGAGGGTCAGGAATCCAGGAGCAGCTTAATTGGGTGGCTCTGGCTCAGAGCCCTTTGCAGGGCTGTGATCTCATTTGAAGGCTCCACTGTGGCTGAAGGAGCCACTTCAGCTGGAGGATCCATTTCCAAGGCCACTCACAGGGCTATTGGCTGGAGGCCTCAGTTACTTGCCATCACAGGGCTGCTCATCATGCCCCTGGCTTCCCCAAAGTCAGAGAGCCAACTAAGAATGAATGAGGGAGGGAGAGCAAGAGAGAGAGAGCAAGAGAGAGAGAAAGAGAGTGGCTGCAATGTCTTTTACGACCTGATCTTGGAAGTGACACACTGTCACTTCTGCCTCCTTCTATCGGTCACGCAGACCAATCTTGGTACCGTGTGGGAGGGTATGAATGCCAGGAAGCGTGGCTCACTGGGGCCACCTTGGAGGTGGGCTACCACACAGAACCACATCCTCTGGCTCCTGCAACCTCAGCCCTTGGCCTTTAGGATAGGACTGGCAGGGGCTCCCTTTGGGGTGGAGTTGCCAGATTTAGCAAATTAAAATACAGGATTCCCAGTTAAATTTGAATTTCAGGTAAACAATGAATCATTTTTTAGTATAAGTATATCCCAAGTCTTGTCTGGCAACCCTATTTTGGGGAGGAGGAGGAGGTGCTCAAGGGGACAAGCCTGGGGGGATGGCCGAGTTCTGGGGCTTTAGGATGGTGCATGTGACCTGAGGTTGACAGACTGACCTCTGGCCTCTGTGGATGCTGAACCTGACCCTTCCACCCCCATCCTCAGCTTCCCAGGGGGACCCAGATAGAGTGGCCAAGGCAGAAAGGGCTGGGGAAGGCCATTCTGCAATCCTGATGCTCCCAAACATGCTAAAAAAACTCCTTCCCTAGTGGGCCTGGAAAGAGAGGCATCCCCAACCTCGGCTCCAGGTGGGGCCTCAGAAGCCCAAGACCAAGGGGTTGGCAGAAGGAGGCGGCTGGAGGAGCTGGGAAGTAAAGGCCCAGGTTCCCACCTGTTCCACCCCCACCTGAGGGAGAGGGAGGCAAGATGTCTCTGTCTTTCTGACCCCTCACAGAGGGGTCCCAAAAGGCCAGCCTGAGTGGCATCCTCCCTGGTCCCTGAACCAGCCCTCTGCCTCCCCCAACATCGTCCTGCCCCAATCCCAGCCGATGTCCACTCTCAGGCCTTCTCCGGTGGCCCCTGGCTTTATTTGCAAAGGAACCACTGTTGAGAACTGGGGCTTCCCCCTCCCTCCCTTGACCTCAGCTCGTCTCTGCCCCAGCCTGGTAGGACCAACTGGGCTCAAAGTCTCAGGGCTGGGAATTGGTCTGCCCAGGAAGAGCTGGTTGTTTCCCAGACACCCCTGGCCACACAGCTATCCACCCCACCCCCTGTACATCCCTTTCAGGCCAACCGCCTGCCCTGGTTCTTGGGCCAGGCCGGGGAGGGCAGGCCCACTCTAGATGAAGCGCTTGTCCTCCTCCCGGTAGGAGAAGGGGTCCCCAGGGAAAGGCTGAGGTGGAGGCTGGTTGTAGGCGCCCTGCAGGAAGATCCAGGCTGTGCCCAACACCATGATGGGTGTCACCACAAACAGGCAGAGTCGGTCCACTGTGCGGGCTATCCGATTCCAGCAGTCCTTCTCCTGGGGGCAAGGGTGACAGAGACAGAGGCAGTGGGGTAAGAAGGGCCCTCAAACCACAGACTCACACCCCAAGCTGGGGCCCGCAGCCTTGGCCTATCTGTGGGGCCTGCCTCGGGCTTGCAGCAGATGGGATGTGCTGCCACGTCCCGAGCAAGGGCCCAGGCCCACCTCCAGCCACAGGCGGGGCTGGTCATTCTGTCTGTCCGGGAGCCAGAGAGCAGGCCCACAGACTCCCTCCCAGCCTCTCAGTGCTGCCACTGGCCTATATGTGAACTAGAAAAATATGCCCCTTTGTCAGGGGAGAATTTTTAAAAGTTGTGTAGTACTGAACAACCATGTAGGGCTGCCTTTTAAATGTCTGGCTTTGTCGGGAGTCTCAAGCTGGGAGGTGAGCAGGGACAGAAAATGATTGGCAGCTGGGAGAAAAAAGGGACCCTAAGGGAGGTCCAGAGCGTGGCCCCAACAGGGCAGAGCTGTGCACCTGTGTGTATAGCTGAGTGTGTGCCTGACCCCGCACACTGCTATGGGATTTTAGGCAGGGGATCCCCCTCCCCGAGAGGCCTGGAATCTGCACCCACTGTGAACTCCATCTAAGTTGACAGGTATCTCTGAGGGGAACTGTGCCCCCTTAAGATAGGATGTGCTCGATCAGTGCACTACCTGAACATCTGTACACAGCAACCCTGTGGCTACTCACCTCATGGTAATTGTTCTGGTCCTTCATGTGGTTGACGATGAAGTTGGCCCCATCCACAGCTGGCTTCAGCTCACTGAAGAGCTCCTGCTGGGCCTGCTCAGAGCCTACTGGGGGCCGACCTGTGGACACCAGGCCAGAGGTGGGCGTGGGGCCTGCCCTCACCCCATCTCCCATGGATGGGCCGAACTCCAAGCCATTAGGGACCCACGTGCGGTGGTGGGGCGCCGGGCCAGCCCATGACGCTCTGACTGCTTCTCAAACATGAGGTCACTTCGGGACTTCAGCGAGAAGTACTCCTCTGCCTTGGAGATGTAGCCCAGGGAGCTGCTCCTCCGGACCAGGGTCCCAGGGCTGGGCCCATTCTCTGCCGGACGGGACATGTGCAGGACCTTAGGCAGGGTCTCCAGGAAGAGCTATGGCAGGTCAGAGGGGCCATTTTACAAACGTGGGTCACCTTCACACATCCAAACGTCTGTGACTCCATTCCTGGCTTGCCACACAGTGCTCCCCAGCCTGATGCTGTCATTTATTCTTCTGATCCCCTACTGATGGACAATTAGGTTGCTTCCAACTCTCTCATTACAGCATAGAGAAGAACTCATTTGTTGAAAGTGAATTATATATGAAAAGAAAAGTAAGAAAAATGCCCCCAGCGCAGAGCTAAGACCAGAAAAGTTGCTAAAGTAGCCTCAGCTGTCCCAAAACAACCAGGTGGCCCTGCAGAGGCCAGGAGGCAAGGACAGTCCCCTTCCTGGGCACCCTGCCCCCACAGTGCTCACCTTCCTTTGAATCAAGGTATAACAAACACACAGTAGACTTAACAAATCTTAAGCATGTAGCTAGTGAAATTTTACAGATGCATTCAGCTGTGTAAACACCTCTCCGATAAGATAAGAACTGTATCTCAGAACTGTTCTCTCCTGCCTCACCCCCATCAATTCCTACCCACACCCAGAGGGAACCACCATCCTGACTTCTAGCACTAAAGATTGGTTTTGCCTGTCCTTGAACTTCACAGGAAGGAAATCTTGCAGTCTCTTTAGCATCAGGCTTCTTTTGTGTAACATTCAGCCTGGGGCGTGGGGAGCAGCAGGGGCACTTCTGCTGCGGGGCAGCACCCTCTGTTGTGTGCACCGCTGTGGCTTCACCCATCTCCCTGCAGAGAGGCACGTGGACCACCTCCAGCTTTTGGCTCTTGAGCCCTCACCTTCTTGACTCCCTCAGACAGCATGTGGGTGCTGGGTGTGCGGAAGTGGATGTTGAGTACGACGACACAGATCACCACGACCATGGTCACCAGCACCATGCCAAAGAGCAGGAACCTGTGGGCACAGGCGCAGCCTGGAGCCCCCGCCCAGGGCGAGGAGTGGTGGGGTGAGGCAGGCAGGGACGGCACTCACTTGCCAATGAGGGGGATGGCCATGGACGTGGCTGGCAGCCTCTTGGAGATGAGCAGCAGGAAGACAGACTGGGCCAGGAGCACCGAGATGGCCATTGATGTCTTCTCGCCACCTGGGGAGCCCATCCTTAGCTGTGACCTCTTGACGGGGGCCCGGAGGGTCCCATGGTGGCCCCTGCACTACTGTTCACAATGCCATGGTGCCCTGGGCTAAGGAGCTGCCACGTACTGCTAGGTGACCTTGGGCAAGCAGCCTAACCTCTCTGTGCCTCAGTTTCCTCAACCACTAAAAGCTGGGAGGCCAAAGTGAGAGAGTGTGTGTTAAATGCTCAGACGCTGCCTGGCACTGGGTGAGAGCCCAAGGAACCCCTGCTTTCCTCGTTAGCCAACCCCCTGCCACTCAGCCCTCCTAAATCACAGACCTTCTCTGTCCCTCCACCGCACAGAAAGCCCCAGGACATCCTCACACCCAGATGACATTCCTGCTCTCAGCCCTTTGCTCAGAGACCCCAGCCCAGCACCGCCCTGCTCTTCCCACCTGCGCCCCTGAGCGTGCTGTGCGGTGCTGGCCCCTGTGGTCTTGGGTCCATGGCCCTGCCCCAGTGCTGCTTCTCGGTCTGCAATGCGCCTCGCAGCCAGACTCCGGCTCCCACCCCACCGCCCCCAGGCTGCACTCCTAGTCTTGTAGTTTCTACCCTGTCTGTCAGGGTCCGGGGCGGGGTCACATTTGTCTCTGGAACTCACTGTGCCCTGCTCGTAGTAAATGTCCTGGAGCCAAGTGACCACAGATGACATGTGCCCTTCTCGAACCAGGTGTGTGTAGATTGCACGCCCCATGCTCTGGCTTCCCAGAGACCTTGTTATCCACCCATTGGCTCAACAGCCAGGCCCACGGTCACACAGTGGTGACCACACAGGCCCGATCTCTGCCCTCACAGAGGGACACTTTTGTAGTTCTCCCTAGGGCCCTTGGGAAGCCCATCATGAGAGGCAGAAGGGAGGTCCAAGAGGGATGGAACCCCCAGGGGCCCTGTCCACTTGGGGCATGTCTGACAGGTCACAGAGCCCTCCCGCTGACAGGCCATGTGTCCCTTGTTCCTGGACCCTGGGCAGGGAGCACCAGGAGTGGTGACCCCCGGGAGGAAGTGAGGGGCAGGGCGGGGGTGGCCGAGCTCAGGGGCCCTCGGGGAGGGGGCCGGGGGCTGGGCTCACAGTCCGCCGGCAGGTAGAAGACCAGGTTGATCATGAAGGAGATGAGCACGCAGGGCACCAGGATGTTGATGACATAGAAGAGCGGCTTGCGGCGGATGATGAGGTAGAAGCTGACGTCCTGGCGGCTGGGACTGTCCAGTGAGGCACTGGGGTCCACGTTGATCCTGGCCGGCCGGTGCACTATCTCCCACTCCCCGTTCTCTGAGGGTGGCACATGGATGCCTTGGCGTCAGGCCGGGCAAGGGGGCTGGGGGGGCGGGGTGGCAGGCCTCGGGGCAGGTCGGGGGGCGGTGGGGGGTGCTGGGTGGAGTGAGCCAGCCCAGAGGCGCAGCCAGGCCTGTTGGCAGGGGCCTGGGGGGCTTGGGAGTGGGGTGGGGGCCACGGACGAGGGTTCACACTCAGGTTCTGGGTATCTTTCCCTGGGGATTGGGATGGAAGTTTCACTCTACAAGGGGGAAGTTTTCCTCTGGGGCCGATTTTTTTTTTTTCTCCTTGGGAAAAATAGAAGCTGAGGCCATATGTGGTTCAAATAAGGAGGCTTGAGGATAACAAGGCAATGAGAGTAAGAACCCTCCTCCCCATGATGGACCAGCCTTGGGACCAGCAGGCTGTGGGTCTCCTCTGACAGACAGGAGCAAGCGGCAGGGCCCAGTAAAAGATCTGAGCCTGGTCACAGAGCGGGGAGGGGGCAACATACACACCATCAGGGTGAGAGCCAGAGCCCCAGCCGTCCCCTGGGCCCTCTGGGGACAGGAAAGCTAACCACCCCCCTCACCTGTCAGCCATACCGCCCCCAGAGACCCCGCTCAGACCGGGAAGGGTCTGGCCTGTCTGTGTCTATCTGCATGTCTGTGTCCCTGTGTGTCCACGTCCTAGGTGTGTGTACGCACACGTGCATCTCTGGGGTGGGGATGTCAGTGTGACTGTATCCGTGGGGCGGTGGGGGGGCGGTTCTGAGGGGCCAGCCCACCCAGCAGCTGCTGCTCCCGGCACCTGTGAAGCCCTCGGGGTCGATGATGATCCACTCCACGGGGTAGTAGCGGCCATCTTCTTCATCCTGCTTCAGGCTCAGGGTGATCTCCTTGGCCGTGTACTTGAGTGAACTGGGGAGGGTAGTGGGCAGAGGGTGGTCCTCAGCCGCTGGCTGGTGCCACCGGTGGGGGAAAGGCTAGCATAGGAGGTTCACGGGTGGAGGAGGCCACGGTGGGGATGGGAAGGTCTAATCAGGACAGAGCGGGGGCCTCTGTCTGAGGGTGTTTACCTCCCTCAGCCCCTGGCGGGGTGCCCTGGGGGGAAGGGTGGCTGGAGAAGTGGGTGCACCTGAACTTGAGGGAGCAGTTCTGCCAGTCGAAGGGGAAGTAGGTGACGGAGACGGGGCAGGAGGAGCGGAAGATGGCGGGCGGCAGCCAGTACACGTAGCCTGAGGGGTAGATGAGGACGTTGCAGGAGTAGGAAATCCGGAAGGAGCCGTCATTGCTGGGGGACGGGGACAAGGGCCACAGTGAGTGCTGGCTGGCCAGCTGGGGGAGGCAGAGGAGGGCGGGCAGTCAGAAGCGTGGGACTGGCGGGGGGGCTCAAGACCCCTAAGGAAGGGAGGCAGAGTGGTGGAGGGGAAGCCAGGAGGGGCTGCGGCTCAACTTGTTCTCCAGCACTATCTCTGGGAGCCACACCATGTCAGAGGGCAGACGCAGGACGCTGATGTTCCCAAAATCTTTGGCATCCCACTTCAGCCGGCTGTCTGTCCAGCCCTGGAAGCCCAGAAGAAATGTCAGCAGTGGGCTCTGCTGTTGTCCGGGCTCCCCCATTCCCCCTGCTCCCCGAGCAACCACTTCCCTGGGGGAAGACTGGACAGGGTCTGGGGCTGGGACAAACGAGGTTGGGGGAGGTGGGTACAGAGTCAGGACTCAGGTCTGTTGTGTACAGCCGTGTAGGATGGGCACTGCACCACTAAGGGAGCGCTATTTCCCTTGTGGACATAGAAGACTTACGTCTGTATTAGGAGTTTCTGACAGGTAGCAGAGAGTGTCTTCTAATAAAATCAAGATACTGTGACAATTTTCCCTAGGTGAAGATCCTAATCCACAGAAGGCTCTGTCTGGGCTTGTGGCAGCGCCAGCTGATGGGAAGGGCGGTCGGGCCTGGGGTTTGTCTGTAGGCAGGAACCGGTCCCTCCCGGAGGACAGTGTCGGAGGCAGGTTGGGGATCCCCAAGCAGAAGCGAGCACAGGCGAACCTGGGCCCCACCCCCTCCCCACCCCCAGCTCTGTGCGGGGTGTTCTCCTTACGTGCTCAATCCACACGTTAGTGGTGAGGGTCTCTTCAACTTCTTTCTGTAATCAAACAGGAGGACTGTCCCCCCGGGGCCTGCACTCTTTCACCAGGCACCTACTCTCGGCTGCCACCCGGGGGAAACCACGACAATGGGCCGCCCCCAGCAGTCAGGAGTGGATGGATAGAGCAGGAAGCGGGGTGGGCATATGGCCTCTCACATGTGTCATGGGTGCGAAACGGGGGCACCCAGAATGGAAGCTGGAGGGAAAGGGGCATCGTCAGCCCAAGGCCCGTGGGCGGCACGCGGAGGCACGGAGAGGGCCCGAGCGCGTCTCCCAGGGAGAGGAGGCCGGGAGGGGGCCCTGACCTTCCTCCACGGCCATCCCAGGCCAGGAGACAGCCAGGCCTCCGGGAGGCCATCTCTGCCACCGTCCCCCAGCCCAGCCAGGAGGAGCCGCTCACCAGGGAGATGAGGTTGGAGAGGGTGAGGGCCAGGGTGACCCCCACGGCCTCCTCTTGGTGCGCCACGGGCCGCAGCTCTTTGTTGTAAAGCTTCTCCTCAAACAGGTGCCGGATCAGCCGCTCCTCCTCGTTCAGGCCCCAGCTGCCTGGGGAGGGTCAGGGACAGGGGCCCGGGAGGGATGCTGCCCTGAGGTCCTGCCCCGGGGGGGTGGCCCCTCCAGGAAGGAACGGCAGTGGGAAGTGGGGAGGTGGGCCTGATGCTGGGAGAGGGAGCCCCACGTAGGAGGGGACGGGAGGGGAGCCTGCCGTGGGGGACCAGGGTAGGGGTCCTGCGGGACCCTCCAGGGAGGGGTGATGGCCACTCTTACCACACACGACCAGGGCAGCCAGCAGCCCCAGCGTTAACACGGGCCCCTCCATCCTGTTCCTCTGACTGGGTCTTGGGTCGGCCCCTCCTGTCGGCAGGGCTGGGGAATGCGGGCGGGTGGCCGAGGGGACAGGTGCAGGATGGGGGGCGGCGCCAAGGGAAGAGGCCGCCGGAAGCGCCATCTGACACCTCGAGGCTCTGTGGCAGGCTGGAGAAACTGGGGCAGGTGATGCGGGTGTGGGGACAGGGACTGGCCAGCTGGGCAGGAGCCCAGGGACACAAGGCGAAGATCCCAGGCTGGGACTCCCCACCGCTAGTGGTGAGGGTGGGGGCCGGGTGGAGAGGCGGGACATTGGGGGCGGCACTGGTCAGCCATGGACAGCAGAGTGGTGACAGGCGGCAGTACTGCCATTTCTTGGGAGGTAGACCGATATGCTGAGATGGGGGGCTCTGCAGCCCCGCTCCAGTGTCTTTGCGACCTCTATCAACTAACTGCTTCTGGAGGCTGGGCCCTAGCCCCAGAGATCCCATGTCCACCCACCCCAGTCCCATCCTAAGAAAGCTCTGGAGTGGTCTCCATAGATCATAAATAATGTTTATTAAAGCAGTTGTGATCTTCCGATGGTACATCTGGGAAGGTACTCTGGGCCCAGGACCCCTTCCCCCCACGCCCCCGCCCACACCCAACTCTGGCCATGACAGTTTTGTCATCATGTTCCCTGGACCCTCCGCAGGCCCTGGGAGCAGTAGTCCTGACCAGGGGCTGCAGGTGGAGACACGGCTCAGGACCACCTGGCTGGGGGAACCTGAGGGCTGAGTAGGCGGTGCCCCTTCCTCCCCAGCCCTCGGCCCCGCCTTGAAGCCATCCGGGGTCCCTAGGGCTCTGCCTCCGCCAGGGCTGCCAAGCGGAAGGCCTGTAGGGCCTGCACCAGCAACCGGGGAAGGCTTTGTGCCAGTGTGGATGGCTCCAGACCCACCAGGCCGCCGAAGACCACGTGCTGGCCCCCTAAGCCTGCCCAAACCCAGGCTCGGAAGAGCCCGGTCAGTGTCTTGGAGCCCAGGTCTGCCAGGACCTGCAGAGGGAGGAGACAACTCAGGGGCCCACAGCCCCACTCTTGGTCCCCTTCCTCCTTGCCCCCAGAAACTCTCACTCAGACCCAGCCCTTCCCCAGCCCCCTCCCCCAGTCCTGCACACTTTCTGCTCACTTGGACACCCCCCCAAGCTCCTCCACTCGCACCTCCCCCCACTCCTTCACACCCAGCTAGCACCCAGCTCACACACAGCCGCCCTCCCCATCCCCTTCCCCTTGGGCACCACCCACTACCTCCACCCCAGGCTGCTGGGGGAGGGTCTCTCCTGTCTCCCTCCCCATCAGGGCTGACCCAGGTTAGCCTTCCGAGGCCACTGCGAAGGAGTCTGGGAAGCCCGGGAACCCACCTCGTGAAAGTCCACGGCCAGGCGCTCGGCGGGGACCTGCAAGATCCAGGCATGGGTGCCCTGGAGGGCAGCCAACTTCTGCCACAGGGGCTCCAGCCCAGGGCAGCCTGCAGGAAGGGGAAAGACTTTGGGAGTACGAGGGGACTGACACTAGCATGGAACCGGGATGGTATTCCCACCAGTGCCTCTGGACACCTCCCAGTGGGCAGATTTCTCCTCCTGCTACAGATGGGGCAGCCGAGGGGCAGCCGAGGCTCAGAGAGGTTAAATGATAGCACAAAGCCAGCCCAGCATCTGTTGACACTGATGAGGACCCAAAGTCACAAGTTCCCCCAAAGAATCATCCGCCCTGCTGCCAGGGAGCGGGAGAGTGGGTCTGCCCGCGGGGTGAAACCGCTTCCCAGCTGCAGACCCCGGGAGAATCCCCTGCGGGCCTCGGCCCGCCCTTGGCCTACTCCACTGGCGACCGCCGGCAGGGGGCGTCATTACCGTTCGCTTCCCCGCGCTGCTCCGACCTCCGCTTCGGGAACCCAGTGCCTGCCGCCCGCGATCCTGGGGAGCTGCAAGGTTAGGGGCACGCCTCGGCCGCGCTGGGATGGGGCGGGGGCTGGGCTGCGAGGGCTTGGGGTACCTGAGTGCAGCCGCTGCTCGCGGGAGGGGTGCCTGGGAGGATCCCGGAGCGACGGAGCGGGCCGAGCCAGGGCCGGGGCCAGGGGCCGCACCCCCGGGCGCGGGCCGAACAGCTCCTGGGCGCCCCGCAGCAGCTCCAGTAGGGTGTGCGCCAGCGAGCGCAGCTCTGCGGGCGCGACAAGGGTCCGAGCGGCTGTCAGACGTGGGCCAGGCCCTCGGGCCCCCGGCCCAGCCCCAGGAACGGGACTGACCACATCGCCGCCGGCGCTGCAGGCACTGCTGGTGCGCCAGGCGCGCACAGGCGCCCGCGGGCCCCGGGCACAGGTGGGCGTAGAAGGCACAGGGCGGGGCGCCATCTGCCAGCGGCTCCTCCGACGGGTCCCAAGCCAGAAGCTCCCTGCAGCTGGGCTCGCGGCTGAAGGGGGCGGCTGCGAGGGGCGTCAGAGGCTAGCCTACTCCACCCCGGCTTCCCCTCTTTAGGCCCTAGCCCCCAAAGCCCTCCCTGGGAGGAAGATAGACTTTCCCGACGCAGGAGGCTGGAGGCGGGCAGGGTGGAAAGGGGCTCGTCCCAGGGCAGTTTGCCGGACACTCTGGGGAGAGGGGGAATAGGGACGGGGCGCTCACCACTCATCTGCTCCTGGAGCCAGTCCTTGAACACAGCCACACGGGTGTAGACCCCAGGCTTCCCTGGCTCCCCGCATCCATCCCCCCAGGAGGTGACTCCGTACAGGACTTCCCTGGGGCGGGGGCCAGGCTCAGAACAGGTCAGGGGGCCTCCAGAGTCACCCTGCGAGGATCCGAGCCAAGAGAGAGGGCACTGCAGCGATCCATGTCACCCTCAGTGACAGCCTTATGCCTGGCAGGGTAAAGCAGCTCTGAGCTCTACTGGGGTTACCACTCTTGGACCCATTTTAGAGATGAGAATATAGAGGCTCAGAGAAGTTGAGTGACAGCCTGATTGTAGAAGGAAAGGAGGCCGTCCCGCCCCTGAGGAGTGGCCCACTACTACCCTCCGATCAGTCGGGGCTCATACCTGGCACGAGTCAATGCCCCCGGCCAGGTAGCCGGCACAGAGCATGCTGCTGGGGCGCAGCCCTGGCCCCAGGGCCCTTCTGCAGGTGTCGGCGCTGAGCAGGGGCACACGGGCTTCCCTCACAGCCTCAGCCTCAGGCCCATCTACAGGTAAGCAGTGGAAGGGGCTCAGGTCTGGAGGGCAGGGGTCCTGCTTCGAAGGTCTCCCTCCCCCCACTGCCCTCCTTGACTCCCCCCGCCCTTTGCGAGATGGGCAGCATTTTGTGAAGACAGCTGGGTGTAGGTCAGAATTCTTACGCCCCAGCCTTCCCAAACTCCATCACCCCAGCCCCCCAATCTTCCCACGCACACGCGCGGCTCACCCAGGCCCTGCCCTGCCTAGTACCTTCGAAGAGGGCACCCCAGCCCGCGATGGCGCAGGCGGTGCCTGCGGGGGGCTCCTGGGGCTCTTGGGGCAGGCACACGGGGCGCGCCGCCCCTGTCGGGCTCACCGGCGTCCACAGCTGCACCAGGGCCAGGTCGTTGTGGAAGGTCCGAGGGTCAAACTGGGGAGGGGGTGGCGGCACAGCGTCAGCCCGGGTGGGGGTGGGGTGCTTTTCCCAACTCTGAGGACCTGGGGGCTGCCCTCTCACCTTGGGGTGGGGCAAGATGCGGTTCACCGGCACCTCCTCCGCCTGCTCCCCCCGGGGCCCCTCGGCCAGCGTCACCGTCCACAGAAGCTCGTTCGGGGCGCTGCGGGGCGAGCGGCGGGAGACACGCAGCACAAGGATGCAGAGAGGTCCCCTGGAGACCCTGCCCTCCGCCCACGGGCACCACCCAGCCAGCCGGCGCGCCGGGCTGTTTCTCCGCCTGGGGGCAGGAAGGGCGGGCCCGGGAGAAGCCGCGACGTCGAGTGGGGAGAAGGCCCAGGACGGTGAGTCCCCGGAGGATCCGCGCCCTGGCTGGGCTGCCTGGGCGCCTTGAGTCGGGAAAGGGGACGGCCGCCGCCAGGGGGCAGCAGAGACCGGTCCTCGCCCTTGGTGCCCGCCAGCCGACCCCGGAAGAGCTGGACCCCGCATTGGGGATCCGGGCTGGGCAGGGGCCTGGGGCCCGACGTACCCCGCGAAGCAGTGCGCCGCCGTGAGCACCCAGGACGCCGCCACCAGGACGCCGCCGCACAGAGGCTGCCCGCCGAGTTGCAGCCTCACCAGCCAGGGCCAGGCCCCGGGCGGTGCCGCGCTGCCCCCCACAATGCGGCCGTGCGCCCGCGTCACGTTGACAGCGCCCGGGCGCCTCTCGCCACACGGCCCTAGAAAGGCCCAAGTGGCGTCAGGAGGGACGAGTCCCGCTCATCCTCACCACTGAGACCCCTCCAGGGTCCACCCTGCTCTCAGCCCTGCCCGCCTCGAGCCTTTTCAGCCTCACCTGGCTCAGGTGGATCCTGGAGGAGGGGGGCTCGAGGCCCGGGACGCCCAGGTGCTGCTGAGAAACAGACCCCTGAGCCTCACGGACGGCCTTCCACTCTTCTCCAGCCCAGGCTGGGCCCGAGCCCTCCGGCCACCTCACCCGGCACCCCCTGCACACATACCCACCCCCCTTACCCTGCCTGGTAGCACTCAGGGTCTGTTTCAGCTGCCATAAACTTCTCACTGCTCACCAAATAAGCCCAGACTTATTTGTTCCTGCCCTCCTGCCTCTGCACACGCTGTGCCCGTGCCTGGTGTGCCCTTTCCACTGGAGGAGACCTTCCTGAGCATCATCTTGGTTGCAGCCTCACCCAGTCTCTGTCCCCAAGAGGGGGTCAAGTCTGAAGGGAGGGGGCGGGTGGACAGGAGAACGGGCCCAGGGTAGTCAGTGCCAGCTCACCAGGGCATGGGGGGGTGTGATTGGCACAGCTTCGGCACTCATGCAGTCTGTGTTGGATCTCCATCACCACCCGATTTACTGCCCACTGGGCGCTCCTCTGGGCAGCCTGCAACACTTTCGTCCCCTGGGCTGACAGAGCTGCTAGGACATGGGGCACAAGTCATGCACCGTGGGGGAAGAGCTCCTCCGCCTCGCCCCAGCCCTGTGCCCTGCCTTGGGAGACCCGGTGGGGAAGCAGGTTGGGCTCCAGGAGCCCTGGGACAGAATGGGGAGGTCAGAGAGCCCCACGGCCCCCAGGCCCCAGCACACAGGGCAGACGGTCTCAGATTCTCAGCCCGAGGTATCTCTGTAATTTCAGCTGAGCTGGGCTGGAATCTTTGCAAACGGCTTTTCCTTAGAAATCTTGAAAAACAGCACCCCAAAGGTGTAGATATTACAGAACTCAGGCTTACTGACACAAAATAACCATGGCCGAGTTGCCCACCTTGGGGTCCAGGTTGCCAAGGGGATGCACCCCTGGGCCCCTTCCTCCCTGCTAAACCCAGAACCTTCTGGAAAGCACGCCTTTGGGCAGTGCTTGCCGGCTCCCCTTCCCCTTCCACCCTCGTCCTCCCCTTTCCTCTCCCACCTGTGTCTCAGTTCCTGGCCCCTTCTCCCAGCAGGGTGGGCAGAAAGGGCCAAAGGTCCTCGTGAGTTGGGAGGGCAAGCTCACGTCCCCCTGCCCGAGACCCACTCGCTCTGTGCTCCTCCCACCTCGGCCTCTCCCTCGGAGCAGCCTGGGCTCACCTTGCAGGGTGCTGGGGGGCACGCGCGTGTACAGTGGGTGCCCGTGGGCAGACCGCGGGTCTGGGAGGAGCAGCAGCAGCAGCAGCAAAGCCAGCAGCATGGTGACCGGGAGCCCCGGCAGGCGGCCCTGTGCTCTTTCCCCCTCGGGGTTCCCCCTCCAGGCTTTATCCTTTGGTGCCTGCCCCTGGGCGCTGAGTTCTGGTTCCTCAAATCATCGGATTCTATTCTTTTACATCAAAATGACCGGCTTCCCTTGGTCTGTTCCTCACCTGGCCCTTAACTCCCAGGAGCCCACAGGGGAAATGGGGCTTGGGGGGCTATATAGAGGACAGCCTGGGGGGGGACACGGGAGGGGGGGCCAGGGTGGGGGGAGGGAACGGGGTAGTGGGCTCGACCCTCACCTTTGAAGTCTCATCATCCGGGCTCTGAGGCCCCCCTTCTGTCAAAGGAGCCCTTGTTTCTGCGGCTCCATCAAAGGGGCCTGGACAGGCCAGAAGAGCTGACGGTTGGGCTGGGGGCCAGGCAGAGGGGGGCTGGTGGGCAGGGGCTGGCCCTGTCTCCAGGGCTCAGAGCGGGGGGGCGGGGGGCGGGATTCCCAGCTGCCCCTATTCCCCGAGGAGTTTACAGCTATGCTGGGGGCAGATGCTCCTGGAGGGAGAAGACAGGGGGTGTCTGAGGGTCCTCAGCAGCCCCAGCCCCTGAGGAGGTGCCCGAGCTCCCAGCCTCTCTGCCCCTAATTGCTTGGCAGTGTCCCTCCGCAATGTGGCCATTTCTAAAGATGATCAAAGCGCCCTAATTAGCGCAGTAATTGCCGCACTGGGGGTAGCGGGGTGGGAAGCAGCAGAGGCAGGCGGACTGGAGTGGCCCAGAGAGGAGAGCGGGAGATGAAAGGCCCCACCAGTGGCCCAGTTTGGGAAGGACAGGCCCCAGCCGCTTCTGCTGCTCTCCCAGACCCCCTGCCCCTGCGCAGGGCCCGCTCGGCCTGCCCAGCATTGTTCTCAGTTGCTATGACCCTGATCTGGCAGGAGGGAGTCTTCTGGAGTCTCACGGGAAGGGCCACAAACGGGCGGCTCTCCTGGGACCAAGTCCCCACCTGGGGCAGAGAAGAGGTGCTCTTCTGCCCCTCAGAGAATATCCTGGGGCCAAAAAAAGAATCCTGGTGCCCCAATGCATGCTGGTGACCCCAGGGCGGCTTTGGCAGGCCTGGTCCTTTTTCAGAATGGATCTCTCATGACATCACCTCGGTAATATTGTCTGCCCAGGAGAACGTGCCCTGGTGGGAACCTCTCCCCTCTTTATTTGTTTTGTTTTCTTTTCTTTTCTTCCCTCTCCCCTCTTTAAAAGACAGAACTGCAGACCTGCAGAGATAGCCTGGAGTCAGGGTTCCCACGGGGGTGGTTGGTGAGATGCGGAGAGTGGGCGGCCAAAGCCAGCAGCCTCTCCAACCTCTTCCTTCTGCGCCACTGTGGGCAGCGGAGAATAAGCATGACTTCTGTTTTCCTCCCTGAAATTCTCTTCCTACCTGGATGGCTGCGAAGCCCCATCATTCTGGTGCTCCCCAACCTCTCTGAGCACTGACCACAGTGAGGCTCCCACCCCTTGGAACTTCACTGGATTAGCCCACGCTCCCAGTGGTGTGCTGGGGTCAGCTCAGAATGGCTCCTGAGAGCCAGCTGTCGCCATCTCTTCCCAAGTCTGCTTTTGGTGACATCACGCTGGTAGCTTGAAATCAGCCAGGTTTGGAGTATTTACACCATGGGAATCAGCAAACACTACAAATCAGAGCTCTTTTTCCCCCCAGAGAGCCAGTCCTTTGGCATTTATCAGCACACCACTGTACACACAACTTTTTCCCTCTCACCGATTACCACCACACCTCATAAAGGTGATACCTCTGATTCAGGAATGCCATGAAAATACTGGCTGAGTGTGGATTACTGTGAGGGAATATTGTGAAGTTGGAAACTGTATTCATCAGAATATCTATACCTCTAGATAGGATGTATATCTAGATGGGAACCCATAGGGGAATGGGGTTTGGGGTTTTTTGTTTTTTGTTTTTTTGTGGTATGCGGGCCTCTCACTGTTGTGGCCTCTCCCGTTGCGGAGCCCAGGCTTCAGACGCGCAGGCTTAGCAGCCATGGCTCACGGGCCTAGCTGCTCTGCGGCATGTGGGATCTTCCCGGACCGGGGCATGAACCCGTGTCCCCTGCATCGGCAGGCGGACTCTCAACTACTGCGCCACCAGGGAAGCCCGGGTTTGGGGTTTTTTGTCTGTAATCTCCAAATTCTTGGCAAGAGGGTGTTAGTTCAACAGAGCCTGTATTTGAAGCATAAACAAAGGTTTGAGAAAGTGTCCAAAGGAAAATTATCTGTGGGACTTCCCTGGTGGTCCAGTGGCTAAGACTCCACGCTCCCAATGCAGGGAGCCCGGGTTCAATCCCTGGTCAGGGACTGGATCCCACATGCCACAACTAAGAGTTCACATGCCACAACTAAAGATACCGCATGTGTCAACGAAGATCCCGCACGTGGCAACAAAGATCCCTCATGCTGCAACTAAGACCCAGAGCAGCCAAATAAATATATAAAAAAAAAATTTTTTTTTAAAGGAAATTGTCTGTGGTTTCAAGAGAGAGCATCAAGGTAAGAGACCCAGAGAGCAGAGAGGTGGGTGGGAAAGCCTAGCAGGCCTCGATGGAGTCCAACAGCTCAGAAGCATCCTCCAAGCTCTGCTCATAGGTTCTTTTTTTTTTATTTATTTTTTTCCGGTACGCGGGCCTCTCACTGTTGTGGCCCCTCCCGTTGCGGAGCACAGGCTCCGGACGCGCAGGCTCAGCGGCCATGGCTCACGGGCCCAGCCGCTCCGCGGCATGTGGGATCTTCCCGGACCGGGGCACGAACCCGCATCCCCTGCATCGGCAGGCGGACTCTCAACCACTGCGCCACCAGGGAAGCCCTGCTCATAGGTTCTTGCGTTCAAGGTAGAGAGATTAAGGCCTAGAGCAAGCCCCTCACGACGGAGGACACTTCCCCTGGGGAATTCCTCGGGGAGTACACTTCTGCTCATTCAGCGCCTAAGTCCCTCAGCTGCTTGGATTCTGCCAAAGCCAAGTGAACCAGGCCAGGGCACCAAGACAGAGCCTTCCCGCCCTGCCTCCTGGCCTCCCTCTGGTCTGCAAGGAGGGGGAGGAGCACGAAAACCTGGAGCTGCGGGTCTAGTACTGCTCCTTCCACCCCCAGCTGCCCTCAGGGTAAAAGCCCCACCACCACCAAAGAGCCCTGAGGGACCTCACAGCACGGACTGCAATTCCGCTCAAGCCCCAGAGCTTGAGCTCTGCCTCAAGGTCCTCTGCCACTCCTGTCCCCATGGCTGGGTCACGAGCCCACCCCTCTCCTCTGTCTAGACCCCGCCCCAAGTGCAGGTCAACTTCATCCACTTCCACAGGCCGCCTCTTGAGAACCACGTCTAAATCCACATTTCATGAAATGATTGTGTTTATTATTGGTGACGGGTGCACTTGTTCCTTACCTACATCTCTCGTTGGAATGTGACGGAGAGGCCTTCCGGCCACTGTCCCAGCGGTTCCTCTCATCTCTGTCACATCACCCTCTTGTATCTTCTTTAGAGCAGTCGCTTCTCTGTTGCAAGCTGTCCAGCGGGACTCTTGCCTGTTTAAGAGGCTCGGTCTCCACAGCCTGGCTGAATGGGCAGCTCCCTCCTCTTCCTGCCCCACTGCAGGTCTCACTGCCGGAGCCCTGTCCGAATCCATGCGCCCCCAGGGCCCCTCCTCCAAGTGGATCAGACAAAAGCACAGGGGAGGCGGACCTTTGGGGTGGCACAGTGTTGGTGAAGAGAGTGTTTCCCTCACAGCTCCAGCCAAGCAGGAAAGAGGGCTGGAATCCCCGGAGGAATCAAGGAAACCCTTGCATAGGAATCAGGGAGCTGGGAGAGGGAGAGATTGGCATTTCAGTGCCCAGTGGAGGTCAATTCAGCCAGAGGACTCGCTGACCAGCCAGGGCCTCCAGAAGTACCGAGTGGGGAGGGGCCCATACCCCCCACCAACGCCTCTGAGGTTCCTGGTCCCTAAGCATTTACAGAGAGCCTTCCACTTGTGCCCACAGGCCTGAGGGCTGGTCCCAAGTGTGAACGAGACTGGTGGCTTCAGGCTTTGGAAGGGTATGAAGGGTGTGATGCGTACGACACTGCCAGCTGTATGTTGCTATCACCCATGTCCGGCAGGCAGGACCAGCTACACAGTTTGCTGGGGTCCCAGTGCAAAATGAGAACGTAGGGCCCCTTGTTCAGCAATTGTTAAGAATTTCAGGACTTCCCTGGTGGTGCAGTGGTTGAGAGTCCGCCTGCCGATGCAGGGGACACGGGTTCGTGCCCCGGTCCGAGAAGATCCCACATGCCGCGGAGCGGCTGGGCCCGTGAACCATGGCCGCTGAGCCTGCGCGTCCGGAGCCTGTGCTCCGCAACGGGAGAGGCCACAACAGTGAGAGGCCTGCGTACCGCAAAAAAAAAAAAAAGAATTTCAAGATGGTGGCACGTGGAACATTAAACCAAGCGTGAGGCCTTGCTGAGCTCGGGGCCCTGTACCCAGGGACACTGCCCTGAGGGACCCTTCCGTCAGCTGGCAGGTTGGACCCCTGGCACTGCTCGTTCTCAGTGAAAAGGAGCTACGGTAGCCTTAGGGTCTCGACTCTGGTTCTCCCTGGCCCAGGCGAATCAGGAGCAGATGCCCCTTTCGGTCTCCCTATCCCAACACTGAAGAACGGAAGGTGAGAAGCCAGGGCCTCGTCACCCTCCCACCCCCACTAGAGCCCCTGAAGCTCCTCCCAAGCTCAGGGAAGGGAGAAGTGATTTTATCAAGCCAGAGCCTGGAGTTTCAATGGACAATGCCCAGAAGGGGAAGGCTCAACGCTGGGGGGTGGAGAGCGCTCAGAATCTGGCCCCATGTTGGGAAGAGAGCTGCCCCTTGCAGTGGGAAAGTGACCTCTGCCTGGCACAGTCGAGGGCAGTGCCTGGAAAACTTAAACTGTTTCAAATCTACGTCCTGCTGTGTCGAGATTCCCCAATAAGCTGGTGAGAGCCTTCTGCAGTTGTGAGCTCGGTCCTCTGATGTCTGTCTGCTGCAGGGAAGTAGGGCTTTCCATCTCCTCCCGGTGGTCTCCCCAGCGCCTAGCACAGAGCCTGGCACACTGTATTGGCCGAACAAATGAAGAAATGATTACTGGCCCCTGTTCTTGGTCCAGGGACTGGCACATTCAACTTCCGTCTGTCCAAAGCAGTCCCGGGTCCCTGGGCACCCCTCCTCCCCCGTCATCAGCCCTCTTTCCACGTAAGGGGTGGGGCCTGGACTGTGGCCCATTCTCCATCAGGCCCACATTCACTCTGCCCAGTCCCATCCCTCTCCCGTGGAGCGTGGGTCAGGGGGAGCAAAGCGCGGTCGGGAGCCGGTAGGAACCAGCACCTCACAGGGTTATCAGGTATCTCTGAACTCAGACAGAAGCGGCTCGGGGGGCCACCCGGCCGGCAGGCGGCAGAGCTGGGTTCTCCCCTTCTCCTGCTGCCTCTCTGTTCTTTCCTCTTTGCTTCCTTGTTTTTTCTGGGACTGGGGGCAGGATAACGGTCCAGGCTGTGGGAGGGATGCAGAAGGGATTCAAGGCTCTGTGGGTGACATCTGCAGCTCCTGCTTTCTCAGCCTCCCCTCCAGGCCCCAGTCTCCAGCCTGGGAGGGGAGCCGGCCTTGCCTGCTGACCCTTCTGCCCTGAGTGCCCTCTGAGGCCACAGCTGCTCCACGTCACCCCTCCCGCAGGTAGGGGCAAAGTCTCAGCCCCAACCTCCCACTTCAAGAAGAGGGAGGGAAAAAACCTTGGACCTTTTTGTCGATATCTCTGGAAACCCCCAGCAGGCTCTTGATGTGGGCCAGCCCCGCAGTCTCCCTGCTGGCACGGAGCCCTCTCTCTTGTATTCAGAGGAAGATGTACGGGGGCCCTGGACCTCTGGAAATGGTGAGGAGAGACCCGGGCACTTGCCACCCCGGGGCAGAAGCTGCCTCTTCAGGTCTCTACACTTACCCTCTGGGGGAGGACCTTCTGCTACCTCCCTCATCAGGGTCCTCCGTGCCCCTCCCCCACCCTAACCACCCTGACCTCCTGGACCATGCCTGGACCAGGGGAGTGGACAAAAGGGCAGCCGGAGGGGGACTAGCCCAAGAGCTGACCAGGCCACCTTTGAGAGCAGTGTCCCAGGACATGATAGTGGGATCCGCAGCTATGCCTGCCACCTCTGCTGGCCAAAAGTGGCCAGCTAGGCAACAGAAGTGGCCACGAGCTGGCTTCTGACTCAGTGGAATGTGAGGAGAGGTTGAAGTCGGGCTCTCCTTGGGATGACAGGCTGCTCCGGCCATGATTCAGGTCTCAGGCCTGTGGTTCTGACTGTACCTCTGGGTGACTTTGGATGAGGCACTTTCCTGTTGTGAGTTGGATTGTGTTCCCCAAAAGATGTGTTGATGTCCTAGCCTCCAGTAGCACAGAATATGATGTTGTTTGGAAATAGAGTTGTTGCAGACGTAATAGGTTAAGTGAAGGTCGTACTGGAGTAGGGTGGGCCCTTAATCCACTACGTCCTTACAAAAGAGAAGAGACACACAGGGAGACCGCCATGTGACAACGGAGGCAGACACTGGAGTAGCTGCAAGCCGAGGATTGCCGGCGACACGGGAGATAAGAGAAAGGCCTGGACCAGATTCTCCCAAAGAGCCTTTGAGAGAGCATGACCTTGCCAACACCTTGATTTTCTTGGCCTCTGGCTTCCAGAGCTGCGAGAGAACAAATTTCCACCCAGTTTGTCATAATTTGTGATGGCAGCCCAGGAAACTCATACACTTCCCTGTCTCTCAACCTCATGTTCCCAGTCTGGGAAATGGGATAATAACATCCATCTTGCTGGGAGGGTTAAAAGGACACCTGTTAGGCTTCCTGCAAAGGGCTGGCAGGGATTGTCATCACTGTTCTAGATCAGCACCTTGTAAACGTTGGGAATCCATAGGAGGCTGTCTCCCTGCGTGAACATGGTGAGGACTCAAGGGCCTGATCCTGGAAGGCAGCAGGGGAGATGCTGGCGCCTAGAGAACTGGAGAGAATGGGACCTGGGGAAACAGCAAGGGGAGGGGCTCTCCAGGTCCTGTGTGGCCTGATGCTCAGAGGGTGTCTAAGTAGGGCCGTGCCCTTTGCCCCGAGGGGCCCTCCTCAGGCATTGCCTGTCTCCTTCAGCTTGTCAGCTTTATTGGCTGCTCTGACTTCTCCCTCCCTTTGGGCTGAATTTGAGTGCTTTTTTGGCCACACTGCACAGCTTGCAGGATCTCAGTTCCCCCGATCAGGGACTGAACCCCGGCCACGGCCGTGAAAGAGCCGAATCCTAACCACTGGGCCACCAAGAAACTCCCAGGCTGAACTTGACTTTAAGAGGGAGAGGCAAGGGTGCTGCTTGGGGGTGGGGGTGCCGAGTTGGGGGCTGCCCTCTGTGGGCTCCGTGGGTCTCGGAGAATGGGTTAGTCCTGGAAGCTGCACCCAGGGCTCTCTGTGGTTGGCTAGACCCCTGGCTTCTCACCCAATATCCTCGGCAGGGGCCACAGGCACGGAAGCATCCAGACCACATTCTACACTCCCCCCAATTCAGAATCCAGCCTTTTGTATACATCCCATAATCCTTGTGGTCTCCATCCTTTCCCAGCACCCTTTCCTGTCAGCCTCTTCTGAAGTGCTTGGGAGGAGAAAGGGGTCATCCCCACCACCTCCCCCAGGCTTCGTCCAGCCTTCTCCAGTGGGGCCAGCCCTCTACCCTGGTCACTGGTATCCTGCAGGGGATGGGGGCATGGCTCTGCTTTTCCATTTTAATCATGGACTCCAACACCTTTGCTTCTTCATTGAGTGAGAAAAGTTGGAGAGTTAGGGTGAATTTTGCTAAAAATACCAGGAAAACAGAAACAAAGGAAATACAAAAGCTCAAGTCCAGAAGAGTCCATAGAGCATTAGGTGTTTTGCTACAGACAGCATCTGCCAGGATGAGAACCGCTGTAGGCCGGCTGCGGGCTGGGTGGTTCACCTCTTAGGCTGAACCCTATGAAATCCATCAAAATGGTCCAATACATTCAAAAGAGCTGCAGCAGCTTTATCTTAAAATGTCGATATTTACAACATGCCAGAAATTACATCTTTCTCACCATTTAAACACGATAGAAACCTTACGTAAGGAGGGCTCATGGAGGCAAATTTCTTTTAAGTTAATTATGTGTGAAATTTTGAATACCATTGTTCAACTTTGTGGTTAAAAGACTGCAAACGATTCCACAATTCTGCCTGTTTCCTCTCCATTTTTTTTTTCTTTTTCAGCTTTTGTCTTTCTTTCTTGTCATCTCTCTCCATCGGTTTTCTTTTTCTTTTCTCAATCTTGGTGTCAGCTGTGTTTCCTTGAAATTTGCTAATTTAACACCTTCAATTTCTACTAAAATATTCACATTTCTCCGCCTCCTATGTGAAAGATTCTCCCTAATCAATACTTTTGTTTGTTTGTTTGTTTTTGCGGTACACGGGCCTCTCACTGTTGTGGCCTCTCCCGTTGCGGAGCACAGGCTCCGGACGCGCAGGCTCAGCGGCCATGGCTCACGGGCCCAGCCGCTCCGCGGCATGTGGGATCTTCCCGGACCGGGACACGAACCCGTGTCCCCTGCATCGGCAGGAGGACTCTCAACCACTGCGCCACCAGGGAAGCCCTAATCAATACTTTTTATTCCCATTCCTTTCAAATCTTTTTGTTAATATGAGATGATCTTTTTAGAAAACACTGCGTCTCTGATAAAGACATATTTACTGGAGTTATGTGGTTTCTTTCAACATCCTTCCCTTTATTTTCTTTTGTTAAAATAAACTAAAATTAAATTTAATAAATTACATATAAATGTTCAATCAGATCCCTTCTCAGAGCAATATTTCTATCTATTTACCTCTGTAAACTTCTACCTGTATCAGTGCAAAAAGAGACTTCTGGAAATGGTTATTATTCATTAATTATGGCTATTTCTGATAGGAAGATTTATTTTTGTTTTGCTTTGTACCTTCTTTTTCTTATACTTTTTATTTATTTTATTTTATTTTTTTATTATTTTTTATTTTATTTTTTTTTGCGGTACGCGGGCCTCTCACTGTTGTGGCCTCTCCCGTTGCGGAGCACAGGCTCCGGATGCGCAGGCTCAGCGGCCATGGCTCACGGGCCCAGCTCTGCAGCATATGGGATCCTCCCGGACCGGGGCACGAACCCGTATCCCCTGCATCGGCAGGCGGACTCTCAACCACTGCGCCACCAGGGAGGCCCATATACTTTTTATTTTTATAAATTTATTTATTTGTTTATTTTTGGCTGCATTGGGTCTTTGTTGCTGCGCGCGGGCTTTCTCTAGTTGTGGCAAGCGGGGGCGACACTTTTTTTGCGGTGCGCGGGCTTCTCGTTGCGGTGGCTTCTGTTGTTGCGGAGCACGGGCTCTAGGTGCATGGGCTCAGTAGTTGTGGCGCACGGGCTTAGTTGCTCTGTGGCATGTGGGGTCTTCCTGGGCCAGGGATTGAACCCGTGTCCCCTGCATTCGCAGGCGGATTCTTCACCACTGCACCACCTGGGAAGTCCCGCTTTGTACCTTCTTCTTTGTGTTTTCCCACTTAATTTGAATTCTTTAAGCATTTATACAAATGTAAAACATGAAGAATGTAAAAGTAAAGTGCAGGGCATCAACTAGAAAGCTTATCAATGATACAAAGTTTGTTAGTGCAGTATTTCACCCTCTAAATATTAATGTGGAAAACTGGTCGGCTGTAAGCAATTTCTTGTGGTTCAGTGTATTATAACGTATTAAACCTTTACTAATAGCTGTTTGAGGCAGGCGTTATCAGGCTCAATTTACAGATAAAGCCACTGAGGCTCAGAGAAATTGAATGACGCGGCCAAGACCACATCACCAGAAACTGGAGAAGCAGAGATTAAAAGCAATTCCACCTGCTGCTGAAGACCGCTCCCCTGACCACTGCCCAGCCCTGTCTCCTGAGTCCACGGGTGCCTCCCGGCTGTGTCAACATACCAGGGTTTGCCGAAGTTTCTTGACACAAAGGTCAAAGGTTCTTCTTGAAAGGGTGGAGGGTTTGCCTGGCCATGCTGAGGCAGGAGGGGGTGAGGCAGACCAGCTGTGATGGCACCTGGGGGTAAGCGTGGGTGCCCACAAATGGCAGGCAAAGCAGAGCGTGGGAGAACAGAGGCCTGGAGGCGTCGGAGAGAGGTGGAAGACTAGAAACCAGGGCCTCAAATGCCACCAAAGCCCTTCCAGCACCCATCTTGCACCCCTAGGTTTGTTCTACTCCCCTGGGCCCCTGAGGTCTGGGAGACCGAGTGCGCGGTGGCTCAGCCACTCTCCGTGTCTGGCTACCACACACGGAGAAGAAGGGGGGAGCACACATTCACCAGGACCCCCTTGCAAGGCCTCACCACCCTCCAGTTGAGCATGTCCAGCCCCCTGCCCAGAGCTCCAGGCCCCGTCACCCGGGGTCCAGTGGAGGCTGGCAGCCAGGGCCGGGGACCAGAGGTGGGGGCAGCATAAATCCCCCCGAGGCAATGATGGCAGTGAGCAAGGCGCTTTGCCTGCCACAGTCCTTCCCCTGCGCGCGCGCATGCACACACACACGCACGCACACACGCTGAAGTGCAGCCCATTTGCAGGCTTTGAGACAGCAGGAGTTATCTGCAGCATTAGCGGCAGCCAGGTTGGGGTGGGGTAGGGCAGGCTGAGGGCAGGCGTCCTAGGCTGAGGCTGGAGGATACCAAGGGAGGAAGCAGGCCCCCGGGGGTGGGACCTGGGCCCCTGGAGATGCTGCAGAGGACGGACGCATGGGTGGGATGCAAAGGGCTTGGTGAGGGCCAGGGCCAGGTGGATGGCCCCTGCCCACTACTGTCCGATCCTTTCCTTCCTGTGTCCAAGGCCTGTAAGTGGACAGATAACCAGGGACACTAACTCAGGACCTGAAATCACGGCCAAGCAGCCCCTGTCTCCTGTCCTGGCCTCAGGGTCATGTCTGCTACTCAGTCCTGGGCCGCTGCATCCTGCTGACAGATGAGAGGGACCGAGGGTGATGAAGGGACCGAAGGGACCCCCAGGAAGGAGGACACGTGTTGTGGGTGTGGCAAGGGGGTAGCAGAGTTGCCATTAGTTGTTTCCCTCCACGACTGTCATGGGAATCACGCCCGGGTTGCCCAGCACCGGGGAGGAGGGGGTTTGGGAGGGGGGAGCGCCCCTTCCTTCCCCAGATCAGGGGACTGAAAAGAGCCGTCACCTGGGTCTTCAGAAAAAGCCTCTGAATGGCTGTTTCAGGGGGAGGACATCGGGGCTAATCTTGTCCTGTACCCACTTAGCCAGCTAGCCTTGGCAGGGGCAGCAAAGCCCCAGTAAAAATAAAGTAGGGCAAGCTGGCCCCTCCAAGCTTCTTGGGATGCTGAGGTTGTGGTGATGTAGAGGTGGGGTTGGTCCCTGGGGTACGTTGTGTCCCACCCTAGGGCTCAGGCCTACCGTAGGGGTGCTGGTGAGTCATGCCTGTCAGTCTGACAGTAAAGCCGGCCCCCATGACTCTGGCGGCAGCAGAGCATCCTGCCCACCTGCGGGCACACCCAGATGGCATTTGCTGAAATAAATTGCCAGAGAAAATAAATCCTGCACACACGATTAATGGGAGGCAGGGAGGCAGGCAGCCGCCACAAAGAGCCACTGGGGAGCAGAGTGACAGTCGGGCACAAAGCCAGCACAGCCACGGGGCCTCCAGGAAGGGGCTCTGGTGACTGCACAGTCACCAGGGTCACTGTAGCCCTGGCATTGCCGCCAAACAGGGGGTCCAAGCCTGCAAGCTGACAAGGCCCCAGGGGCTCAGACAAGCCCCTGGCTTGGCTCTCCACCGTTTCAGGCGGTGTGGTGGGGATGGGGCGATCCTGAACTTGGAGCCCCCGTGACCCAGACCTGACTGTCCCTGGTGGTTGGGGGCCCCCACAGGCCAGAGGAAGGAAGACGTGAAGCCAAGGTCTCAGGAAGAGGGACAAGGGCTGTGGAGACAGGACTTCCCTACTGACCAGCTGTGAGTCCTTGAGCAAGTCATCTCCTGTCTGAGCCTCAGTCTCCTCATCTGCTCAATGGAGCTAATACCTGTGCCTCCCACGTAAGGTGGTTGAGAGTTGCACCTGAAGCCATCCACGTAAAGCACCTACTAGGATGTGGGGCACACAGGGGACCGTCCCAGCCAACAAAGGGGTAGTCAGCGTCTCTGATGTGTCCATGCTGCGCTGGGGACTGGGGTATAGTCCCTGCCCACATGGAACTTACAGGCTGGTGGTAGGCAAGTGTTGAAGAAATAATAATGGCATCATGTATATAATTTCGAATGCACAAAGTGCTGTGAAGGAAAAGGCCTGCATCCTGGGGGGATGCAGGCAGTGGAGTTATAGTCTGGAGGTAAAGGCAGGTTTCCTGTGGACACTGAACACAAGTGAATTTGTGGCAAAAATCCAAAAGTTCAGCAGTTCACTCTGTTGGTGAGGCTGCTGAGGAACAGTCTAGTCACTGCTTGGGGAGTGCCCAGTGGTCCAAGCCCCATGCAAGGCAATTGGCAAAACCTGTGCAAGTACCTACCCAAGTTACACACGCTCTCATTGTGAGACTAGTACTCTTACTCAGGGCATTTTATCCTACTTATCTGTACACAAGCACACTTACGAAATGATGGATGTACAAGGATGTTCACTGCAATATTGTTAGTAAGAGCCAAAAAGGAGCAACCACCCAGGTACTCTTCAAGAAAGGACTGGATTAAATAGACTGTGTACAGCCACACAATGGAATACTATACAGCTGTAAAAAGGAACAAGGAATCTATCCTTATGGAAGGAATGTCAAAATAGATTTAGTGAAAACAAAATGCAAATCAGAGTGTACATAAGATGCTTCCTGTTGTATAAGAATGGGGGAAAATAAGAACATAGATTTTAATTTTCTTCAGAAGACTACATAAGAAATTAATAAAACACCTGGCAGCTATGTAGGGGTTGGAACCAGGTGCTTGGGGACAGGGTTGCAGGAAGGCTTTTTACTGTGCATTGCTTTGATTTTTGAATCAATTGGGTGTATTATCCACTAAAAAGTTATTTTAAAAAATAGTATTTAAGCGACATTGTTTCTTCCTGGAGGGCAGAGGGCTCCCTGGCGGAATCACGGAGCAGAACTTAAGGAGCCAGAGCCCCCGGGGGGAAGCTGGTCCCTGGATAAACTTACAGATTCTAGGCCCGCCCTCGAGCTGGAGTGGCCCGAGAATAGGTATTTAAACTCTGGCCGATTCTTAACAAACCAGGTTTGGGAACAGTTAATCCATCCAACCTTCAGAGAGGCATGGGGCCTCAGAGGAAGGGGGACCGCAGCACGGGTGACCCCAACCAGGCCCCGGACTCTGGGTCCTGTGCTCGCAGGAAGGCCGAGGACTCAGCGGGTGGGGGCCGGGGAAGCAACGGGAGCCCTGGACCGGGGATGCCCGCGGATGCAGATGGAGCAGCATCGCGGAGAGAGCGTCGGGTGGGACGCCCGCCCCCCGATGGGGATTCTAGAGACAGAAAGGGTGTGCGGCTCTGCGGAGCACGCGCTAGCTCGGGGCTGCACCGCGGGCCTCTGAGCGGCGCAGCGAGAGGCCCACAGACCCTCCACGCCCGGACCCCGAGGAGGCCCCTCCTCCCGACCGACCAGCCCGGCCGTTCCCGGGCCGACGGGGCCGAGCAGGCATGGGGCGCCTCCTAGTGGCGCTCCGTCAGAGCCGCAGGCCTTGAAGAACCGGGAAGCCCCCGACCAAGTTCCAGCACTCCAGCACCCCCAGGGAGGGATGGAGGTGCTAAGTCAAACCAAGGGGCCTCACAGCTGGGGCAATGGATTCGAACTGGGAAATTCAGGGGGAGATCTTGGGGCAGTTGAGGAAGACCTCAGTGACCGTGGCTACCCCAGTTACCCCCGCAGAGGATGGCCTGTGGGTGTCAGTTTCAGAAGCACCGCCCCCATGGCGACCCCTTCCCCTGTCCCCGCTCAGGCCTCCCCAGCAGAAGGGCACAGCCGCCTGCCTCGTGTTCTTCTGAGGTTCAGGGAGTGAGCCTCCTGCGTTTTCTGCCCTTGCCATGTATTTCCACCCTACCCCTCTCCGCCCTTTTCCCCAAGACAGCTGCTGTGTGTTCTCTGAATCGTCTTTTACCTGCTTAAGCCACAGACCCGGGCAGATTTGCCCACCTGTGAAATCCCGCGTGAGCAAAGTTTAGGACCCGCCAGCACGTATGGAGCTGAGAGGGACAAGAGGGCAGGGCCGCAGGTGATGGTTGTGCTGGAGGGAGGGGGCATAGAAAGTGGAGGCAGCTGGGCTCCCCACCCCTGCTCCCTGACACTTGGGGCCCTGGGCCTGGGATTTGGGGCTCCGCCTCACCTCATCATTGTGTCTGAGCATCTCCCTTCTGGGAGGCTCCCAGACCTTCCCTGCTTCCCAACTAGTGTGCACGCGCACACACACACACACACACACACGCACACCCGGTTGTGATGGTCCTCCGAGCAGAGGGCATCTGAACCAGGCCACTGCGGACTTTATTAAGTGCTTACACGCACTGGCTCCACTAAGCCTAAAGGTACGCCCATACTGCAGATGAGGAAACTGAGGCATGGAGAGGTCGACAGCTTACCAAGGTGAGCCAGGATTCCCAAGTCTGGACACGAACCCCTCTGAGGAATAAAAGGGGGTGTGAGGACTTGCTCCAGGTGTCATCTTGCTTACATGGGTATGGCTGGTGCCTGGGGGAAATACTACAGTTAACAGCAATTTGTGACGTTCACTGAACCATTAGCATGTGCCAGACCCCGTGCTAGGTGTCCTGCAGGTACTGACTCAGGGATTCCTCCCAGAAGCTTCATGCTGTAGGGGCTATAATCCCCACTTTACAGACGTGGTCTGAGTGAGGCACAGCGAGGTCACACAACCTGCTGGGGGTCACACACCAGAAAGGGTGGAGCTGGGATTTGAACCCAGGCAGGCAAGGTCTGCTGCCTGGGCCAGTACTCAACACACCTCTGAGATCATGACAGCGGGGCAGGCTGCCCCAGGGTCTGTCTGGAGTCTGTCTCCACCTGTTTTGCTCTCTCTGGACCCTTTGTCTCTGAACCACACTGTCTCTAAGTCCTACTCTGGACCCGGCCCCATCTTCTCCTCCTCTAGAGGCCCCTCAACCCAGCAAGCGCTGCCTCATGGGACCCAGGCTATGGTGGACTGGGGGTCGGTGAGGGAGGGGCTCCTTAAGCAGTGCAGGAATTTGGAGCTGGAACTTGCCCTCTGTATTGGCCCCCCTCCTCCATGAAACAGGTTATCCATGTGGCTGGAGGCCCTGCCCGTTGGCCTAAGCCAGTTCTGACTGGGTGGTGACCGGTGCCCTCCCGGCCCAGGAGGCTCAGCATCAAGTAGAAGGACATCAAAGACCAAGGCCAGTCTTGATACCAGGCCTTCAGCCTGGCCCTCCCTGGAGGCTGACTCCCCCCTGGTGGCCGACCCGCCCAGTTTGACCGTGGCCCTGACTAAGGCATCCTTGCCCTGTGTGAGTGCAGGCATCTCCCCTCTTTGCACCTCCCCCAAGTCCTTGTCTGTCTCTCTGTCTGTCTCTCTCTCTCTCTGTTTCTTCTCTCCCTGCTGTATCTCTGTTTCTGGATATCTCTGTGGCCCGTCTGTCTCTGCCACCCGCCCCCACCGCCCTTCCCAAGCCCTGTCTTAAAGCCCCCAGCATCCCCCACCTTCCCAGGGCTTGGTCTTCAGGAAGCCTCCTTCTCTCCCCCAAGCTCTCTTCCCGGCCTTGTTGGGGGTGGAACGGGGGGAGGAGGGGCACATGTCTCGTCCAGGCCTAATATCTTAATGCAAAGCCATTACTCACCCAGAGTCCAGGCAGGGCAGGCCGCTCCCCTCCTCATTTGTCATCCAGAGTGAAGCCTCTGCGTTTTTCCTCTGGGATGAGATTAAGGGACTGACAGGCCGGGTGAACAAATTTAGCTGCCAGTGCCACCTCGTCGCTCCCTCCCGCCCCAGCCTCCCAGGCTCTGGGCCCCTGAACTTTGAGTAGGGGAGATCTGAGGCCTCAGAGAGTCCTGCTTCTTGGTTCTGCTCCTCCTCACCCGGCAAGGGGTGAGGGGTAGTGGCAGATTTTCTCCTGAGAGAACAAGAGAGAAAAGGAGCTGGGTCCAGAGTGACCAGGACCCCTCGGAGCTATTGAGCATTTATTATAAAAATAGAACAGCCAACACTATATATAGCCCTTAAAGCCTGCCAGACCTGTTCGAAGCCCTTAGCTGTATTCACTCATTTAATCCTTACAACAACCCTATGAGGCAGGTACTATTATCATCATCATTTGCAAAGGCTCAGAGAGGCTAACTGACTTGCTCAAGGTCACACAGCTAGTGGAGTCTATGTGTCAGTTATGGCGCTTTGTATTTTTGTTAATTTTTTTTTTTTTTTTTTTTTTGGCCGCACTGTGTGGCGTGCAGGATCTTAGTTCCCCAACCAGGGATTGAACCTGTGCCTCCTGCAGTGGAAGCTCAGAGTCTTAACCAATGGACTGCTAGGAAATTCCCCATGTATTTTTGTTAATTTTCTCAACACAGTATCTGTAGTAACCAACAAGGACCTACTGTATAGCACAGGGAACTCTGCTCAATATTCTGTAATAACCTAAATGGGAAAAGAATCTGAAAAAGAATAGATACTTGTATATGTAAAAAAAAAATCTATTAATACTACAATGACTCAAGAAGGGATATCTAACCTGGCATTGTCATGAATAGAATAAGTATTACGTAAAAATCTTGATTATAATAACAATAATTTCACTGAAATAAAGACAAGAAAAAAGATCTGTGGAGCGGGGTTAGTATCTTTCCCCTCTTACAGATGAGAAAACTGAGGTGTTTGCCCAGATCTAGAGCCCTCTGGCACAGCTCTGTGCCCCACCATGGTCCCTCCCTTTCTCTTGTTTCCCAGGGACAGGCTCAGCTCTGCACTCAGCCAATTTGGGGGAAGCAGTAGTGTGAGGCTCCTTGGCTTGGGCTGTCTGCCCCTCAGCCCCGTCTTTGGGGCCACATCCTCCACCAGGGCTCTTGGTTTGCAGGGGCAGTGTTCAGAGTAACCCATCATCGCTGCACCTGTCTCTGGCCTTCTCCCTGAGCATCTGCTAACTGGAACTCAAGCCCCAAAGCTAAAAGCCAAGAGCTGCTTCCATGGGAGGGGCAGAGAAGGGGCTGCGGAGCCCACCTGGAGCCTTCTTGCTGCTGCCTGGACACAGACTCTTTCCACTTTCCACATCAGCCTGGTTCCCATAGTAACCACTGGCTTGCTGTCTCCTGGCAACTGAGTGGTCCTCAGAGTGGGAGGCAGAGCAGTGGAGAGTGGCTGTGTTTTGAGGCCAAAGAAGTTGGGTTCAAATCCCAGCTATGCCATGTCATAGCTGTGAGGTCTTCGGCAAGTCACTTAACCTCTCTGAACCTCTGCTTTCTCATTTGTGAAATGGGATGATGTTGTTCAAAGATTAAGCATGCATGATTAGGTTGACAATCTGTGAGGCTGTGAAGCTAGGCAAAGGTGTGGAATGAATGAGAGAGGGCCAGTGGGGCACTGCTGGGCCTGGGTAGGAGTAGAGAGAGGTGCAACCTGGGTTCCAGGTGAGAGTCGTGTGGGTGGCAGCCCCCCCGGCCCCAGACTCTCTGGCCCTTCAGATTACCATAGTCCAAAATGTGAGGCTTTTTCTCATCAATTGCCCAGGGACCCTTCTAGAGAAACTACACCCCCATGACAGTTCGGCCTCCCTCTTCAAACTGCAACTTATAGGCTACCAGAATCGGATAAGTGGTAAGCCCTTTACATATACTCTTTAACTTTACCCCCAAAGACAGGCTCTTTTTATTTATCCTAGTGTCAAATGTGGAAACTGGGGCTCAGAGAGGTTAAATTACATGCCAAGGTCTGGAAGCTCACAAGAGACACAGCTGAGACTGGAACCCGGATCTCTCCGAGAGCCGCCCTCCCTAACGTCTTTCGGGCGCTGTCTCTTGTGAGTTAGGAAGGAAAGAGTGGGGGAGGGAGGGGTCACCTAAGGACGGAGGTGCGGGGAGAGGGAGGGAGGGAGGGAAGGGGATCCCGGACAGGCCCGGGAGCTCCCGAGGTGAGGGACCCAGGGCCAGGAGACGGGACAAGGAAATCTCCAAGGCGCTTAAACACTTCCGACAAATTGCCTGGCGGCGGTTCCTCATCCCGAGGTGCCCGGGGGAACCGGGGTGGGGGGAGCGGGGGGGCGGGCCGCCGCGCTGGCGGGCTCGGGAATTAGCTGCGTTTCTCGGCACCGCTGGGCGGAGGCGAGGGTAGAAGGGTCAAGCCCAAGCGGCGGGTGGAGACGGCGGCCCGAGTGCCCTGGGGCAGGGGAGAGCTCCTGGGCGGTGTCCGCAGAGGTCCGGTCCCCAGCCAGCCCCTCAGCTCCCCCGGCAGGCGCCAGGCCCTCGTTCTATGCCCTGGATGGATTGGGAGCGGGTGGGGGGCTGAGCGGGACGTGACCGATACTCCCGAGAGAGCTCGGGCTCCCCGCCCCTGTCTAGGTGAGCATCCCCCACCCCTCACCGCCCTCCAGGCTGAGCATCCCCCATGCGCCCGCCCAGCCCCCCTCCCGGGCCAGGGCCGAGGTCGCTGCGGCAGCTCGGGCTGCCTGATTCAATTAACTAATTCCCGACAAGACAGATGTGCAATTCCGCGTC
Source organism: Hyperoodon ampullatus (assembly GCF_949752795.1). Lineage (NCBI taxonomy): Eukaryota > Metazoa > Chordata > Mammalia > Artiodactyla > Ziphiidae > Hyperoodon > Hyperoodon ampullatus. The sequence continues at coordinate 7,831,440 of NC_136921.1, forward strand.
GCCTGCTATTAGGAGGAGAAGGAGCTCCCCGCGGGCGGGGGCGGTGTGGTGACGTCACGGCCCGGCAGCTGACGTCAGGGGCGCCCCGCCAGGAGTCCCTCAGCAAGCGGGCCCGCCTGGGTCTCTGCAGTGAGTGCGTGCTTGCCTATATACGTGTCCGCCCGTGTGCGCGTGTGCACACCTGTGTCTCCATGAGCCGCCCCCCGCCCCCCCGCCGGGGGACGCCCTGGTTCTCGGAGTTCTCCGCTGGGTCCACGGTTTGGTCCAGCCAGGCTGACTCCTAAGGGTGCGACCTCCCCCTCCTCTCCTCCCCTCCCCTCCCTACCCCTTTTTGCTCTCTGAATTTGTCACCTCCCCGGCCTTGCTCCCGTGTCTCTTACCTTGGTGGACCCTTCTGTGCGGTGCGTGCACAGTGAGGCCCACACCACGCACACAGGTGTGCGCACACAGGTGTATGCCCACAGGCGCATACTTCCAGACCTGCACACAGTGGTGCCCAGGTGCACACAAAGGGACACAGGGGACCATAGCAACCTCCCAGCTACACATCCACACACATGTCCACTCACATGTGCACACACAGGCAGGGCCCTAGGTCTGGCTGGGAGGTACTGCAGGCCCCCCAGCCCCGGGGGCCCTGGCCTCTTGTGGGAGGGGGGCATTGAGGAAGGGGCAGCAGAGGGGGAAGGGAGGCCTTGTCAAGGACACCGGCAAGGAAAAGAGAAAAAAACATGAAGTGGAAGAAATAAAATCAAAAGGCTTTTAAGGCTGCTCTCCCCAAGTAGTTGATGTCTTGGCTGCGACTGCCGGCAATGAAATATTGTACTCTCTGAACGCTTAATGCACAGAGCCCTGCACCCCGCTCCCCCAGCTGGGAGGCAGTCCCCTCTCCTCTCCTCCCCTCCCTCTCCTTCCCTCCTCTCCCATCCTCCCTGGCAGATCTGCCTCCTTGCTCCCAGAAGGGCCCAGAGTGTGTGGTGGAGGGCGCAGCCGATGCCCACTTCCAGCCTGGCACTGACCCCATGACATGCTCCAGAAGCCACAGCTGGCACGGGGGCTCCAGCCCACAGCCTGGGCAGGAGGGGAGAGCCCACCTCTGGGCTGGGACCCCGGCTGATGCCTGGCAGTTGTGGTGTTCAGGGCTCTCCCTGCAGAGATGCTGGGTCTGGGAACTTCAAGCTGAGGCACCCTCAGCCAGGAAGGGGAGAACGTGGAGATCCATGTGTGCCTGATAGGGATCCCCAGCAGCCCGGAGAGGCTGAGGCTCTTGGAGATTGTGTGTGTGTGTCTGTGTGTGTGCATGGGGGGTTGGGTAGGTGGGGTGGGTGGGTGGGTGGATGGGTAGAGGGAGTCCTGCCCTAATTCTCAGCCTTTTTTTAGAAACTGAGCTCAGGAATGGTTAAAAGGCCTGCTTGCAGTCTCAGCTCACATTCCAGCTCCATCACTTCCTGGCTCTGTGACTTTGGGCCAGCTCTCAGCCTCCGGTGCCTGAGTTCCACACCGGGGAAGATGGAGCAAATAATAGAACTGGCCTCAGAGGGTTATTGGAGGATTAGAAGAGAAAATATAAACAAAGTGCTCAGCACAGGGCCCGTGCACGGGGAAGGAGGTGCATAAGTTAATTATCTCTGTAATCTCCCCACGGGCTCCACCCGACCTGGCCCGGGACTTAGAGGGGCCTGGCTGGGAGCAGCCTGAGAGGTGGTGCAGCCCTCCAACCCCCTTCTCCTTCTCATCCTTCTCCTCTCTCACCCTTGCTTCCACACCCCACCCCGCCCCCAGGCAACTGTTCACTGTGCCTTTCTGTCAGGGCAGCCAAATTGGCCAAATCTCTGTAATGCTAAAAAATTGGCCCATTTGCTGGCAGAGAACATTGACAGAAGGGGAGAGCGAGCGGTGTGCATCGCAGCCACAGATGAGCCGGGCAGGGTGAGGCGGGTGTGGGGATGTGATGGGGCTCTGGGTCTCTTGGGGGAACCATCACGGCCCAGGGAATGGGCAGCTGCCAGGGTGTGTGTGTGTGTGTGTGTGTGTGTGTGTGTGTGTGTGTGTGTGTGTGTGTGTGTGATTGGGGCCCCACGGTATGCCAGACATGCTGCTGGGGGCTTTCATAGCATCACTTCCTATAAACCCAGCAACAGCCCTGAGGCTTTGCCCTTGTAATTATTCCCATGTTACAGATGAGGAAACTGAGGCTCGGAGACAGGAAGGACTTAAGCAAGGTAGCTCAGTGGGTGTCAGGGAGAGGACTCACCCCCTGGTCCCAGATTCCACTGGTCTCCATGAAGCCCCCTTTCCAGTGTCCCAGCGACCCCCAAATGCCCCAGGAGCCTGGCTCCTGAAGTCTCTGCCCTCTACCCTGCCTCCTGGCCCTGCCCCATGGGGATTTCTCACTGCACTGGGGCAGCTGACCAGGCAGTTCACCTTGTTGGGATCAGCCATGCCCAGATGCTCCTCAGTGGAGAGGATGAGGTGTGGGAGGAGGTCTTGGGTGCCCGGACGGGGATGGGGGAGAGAGGCTGAGGGCTTCTGGCTGGCCCCAGCCTTCCCTCCAGGAGGTGCTTACATGAGAATGCCCACCTTTGCATTATCTCAGATGGACATTATTGTCCCCATGTTTGAATGAGGAAACTGAGGCTTAAAGAGGCCAAGTGATCTGTTCACAGCTAGGTAATTGTGGTGCTGGGATTTAATCCATATTCATCTGACTCCAGAGCCTGAGATTTTTCACTCCTTTTTCTCCAGTGATGGAAAGCTACCTCACCGGGTGTCATGTCCTATTCAAGGACAGTTTTAATCCTGAAATTGTTTTCATTCATTCTTTCATATTCTATAAATACTAAGTACCTCCTAGTGCCTGCACTGTGCGCTGGGGACACATGATGGATGAGACCCTTCCCTGCTCTGGGGCCCGGCTGCTGCATGCAGCTCCCTCACTCCTGCAGACCCCGGGAGACCCTGGCGACCTCTGCGCTGCTCGGAGATCCTTGCCTCTTCCCTTCCTCTCTTGCTTCCTTGTTCTGCTTACACACAGATGCCAGTGGACCGAGCTAAATGGGCACAGGGTCACCATGCCTGCCCTTGGGAGGCTGAGGGAGCTGCTGGGGGTCCTTCCTCTGCAGTCCCCAGCCCCCATCTCCTACCCCGTCAGACCTCAGGCAAGGAGGCAGGCACCTGGCTGTTCCCTGAGGATATGATTGACCTTTTGGCCCCCCTGAATGACCAATACAACAAGGCCAATGCCCTGGGCTGAAGAGAGAAAGGCTGGCAGCCTTGGGAAGAGCCTTCTTTTCTGGCTACAGTCTAGTCCTGTGTTCCGAGATATCACCAAGTTTCCTGCTGAGCTGCTGCATGCCCTGCCCCCCGCCCCCCAGGCCTGACTGTTCATTCCCAACTTGGTCACCGTGCACAAGAGGTGAATGAGCCCCCAGAGTTGTGGCCCCGAAAATGAGGGGATGCTGAGGGAGATGGGGCACTCTGGCCTCTGTCTGGCTGGAGACAAAACTAGAATCCAGCCTCTCAAGTCATATGGCTCCTTTTGACCATCTTCCTACCTCCATCCCTGGCAAAGTTCAGCCACAGGGAGGCTTCATGTAGGACTGCCAAGGCCCAGCAAAGCAACGAGGTGGCTGGCTGCTGCTGGGTCCTCAGGAAGCTGGGCCAGGAGGAGGGGATGCCTCTGATCGCTAAATCCTGAGTAGACCAAGTGTCTCTCTCCCCACTGTCTTTTCCCCTTGTCCTCTGTCTTGATTCCCTAGGCTCCTTGACTGAGAGGTGGTGATGTATATTGGCTATGACTTTGGGCTCTAGTATCAGGCAGTTTCGGTTCAAGTCCTTCCTCTGCTACTTTCTGGCTCTGTGACTTTGGGCAAGCTCCTTCACTGTACACTTTGGTTTCCCTAACTGTAAAATGGGAGGATAACACTGGCATCTACTTCTTGAGTATTATGAGAATTCAATACAAACAAATGCCCTTTATTAGAGCAGTGACTGGTACAGTGTGAGCCCTGATGGCAATGATGGTGGTGGTGATTTTGATGGAAATGATGATGATGATGATAATTGAGAAAGTGATGGTGATGATGGTCATAACTGTAATGATGATGGCAGTGATGGTGATGATTGTGGGTGGAGATATTGATGGTGAACTTGGCAAAAATTATGGTGGCAATAGAGAAGGTGATGGTGACGATGATGGTAGTTACGGTGGTGATGATCACAGTGATGATGATGATTTTGGTGAAAATGAATATGATGGTGATGATGATATGATGATGATGATGAATTTGGAGAAAATGGTGATGATGGTAGAGAAGGAAAGGTGATGATGCTGATGGCGATGATAACGGATGGTGATAGTGGTGCTGATGGTAGCAGAGACGGGGATGATGAAAAGGATGGGATGATGCAATTCCTGGCCCACAGGAAGGGAGAGAACAAGCAGAGAGAAAGGAGGTATGAAACAGGTGCTGATCAGTGACCTTTCACCTGCCCCACCCAGCGAGGCCCAGCTGCTCTTAGCCCACCACCCCTAGCCAGCCTAGGAGAAGGCAGGGGCCTTGCTTCTTTCCAGCCTGACACTGACCGGTCGTTAGTCTGGGCTCCGATCTGGCCATAGCCTCTTGGCCCCATCTAGGCCTCTGGGGAGTGTCCACAGGTCCCAATGGACACAGCAAGCCATTGCCTCTCCTGCCTCAAGGGACTTTCAGCAGGTGACCATGGTGTCCAGAGTGGCAGGCATAGCTCTGTGCATGGGCCTTGGGCAGGGGTCTTAAGGCTGTGGCCCTTCCCTCTAGACTCTGAGGAGGGTCAGCGTAGGGCTGTGGAACTCCGGCAGGCTCTGCAAGAGTGGACAGTCACGTGGCTTGGAGGGTCAGGTTGACATAGTGCTTCTGCGTTTGTCATCAGACCACCTCCCATCCTGTTCCACCACTGACAAGCCAGTGGGTCTTGGCTGTTTCCTAATCCCTGAGTCTCAGCTTTGTCACTGTCCTGACACTGGAAAAATAATGGTATCTACTGGGTAATAGCTATTTTTGTAATAATCCTATGACTTAGGAGCTCAGCAAAATGCCTGGCATCTAGGAGTCACTTGGCAGATGTGGCTTTTGTTGTCTCTGATGGGCTGCACAGATCTTGGCCAGGGCCAGACCCTGTGTGCTCATGGGCTGGGCCAGGGGCCGGGCTGGGAACTCCTGCTGCTGGGCCTCGTGACGGGCGGACTGGGCTGGCAGTCTGGGCTCAGACGTCCTACCTCCCTGTCCCTTCCCCGCGCCAGGCGGCTGGCCCTCCGTTGTCCCCATCTCCCAGCCTCCCCCTGTGCCCTCTCCACAGGCTGGTGAGGGCTCTGACGTGTGAAATAAAAAGGGATTTTAATTACCTCTCAGCAAAACAGCAATTAGAGAGAATCACAGCACAACAGCAGTCCCTCCCCCACGCCCTCCCCCTGCCAGGTTCGCCTTCACCCCTTTTTCTCCAGCACCCCGAAGCTCTGAGGCTGGTTGGAACAGGAAGTCCTCCAATTCAGCTCAGACCCCCTGTGCCCCAGGGGTGGGGTGGGGAAGCCAAAGGATGGGAGGGGGTCTGTGCTGGGGGCGGGGCAGGGGTGCCAAGGGGCGCTCAGGTGGGGCCTCCCTCTGCCTCCATACCCTGCAGGCAGCCGGTACCCACCTCTCTGGGGTCTGTGTGGGCCCCCCAGGGCTATGTATCCACTGCGTGTGCCCTGGTACACTCCCGTCCCTGTGTGTGTGCATGGCTAGCACGTGTGAACACCCGTGTGTGCATGCAAGCATGTCAGCAACCTGGGGCAGTGCAACCCCTAGGATGAGCCCGCCACACTGGGAAACAGCGCGGTTTCCAACAGGCTTTTAAAATAATTGCCTGTGACCCTGAGCTGTAGCTCTCTGTCTGCCGTCCGCTGGCCGCCCCCGTCCCCTGCCCCCCTTGCCAGGGGTCACTTCTCTGTCCATCTGCAGAGCCTGGGGCACCTGTGCCGCATTTGGGGAGGGGGCCAGAGAGGGCGGGGCGGGGTGTCCCCACAGGTGGCCTGAGGCTGGGGGAGGTGGTGGGTGGCTGATTGAAGCGGTAATTGCAGGCAGCAGGCCCTAGCTAATGCATGTTATGATTAAGCCCCATTACTGAGGCGCTCAAGCACGCGGGTGGGGCGGGCGGCAGGCGGCGGGAGGAGGCCGACTGTGTGCCGGCCTGTGCTGGGACTGACTGACAGTCTGTCTCATGCGGGGGGGCAGGCGGGGGCCACTGCCACCTCCGTGGTCCCCTCCCCCTCCGGCGCTGTAGCCTGCCCAGCCGAGACAGGAGAGCCAGAGCCTCAAGGTAGGAAAGGCATCCCCCAAACACACATGCCCACCCCTGGGCAAAGGTCTGAAAGCCCCTGTTCAGTTCTCTCAGGGGCCCAGCCGGCATGGGAGGAGTCATCTCCTGGCCATTAACCCTGGGGTTCTGGTGGCTCTGTCAGGGGCCCCCTGGTAACCATAAGCTCCCAGCCTCAGTGCCTGGCAACATCCTGTCCTTGGGTTGCAGAAGCCAGAACAGCTGCATTTGGACAGCTGACATCAGGGACCCAGGCCCACCCCATTTCATTGGGTGCCATAGGTGCTAATCAGGGACCCCTCATGCCCACTGGGATGAGGATAGGGCAGGCCAGAGCCCACCCATCCCCTGCAATGTGGGCCCTGAAGCCTGGACTACTTCTCCATGGAAAATGGACTTCATCCCCCTTCTTTTACAGAGGCCCAGAGAGGTTATACAACTTTTCCAAAAACACACAGTAGGGCCTGGGTCAGAGTGTTAACCTGGTATTCCAGCTTGGACACTCACAAGCTGTGTGACTTTGTGAAAATCACTTAACCTCTCAGGGCCTCAGTTGCTGCCTCTATAAAATGGTGATACTAGTAGCACCTACTCCTAGAATTCTGAGGATTAAAAGAGATAGATAACTTAGCACTTAAAGCCCAGGACCTGGCCCAGAAGTCAGCTGCTAATATTCTCACACAAACTTCGCTCTTTCACCCATATCTTCTGCGGTAGGCAAAATTCTAAGATGCCCCCCAGGATTCCTGGACCCTGGTGTACACACATACTTCTCCCTGTTATTCAAGCAAACATAAATCTAGGTACTATTATGAAGGGATTTTGCAGATGGAATTAAGATTCCAAATCAGTTGACCTTAAGATAGGGAGATTATCAGACCTAATTACTTAGGCCCTTTAGAAGCAGTTTCTCTGGCTGGTGGCTGAAAGGTAGACAAATTCAAAGCATGAGAAGAATTCAATGTGGGAGAGATTTTCCACTGATGACTTTGGAGTTGGAGGGGTCACAAGGCAAGGGACGCAGCGGCCTCTCCAAGCTGAGAGCAGCCCCTGGTTGATAGCCAGCAAAGAAGGGACACCTTGATTCTCCAGCTGAAGGAACGGAATTCTGCCACCACCAATGAGCTGGGAAGAGGAGCCTGAGCCCCTGAGGGAGCCCAGCCCCAGCGGACCCAGACTTCAGCCCTGTGAGGCCCTGAGCGGAGACTCCAGCCATGCCACGCCACGCCCAGACTTCTGACCTACAGAAACGGAGACAATAAATTCCTGTTGTCTTAAGTTGCTACGTTTGTGGTATTTTGTTACACAGTGATAGAAAACCAAGAACCCACTTTGGTAAGTTCTGGCAGAAGGCCCTAGGACATCCCGCTAGGAGGGAGCTTGGTGCCAGGCTGAGGGCAGCAGTGGGTGGATGTACTCCCACTGCTGGTACCCCTGTGAGGCCAGAGCACCTGCCTGGGGCTATAAGGGGCAGAGGGGAAGCAGACACTTGGCCGCGAGGCTTCCTGCTTGGGGCCCAGCCGGGGGCTGGGGACCTTGGCATCCTGCTGCCTGTCCTCAAATCTGACCTATCACTGCATCCAGAGGATGTCTGCGGGAGGCCATCGCCATGCACCACCACAGCCCACAACCGGGGGCGGGGGGCCTCAGGCAGAGGCAGGCGTGGATGTTCGCGGTGAGCATAGGTGTTGGATGGGGCTCTGATTCCGGACCCTTGCCTTCTATCCCGAAGCTCTTCAGTGCCCCCCTGCAAAACACACAGGCTAGAGGGAGGCCCTACCCAGGGCCAGGGTCCTGTGCCCAGCCCCTCAAGTCTCTCTGCGCCCTGCTGTCCTCTCCCCTCTGCAGCCCTGCTTTCTCTCCTGCAAGGGACAATTAGTGGCCTTGGCTATAATTAGCTAACGATCCCCTTCAGCTCCAATCACTTGAAATGACGAGGGAGTGCTGGGGGAGGGGACCTCAGCCCAGTGACCCTGTGAAGCCTGCAAAAGGCCCTTCAGGTCCTGCTGGCTTCTCTGGGCTCTGCCCATCTCAAGCCCCCCTCCTTGCGTCACAGGTGATGGGCTGCGGTGACGCCGACTGGAAGATGTGTCCTAGCCTCTGGGGTCCACCTTCCTATTCCCCACCCCCAGCCCCTGTGGCCTGCTTTGCATCCTGCGGCAGGAGCTGAGCCACCTGTTGTGGCCTGTCCATCATACAGTGAGCCCAAGGGGACTGACTGTCAGAGCTAGAGGCCCGCAGACCTCAGACTCTCCATCTCCTCTCCTCCCTGCCCCCCTGAATCACCACCCCACTTGAGCTCTGTCCACCTGGACCACACCACAACGGCCTGTGGCCAAGGCCCTGCCACTCAGGCTGGGCAGGAGGGACAGGGGGATGGGGACATCTGGGGTCCCAACAGAGCTGAGGAAAAGAGGCCATGAAGATGCCAAGTCACAAGACAACCTCAGGTGGGGACAAAGGCGGTACAGGATGTACCCAGGGCAACAGACAGAAAACAACTGGGCACTTCAGACAGCGAGACCCAGGAAGGGCCCTTGCAGGTGGGGTGTGGAGGGGAGGCCAAGGCCCAGCTGCAGGCCCTGAGATTCCTCCTGAAGTTTCTGGGCAAAGCCAGCCTCAGCACCTGCTTGGTCCCCAACATTCAGCACTCCTAACACAGTTCCTGGACTGAGATCACGGCCGGGCCCTGGCTCCGTGCTGCCTTCCTTTGGGTTCTGAGTGCCTGGCCTGTCCCCCTCAGAGTGTCCTTTCATCTCCCAGCTCAGGGTGTGAATGTCCCCAAGAATCCAAATGCAGCAGACATGGGTTCAAATCTCAGCTTCAGTGCTTGTGAGCTGGGTGAACCTGGACAACTTTCTTTCCTTCCCTGGGCCTCAGTGTCCTCCCTGTAAATTGGGGCCAATGACAAGGGCCTCCTGGTGGGGATACAGGGACTCAGTGCAGGGAAGCAGGCAGAGAGACTGGACAGAGCATGTGCACGGAAGCTGCTCCACACGTGTTACTGTCGGGGCTCCACCACGGCTCTGGGGGTGAGGGCAGCCCAGATCCGAGCAGGGGCCTGGTCCGACAGCCCAGACCATGCACCAGGCTCCAGGGTGACCACATGGTCATGTCTGTCCTGCAAGGAGAGGCCCTCAGGCAGCGTCCCTCAGGTGGGGACCTGCTTGGCCCTAGGGACTAACAGGGGATCCGGGAAGCTTGAAATGGACCTAAAGGAGGACAGGAGGGGCACTAGAACAAAGGAGCAAAGATGGGAGTCCAGTCCCCTGAGGAGGCAGGACACTTCGGGGAGCTTGAGTGAGGAGACTGGAAAGAGGGCTGGAGCCAGACCAAGGAAGCCTTGACGATGGCACGGAGGGTGTGGGGCGGGAACGGGCAGGATGCAGCAGCAGCGGAGCCTGGGTGGGCAAAGGGAAGAGACGCCTTTCCTCCGGTAAGGAAGGGAGAACTAAGGGCCGGAGCTCAGACAGGATGGGATGGGAAAGAGGCGAGCAAGAGAGAAGCCTTTCCAAAGCCAGATGCTGGGCCTTGGCCCTGAAGTAAGGAATGAGGCAGAGGAGAAAAGTTAAAGATGAGCTGGGCTTGGAACGCAGGGGGCCTCCCCATCCAGCAGGTACAGGTGGGACCTGAGGCCACAGGGCAGAGTTGGGAGGCTGGGCCACCACCTGGGCGTGAACAAGACAACCTGTGTCCCTCGTCTGGGGATGGTGGCACTGGGGACCTCTGTGTGGGAGACGCTGGCGTGTGCCCATGGGTACAGGGCACTAAATCACACAGCTCGTGGTGTCCCATTTACTTAAAAAAATAAAGCAATGCTGGCATGGGCCTAGATGCTCATGCTGAAGTGGTCACAGAGCTTACCTTACCTTGGGGAGGGCTGGGAACAGGACGTGTGTGAAGGAGGGCCTGCTTGTGTTGTTAAAGTCTTATAAGACAAGAATGTATTTCTGTATATTTCTTGTATGAAATAAAAACTGATCTAGAGTTTGGTAGGTGACCCCAGAGAAGAATCTGCGCACAGGGGGGATGGAAGTCTACCACAGGGGGCATGGGGGAGGGGAGGAATGGCCCCCTCTTGTCGTCTGATGGGTCCCAGAGCCAAGGAGAGCTGTGTGGAGGGACTGAAAGCCTGGGCAGGTTTATAGGTGGGGCGCTGCCCCAGTGTGAGACCTGGCCCTGGGAGATACTTCACACAGGCTGTTCCATGAGCCAACCACAGCTGTGTGAGAACGTTCCATGTCTATCAAAGACATCGGCTGTGCCGGGCTCTGGGCTGCACAGCTGAGTAAGATGCGGGAAGTGTAGTGGGTGCCCAGGGAGGGCAAGCACCCCCCCCATGGAGGTAGCACAGGACCAGAGGAGAGAAGCTGGCATCCCAAGAAGGATGCGTGGCAATTGGCCAATGGAAGAGATGCTGGGAGAAGGATGTTCCAAGCAGCCGGAACAGCAAGTGCTAAGTCCGTGTGGTGAGTGAGAGCCAGCTAAGGTCTGGGAAATGACAACAGGTCACAGTGACCAGGGGAAGAGAGGTAGGGGGTAGGGAGACAGAGAGAGGGAGAAGAGCGAAGAAGGATGGGAAGAGGTCACTGCCTCGGGGCCACTTAGGTGTGAGTTCTATCCTGGGGGTGAGGAGGGGCACTGGAAGCCGGAGGCCAGTGGGGGGACTGGGGCAGCTCTCCAGGCGGGGTGGGCATAGCAAGGTGTTGGGACCTAGCAGAGGAGCTCAGCTGGCGGTCTGCACTGGGGAGCCTCTGGAGCCCAGCCCAGTGAGGGCCAGGAAGTTTGGGGGAGGAGATGGACAAGGCCAGGAAGCCCAAGGGCTGCCCTCCCTCCAGGCCCAGGAATCTGAAAGCAAGTGGAGAGCAAGGTCCCTAGCCCCTTGCCTGGCCAGGAGCAGATCCCACTGGGAGCTCAGGCAGGACCAGAGGGCACCCTACTCACCCCAACTGGTGATGGCAACAGAGTGGAATGAAGGCACAGGCTGGGTGGTGGGGTACATGGACCCTTGTACCCAGCTTTCCAACAGGAGTCTGAGTCAATACCGTGTAGTGACTGCCCAGCAACTCCGGCCTTTCCCACCCCCTCCCTGCCACCCTGGCCACTTGGGAGAGTCATTTCATTTCTCAAATTAAAAATCCATTTTGTGCTGTGAATAATAGATGGAATGAGCCCCGGGAGGCTGGGCGGAGGGCAGGAAGGTGGTTGGGGGACATGGTTTCCAAGGCAAGGAAGATCCTGCGGCACTGTTGGAGGTGGGGAGTGGACTGGTGGGGGTGGGATGGAACAGGGGGGCATCTCCCAGAGCAGAGGCGGGGCTAGGGGGTTCAGGTTCGAGCCGCAGGCAAATAGAGGCCCAGTCTTTCCCTACACATGCAGGCCAGACAGGTGCAGAAATGGGTCTGATCACGATGGGCTCCAGGCTGGCTTCAGGTCAGCAGCCCTCCTCTGAGGTCAAGCACTTAGCACCTCACTTGGTGGAAGCTGAATACACGGGAGTCATTAGCGTGGGGACTGCTGTACCTGTAGAGTGGGGCGTACTGCTCTGACCCCTTCCCCAGAATCCAGGCCCCGTGATGCCCCGCCCAGCAGGGTGGGCTAGAATCTGGGAAGGGAACAGGCAGAGGCTCCCCTCACTTCTGCCCCTAGCGCGGCGCCCCTTTCTCTCTCCGGCCAGCTCCGGCCAGTGCCCCCCTGCCCTCCCTGCCCCAAACCAGGCAGCCAGCTGCCTCCTCAGGGCTTGGCCGTGTCCTGCCATTCTCCCGCTCCTCAGTCGGGGAGTCATTCTGACAACGAGAGGGGACACCGCGAGATTCACAAGGAGAGTGAGGAAGCTGGGGGCCAGATGCCTAGCGCCCTCGGCGCAGCTTTCCTTTCTGAGGAGGGATAGAAGGGCCCAGGAGGCGGGGCCTGGTCACTCCTTATTGGTGGGCGGTGCAGCGGGACTAGGACTGAGTGGTCATGGGCCCAGCCCCCAGTCAGGTCCCGTGGGTCCTAGTGGGTGCGCTCAGGCCTGGGGGAGCCTCCGGGCTGCGGTGAGGGATGAGGTGCTGTACAGAGACGCAAGATGGAGCCAGGCAGGCAGACAGGGTGGCCTGGCCGGGGAGCTGGGAGGCAGATGAACAGATCAATGGCAGCTGAGAGTCTGGGAGAGGGATGGCCAGGAGGGGGGTCCTACAGCTGCCCTGGGAGGGAGGGGGGATGGAGGAGGAGCTGAGGGCCTGGGTGCCCCACCCCTCAGTGACTGGAGCAGCAGAGTCCCTGGGGAAGCATGTTTGCCTTTGTGCCTTTCTGTCGGAAGAGAGTCGGCTCCCTGAGACAATATCCATTTTTATATTTCTTGGAAATTTCGCGGCATTCATTTCAGGGAAAATAAAAAGCTGTCATTGCTGGAGAAATGATACCAATCAGGACCTGAAAAGGCTGGAAAATTATCCTCCTGGAGACAAAAACGTTGAGGGAAAAATGCAGATTAAAAGCACAAAGAGACACTTTGCCACCGCCCTGCCCTCCCCTCCCCCTTTATGGAATCACCACAGTTTACATAATTCCACCTCCCCTAGGTAGAATTAACTGGATGCAAGAAGAACTCATGGGTCAAAGGAGGACCCTGAGATGGCCGGAGATGGAGGCACAGAGTATCCAGAGTGGTAGCTCAGAGGTGGACAGTTGGACAGAAAAGGGACAGGCAGGATGGGGGCAGAGGTGGCCCCTCAGGGCCAGTGGCCAGTAGCCAGGCTGATGAGCAGCCTCAGGGAGGGGACAGGGTATTGGGTCCTTTATTTCCTGCCTTGTTGTGGCTTTTATCAGATGGGGCTCCATAGCAGTCTTGGGCTGTCTCTAAGGTTGTTTAGGTCAGTCTTGCAAGCTGGAACCGTCAGGCCTGAGAGTGCTGGTGTTTTTGTGAGGTCCCCTGCTAAGGATGCTGGAAGCAGAGAGATGGGTAGGGCAGGATGGAAAAAACGTGGGTCACAGAAATAGTATCATTCATCCAAGAAGCTCCAAGTTCCCTGTGGGTACAGTGGTGAGTGAGCCTGGCAGAAGCAGGCCTTGTGTCCAGGGGCTGGGAGTCGTGGGAGGGAGGTCCCACATTAAGAAAGCAAGTTGAACCGGAAGAAAGGAGTGGGTGGATCAATTCATAGTCCCCCCTGGCTCCTGCAAGGTGGGCTCTTTCATTAGTCTCTAGTTGGTCCCCCGGCTCCACGCCACCGCCTACCCCAGGTGCTTTCAGAGCAGTGGGTACCAAGGCCAGTCAAGGCCTGGGGAGGCGCGCGGTCTCAGCGCTGCGGCCCCTTCTTGCAGCAGCCTCGGGGGCTCTTCCTCCACCACTGCCAACCAACATCCCGACGTGTCCCCAGGGGAGGGCTGGGCATGGGCAGGAGCTAAAAGGGAGGACCCGGAAAGCCCCTTACTGAAACCCCTCTGGTCCAGGCGCTGTGCCAGGCGGTACAGGCGCGATTTCAGCGCACCCCACAGCCTTTCAGCGAGTCCTCCCTGCACGGTGCTCCCGTCCTGTGGGCTGGGCTGGCCCACTAGCTTCTTTATTTTCAGATTGAGCCTCTTTCAGGCGGGTTGGTAGGCATCCCTCAGTGGAAGTACCGGAGCGGAGGGGACCTGAGGCCCTCACTCCTCTTGGGGCTGGAATCCCCGGAGCCCAGGGCCTGTGCTAGACCCTTGGGAGCGTGTTCCCGAAGCCTCCTTCCCCGCCCCCGAGCTGCCACAGAGCTGACAGGTAGCCGGGATGGAGGCAGAAAGAAGGAGGGAGCGCTGGGGGGCGGGCGGAGGAGGGTGGAGCCGCCCGCGCGCCCCCTCCCTCGGGGCCGGCGGGCGGCGCAGCGAGGCACGGCAGCAGAGGAGGCGGCGGGCGCACGGAGAGAGCGGCCGCCCGCCCAGCTCTGTCCCGGCTCCGGCTCCGGCCCCGGCCCCGGCCCCGGCCCCGGCCCCGGCTCGGGCTCTATCCGCTCTGTTCCCGCTCCGCCCGGGCGCGCACCTGCCGGGTAAGTGGCACCCGAGCCCGCGGCCGCCGCGGCCACATCAACCACCACCTCCGCCGCCACCGCCGCGCCGAGCCTCCAGGCTTTGTCTGCGTCCTCGCAGCTCCGGCTCAGGCTGCGGCTGCGACTCCCGGGCTTGGTTCTCTGGCTCCGCGGACTGCGCGGCGCGGGAGGCTCCGCACCCAGGGCTCGGGGCGCGCGGGGCCAGCTCGCTCTGCGCCGGGGATGAAACTTCGCCCAAGTTTGGGTTCCGGGGAGAACCTGTTGAAGCCGGGAGTGGCCCAGGGCGAGGACGGGGGACGAAACCGGTTCCGGGTCCTTTAGGGCCGTCGGGGCTTTCTCCCTGATCCTGGGCGGGATGGCGCGCCGGCGCGGGCCGCTTGGGAACGGGACTGGTGGGCGTTCTGGCCATTGAATAGAGAAGACAGGGCTGGGGAGGGCTCTGCGGACATCCGCGAGGACAAAGTTTGGTTCTTTAGTCGCTTTCTTGAGCGTCTAGTTCCAGTGCGGAAAGCTGAAGGCGGCTTCAGGGTCTGCATAGAAGCGGCACTGACCGCACCTCCTTTCCCCTGCCTCCGCTTTTCCCCTCCCCCCGCCTGGCCTTGGCTGTAGCAGGTCCGGAACAAGAAATGCAAAGAGAAGAGAAACAGCCTTTCATTGAAGGCCTGCTACGTGCCAGGCCCCATGCTCGGTGCTCCCCTGCTTTATTACGGGCCTCCCAAACCTGCGGCGGGCATATGTATGCGGGGAGAGGGGAGGTTGAAGGACCCCACTGTGCAGTGTGGTAGATGGTGGCCACTCTGAGCGGTCCCCTTCCTTCATTCTCCGAGTGGCGCAGGGAGGCCAGGCCCCAGGCCCACTCGTTGTTGGGGACTCGGGGTGGCCTCCAGCCTTTGGACCTAGGCCTGTGCCCTTCCTCGTCGTGCTCGTGGACCCCGTCGAGCCCCAGTACCCTTCTGAGCCTGTATCTACCTTTCCCGCAGCTGCGGCCCTGGGGGACCATGCGCCGGCCCGGTAGGAGCCTGGCGGCCGGTAGTATCCTGTAGCGGAGATCGCCAAGGGCTGCGCGGTGGTGTCCGCGGCGCCATGGAGGCCCCGTATTCGATGACAGCACACTACGACGAGTTCCAGGAGGTCAAGTACGTGAGCCGGTGCAGTGGGGGAGGCGCGCGGGGAACTTCGCTGCCCCCCGGCTTCCCGCTGAGTGCGGGGCGCAGCGCCCCCGGGGCCCGGGCCGGGCTGCCGCGCTGGAACCGGCGCGAGGTGTGCCTGCTGTCGGGGCTGGTGTTCGCCGCGGGCCTCTGTGCCATCCTGGCCGCCATGCTGGCTCTCAAGTACCTGGGCCCGGGAGCGGCGGGAGGCGCCACCTGCTCCGAGGGCTGCCCGGAGCGAAAGGCCTTCGCGCGCGCCGCCCGCTTCTTGGCCTCCAACCTGGACGCCAGCATAGACCCGTGCCAGGACTTCTACTCCTTCGCGTGCGGCGGCTGGCTGCGGCGCCACGCCATCCCGGACGACAAGCTCACCTACGGCACCATCGCGGCCATCGGCGAGCAGAACGAGGAGCGCCTGCGGCGCTTGCTGGCGCGGTCCGGGGGCGGGCCCGGCGGCGCAGCCCAGCGCAAGGTGCGCGCTTTCTTCCGCTCCTGCCTGGACATGCGTGAAATCGAACGGCTCGGCCCGCGGCCCATGCTCGAGGTCATCGAGGACTGCGGGGGCTGGGACCTGGGTGGCGCGGCGGAGCGCCCGGGGGCGGCGGCGCCCTGGGACCTCAACCGGCTGCTGTACAAGGCTCAGGGCGTGTACAGCGCCGCCGCGCTCTTCTCGCTCACCGTCAGTCTGGACGACAGGAATTCCTCGCGCTACGTCATCCGTGTGAGTGCACCCCCCCTCCCGCACCGGGCACCCCACATGCGGCTAGGAACTAGGGGTGCCTCGGCCTGGCACGCCTGCCCCGCGCTCCCTATGCGCCCAGAAGACGGGTGCGGAAGGGGAGGGGAGGGTAGAGGAATGGAAGGGAGCGCGCACCGGCAGAGCGCGGGAGGAGGGCGCAAGTAATTTCCCTCGAGTAATTGCGGTGTTTAGCAGAGCCGCGGGAGCCGCAATTTCCCAGCCCTCTGGCGGCGGCGAGAGCTCGGAGGGAGGGGTGTACTGATGGGCTGTGGTGACAGGCCTGTCGGGCTGGGGCGGGCTGGAATGCCTGCGGGGCGGGGGACCAAGTGTCAGTGCGCCCCTCACAGGTAGGGAAAGGACAGGGTTACAGGAGGAAAGGTGGGGGGCGCCCCCCTCTGTCCCCAGGCTAGGCCAGTCAGGTGTGTGGGCTTAGACCAGCTTCTCTGGAATGAGGGAGGGGCTACTGTCTTTATGCTCCCCGGGCTGGTGACAGTGGATGTCTGGCGTGTCCTCAGTGTGCCCTTTTGGATGGGAATTCAGTCAGTTCGCAGGAGCCGGGAGAGTTGATCTCTGTCCCCCTTCTCTCTCCACAGATTGACCAGGATGGGCTCACCCTGCCAGAGAGGACCCTGTACTTAGCTCAGGATGAGGAGAGTGAGAAGGTGTGGGAACATGGGATGGGGTTCAGGGAAGGCCTGGGGCTCCGGGCGGCCTGGACTAGGGCCTGGCACCGACTGCATCCTTGCCGTGCCCCTCCTGGTGCAGATCCTGGCAGCGTACCGGGTGTTCATGGAGCGCCTGCTCAGCCTCTTGGGTGCTGAGGCTGTGGAGCAGAAGGCCCAGGAGATCCTGCAGCTGGAGCAGCAGCTGGCCAACGTGAGCAGGGCGACTGCTGTGTGCTGGGGGCGGGGAGCACTGGGCGGGGCTTGGTCAACTCTGCCCTCCATCCCCAGATCACAGTGTCAGAGTATGATGACCTCCGGCGAGATGTTAGCTCCATATACAACAAGGTGACACTGGGGCAGCTGCAGAAGATCACCCCCCACGTGAGTGTGACCCAGCCCTGGTCGGGGAGGCGCTGATCTTGGGACTCCTGGGCTGTCCCCTCCCCAGGGATGAGCAAGGCCTTCCATGGCCATGGACTCACATGTCCTCTTGTTGCCTCTACCTGACCCCCTCCCTGTCTTCTGTGGTCCCTGCCACCCCACCCCACTGTCCCCATCCGTGGTCCCACAGCTGCGATGGAAGTGGCTACTGGACCAGATCTTCCAGGAGGACTTCTCAGAGGATGAGGAGCTGGTGCTTCTGGCTACAGACTATATGCAGCAGGTGTCCCATCTCATCCGCTCCACACCCCGCAGGTACAGCTGCCCGTCACCCGCCTGCTGCCCGCCTGCCCCCCAGCCCGCCCCGCCCCCCACCCCCCCTGCATCCCAGACCTATCTGCTTGGAGAGCTTTGAATTTCTGCCTCCGCCTCTGTCTGGTATCCACCCACTCTGGGGAGGCAGGCAAGGAGCACCGGAAAAGGAGTCCAGACCCCTAAGTTCAGACCTGGCTGTCCCACCTACTCTGTGGGACCCTGGGCAGAGCTGTGAGCTTCCCGAGCTGCGGTTTCCTCGTGTGGGGATGGTGAGGCTTGAGTGAGTCTGAAGTCAGAGGGGAAATTGTGGCCGCAACTCCGCTCCCCCGGGGCCACCTTGAGGAAAGCCTCCCTGGTCTCTGCCCCGCTTGGGAAGGACCTGAGGCCTCTCGAGGCCAGTTCTGAGGCAGGCAGTCACCCCAAGTGGTCATTCTCCCACCCCACGGCAAGTCACAAACCAGTGCTGGCCCGTCCGTGCCCCGTCAGCCTCAGGTGCTCTGCTTGGTGGCCTGAGGTGGGTCTGCTGCGTGTGGGCCCAGCCCTCCTCCCTGCCTGGGGCTGGGAGTACCTGGAATGACCCTCAGTCCTGTGCAGGTGCTTGGTCCCGCCCTAGGCTGGGGGCTGGGGGCTGGGGGCCGGGGCGCCCGCACACGTGAGCCTGTCCGGACACCCAGCTGCTTCACCTGGCCCTCAGGATCCTACACAACTACCTGGTGTGGCGCGTGGTGGTGGTCCTGAGTGAGCACCTGTCCCCACCGTTCCGAGAGGCCCTGCACGAGCTGGCACGGGAGATGGAGGGCAGCGACAAGCCACAGGAGCTGGCCCGTGTCTGCCTGGGCCAGGCCAACCGTCACTTTGGCATGGCGCTCGGTGCCCTCTTTGTACATGAGCACTTCTCAGCTGCCAGCAAGGCCAAGGTCAGGCTGCCCTGGCCTTGAGGGTAGGGGTGCGGGTCCTGAGATGGGCATGAAGTTCTTGCATGGCCTTGGTCCAAGCATGAGGAGCATGGGGAGCCCTGCACATCCCCCTGCAGCCAAGGGCACCGGGCTCAGCTGAGGGCTCGGCCCTCTCTGAGCCTCCAGGCTACTCCTCACCAGGCTTCCTCCTCCAGGAAGCCTACCTGGTTTGTCAGCTGCAGGACCCCTCTCCCCACCAAGCTCCTGCCCTCCCTGCTCTGCCATGCTCAGTGGGATGGCCTTAGGAATGCTGAGCAGCAAGTCCTGGGCTTAGGAAGTGGAGCTGAATGATTAGGGGGTACCCCTTACTCCAGGTGCTGGGGGCTCAGAGCTAAGGCATCCTGGGTTGACCCTTGATTCCTGACCCCCGACCCTGCAGGTACAGCAGCTGGTAGAGGACATCAAGTACATCTTGGGCCAGCGCCTGGAGGAGCTGGACTGGATGGATGCTGAGACCAAAGCGGCCGCTCGGGCCAAGGTGACGTGGGACCCTTTTCCCATTTGTTGGTTCCACAATCACATATTAAGTGCCTACTGTGTGCCACGTGCTGGGATAACAAAAGAGACAAAGACGCCTCTTGTGGAGTTGGCATCACCCAGCCTGCTTTCCCCTTTGCCTGAGCCCCACCCCTATGCTGGCCCTGGAGCTTTCTCCCTTAGGGGGTGGAAGGCTACCTCCTGAGGCCCTGGCCCACTCACCACCCTCTCGCCTGCAGCTCCAGTACATGATGGTGATGGTGGGCTACCCGGACTTCCTGCTCAAACCCGAGGCTGTGGACAAGGAGTATGAGGTGGGCCTGCCCCTGCCCTACCCAGCCTGACCCGTCAGGCTTCTCCAGGCCCATGGCCAAGACCCCCATGGAGACCAACCACCACCACAGAGGAGGAGCCACAGCCCTCAGCTGACGGACGCTGGGAGGGCGTGGGACCTGCTGGGCGCTGGCCTGGCCCTGCCCCGGCCTGCTGCTGAGAGCTGCCATCCCCCATGCAGTTTGAGGTCCATGAGAAGACCTACTTCAAGAACATCTTGAACAGCATCCGTTTCAGCATCCAGCTCTCAGTCAAGAAGATCCGGCAGGAGGTGGACAAGTCCACGTGGGTACCTGGCCTGGAGCTGGGGGGTCAGGTGTGCCATGGGGTGCCACGGGGACAGCGTTCCTTACCAACGCCAGGAGGCTGATGCCTCACAGACATGCTGGTGGGGAGTGAGGACCAGGCCTGCACAGGGTGCGAGTGGGGGCCGTCAGGGCGTGGGATCAGCCCGGGGGAGGCCCAGGATAGAGCTGTAGGCTGGGACCCCAGGGCATCCTTTAAGGAGGAGGAGACTGGGAGGTGGGGGTTGGAGGGGAGGGAGTGTGGGTGCCCCCAGTGACCCCAGCCTCGCTCCACAGGTGGCTCCTACCCCCACAGGCGCTCAATGCCTACTACCTACCCAACAAGAACCAGATGGGTAAGGGGTGTGTCCAGACAAGGGGCAGGGCCTGGAGGTGGGGAGGGTCTCCCACTGACCGTGCCCTCCCTGCAGTGTTCCCCGCTGGAATCCTGCAGCCTACACTGTACGACCCTGACTTTCCGCAGTGAGTAGGGAACCTGGCATGAGCCAGAGCCACGGCCGTGGCCTGGTCTGCGGGGTGGGTGGGGACTGCTCAGATGGCCTCATGCCTGGGCTGGGCACCGCAGTCATGACAGCTGCAGCCCTGGGTCCCCATAGTCCCACTTCATCTTTGGTTATTTAGAAAAAGGTGTAGGTTGGTTTTTTTTTTCATTCTTTTAAATGCCCTGAGTCCCCCTTACCTGGTTTGAGGCTTCTTTGGGTGTTGCAAAACTGGAACAATCCTAGTGATGAGGAAAAAGGCCAAATCCCACGTGGGGTGCCTCAGTTTCCCTCCTGTCTCCCTCCAACCCTGTCTCCTCCCCGCAGCCCTGCTCTGTTAGATGTTATTTCCTAAAAGGCAGCTGCACAGGTATCACTGGCCCCTTTTACATACCCCACGAGGAAGCTGAGGCACAAGCGTTCTGGGACCGTGCAGTCACTGGCCTCCCTGGGCTACCTCGTGGCCTGGCCAGGGCCTCCTGAGGCCTGGGCAGCAGCTCGGCGGGGCTCTCAGAGGGCGGGTGAGGCTGGGGCCTGACGCTGCTGCCACGGGCCCAGGTCTCTGAACTACGGGGGCATCGGCACCATCATCGGGCACGAGCTGACCCATGGCTACGATGACTGGGGTGAGGCCTGCGGGCGGTCTGAGGGGTGGCGGAGGACAGGCAGTGGCGGGCAGTGTGGTGAGGGCCAATGGAGGCCCCGCGGCTCCCCTGTGCCTGTTGGCTGGTGGGTGGGGAGGGCCTTGGTGCCCAGCCGGGCTCTGCGGTGAAGGCCAGTCTCGGCCTGCCCCCCATCCCCGCTGCCCACAGGAGGCCAGTATGACCGCTCGGGCAACCTGCTGCACTGGTGGACCGAGGACTCCCACAGCCGCTTCCTGCGCAAGGCCGAGTGCATCGTCCACCTCTACGACAACTTCACCGTCTACAACCAGCGGGTGAGGCCCCCTCGCTGCCCCCTGGGCCCCTCGGGCCTGGCCAGTGCAGACTAGGAGCGTGCACACCTCCATGCACGCTCACGTGCCTGAACAAACCCAGCGCCAAGCTCCGTGCACACCCGCCAGGGTCTACGTGCACACTGACTTGGGCGAGAGAATGAGTCCGCACAGACTCACACGCACGTGGGGCACAAAGTGGGGGAGTCCTACCCAAACCCCCTGGGAAAGGGCAGGTGGGTGGAGGCAGGGCCCAGGGAGGCGAGGCCCGAAGGAGGCCGGAGGGCCCTGGGCGGCCTCCAACCTCTTCCCCTCTCGCCAGGTGAATGGGAAGCACACCCTTGGAGAGAACATTGCGGACATGGGCGGCCTCAAGCTCGCCTACCATGTGAGCTGCCCCTGCCTGGCCCTCGATCCCCGAGGGAGGAGTGGGGGCGCGGTACTGAGCACTGGGCTAGCCATCCCTCCCTCCCCATCCTGGTGAGCTCTGGGCACAGGGTCCACTGGAAGAGGGACTCCTAGGACCCCTGCCTTCCAGGAGAGCAAAGAGGGCCGCCTGGAGGGGTGGCACCTGCCTGGGGTTAGCCTTCTGGGGAGGGAAGAAGGGAGGGGTCCGGGGGGTTCAGCAGGGTGGGTGGGGCGCAGAGCTGACTGAGTGGAGGGTGCCAGGTGGCCCCGTTGTGGGCACCGCAGCTCCATGCTCTGCGCCCCCAGGCCTATCAGAAGTGGGTGCGCGAGCACGGCCCCGAGCACCCGCTGCACCGGCTCAAGTACACGCACAATCAGCTCTTCTTCATCGCCTTTGCCCAGGTGTGCGGGCGGGGGCCAGTGAGGGGGGAGGGCACAGCTTCCAGCCCATCTCCCATCAGCCACCCCTCCGAGAGCCCTGCGGGTCCTGGTGGGGGATCGAGGCCTGGTGTGCAGGGCTTCATCAGTGGACGCCTGGCCTCATGTCCCCACTCCTCCCCTCCACCCGCCTCCTGGCCCAGAACTGGTGCATCAAGCGGCGGTCGCAGTCCATCTACCTGCAGGTGCTGACCGACAAGCACGCACCTGAGCACTACAGGTACACCCCCCTGCCTGCCTGGGCCTCATCCCCTGCTTGTGTCTGGGGTGGGAGCGGGCCGGGGTGGGAAGGGACATCTGGGGTGTGGTGGCCTGTGCCACACACTCTGTGGGTCTCTCCCCTGCCCCAGGGTGCTGGGCAGCGTGTCCCAGTTCGAGGAGTTCGGCCGGGCCTTCCATTGCCCCAAGGACTCGCCCATGAACCCTGCCCACAGGTGCTCTGTGTGGTGAGCCTGGCTGCCCCCCGCACGCCCCCACTTCCCTGCACGAACTGCCTCTCGCTGGCGGCCGGGGCAGGCATGGACCCGGCTCTGGTCCACTCTAGGTGCCATCCGCCTCCCCAGCCCCTCCAGGACCCAGCACCCGATCACTGTCCCTCACTTCAGGAGGGACCCAGAACAAGGATGAAGTTGGGCTCCAGGAGGGCCTGGGGGAGAGACGCTAAGGTCCCCAGACCAGGCTCCCGGGAGCCAGACCCCCGCCCAGGCTGGATTGTACAGGCCCCGCCTTCGCTGTGTTCTCGCTGCTAAGTCAGGTCAATAAAGCTGCTCTACTGTTGCCTCCGCCTCCTCAGGGGCCCCCAGAGCAGGTGGGACTGGATGAACCCCTGGGGGAGGCTCAGGCCCTTAACAGAATGAGACCCTAGAGAAGACCTTTTTGTCCCCTCCTGGTGGCCTCGGCTGGGCTGCCTCTGTGCCACCTCCCCAGCTCTCGTCTTTCCCACCAAGCACCCACGCCGCCCTCCACCAAAGTCCTGCCGAGGCCCCTGCGTGGTCCTGAGGGTGTCCCTGGACCAGTCTCGTGGGGGCCAGAACACCAAGCCTAGTGACCTACACCCCAGCGTGACGCTGGGACTTCACGTCTCCTGAATGTGCCGAGTGGTGCCCCACCCCACCCCTGCAGGAGTTTCTGCAGTGTCCCCTAGCCAGTCATCGCCCCAGGCTAGGCCGTGGCTCAGCTTCTTGGAGAAGGGGCCGGTGATGTGCGGCCTCCAGGCGTCCCCTCCAGCCTGGAGCTCCTGGGAAGAGAGAAAGGGAGGAGTGGTGGGGGTGGGGTGCCGAGGGGGCTGCAGGCGTGGCCCAGGGTGGGAGGGGAGGAGAAGTGCTGCTCTATCTTGCGTGGGAGGGCAGTGGGCGGGAGGAGCCCCACTGGGGGATCCCAGGCGTCTGCAGGGCTGAGGCTGCCGGCTCTACCTGCTCCGGTCTGTTTCTCTTACTTCAGGGGGTGCCTAGAGAAATCCGCCACTCCCTGAGCACTGCCCGCTAGGTGTGGCCTGTCCCCATCTCCTGCTGCAGGGGTGAACCTCTTGCTGGTCCAGCTCCTGTCTTTACGCTCAGATAATGTCTGTCTGCCTCTCAGCCTTGAGTGATGTTTAAAAAGTCCCTGTTATCTGAGCCTTGGATGCACCAACCTGAGGGAGTGGGGACAGAAAACGCACCTGCCACACCGATCGGGCCACAGCGGAGGGTGGGGCTCCGCAGAGAAGAGGCAGGAGCGAGGAAGGACACCACGGGAGCCAGCGGGAGCCGAGTTCCCCGGGGCGGGGGCGCTTCCTCGGGGAAAGACGGTAGAGGCTGCGCTAATCAGTCCAGGGCGCAGAGCCCTGCTCAGAGCTGCCTGTGGGGGGGCGGTAGGGCCCTTGTGTTCAGGGCTCCTGAGAGGTGCTGTGTTTATGGATCTTCCTTGGTTTCCTCCTGAAGCCTCTTTCCCCCTGGGCTGGGCACATACATACCATGTCCTTAGGGCAGTGAGGGCAGAAAGACAGTCTAGCTCCCTGTCTCAACCTGCCACCCACCTTCTGGTCTGGGACTTTCTGCATGCGGTGCCTCACCCCCTCCCTCTGGCCTGGGGTCTGGCTGGAATCGTAATCATCAGGCCCAGCCCTCTGGTCCCCGCCCCGGCTCCCTGCTTTGCCCAGCTCCACCCAGGACTGATCCCTCCTGTCTCCCTGCCAGCCTAGGGGAGGCCTTGGGGTTGGGGGACCTGTAGTGTGAGACTCCAGCAGGAAGTGCAGCGAAGCCCAGGTACCCCTGGGGCCAAGTTACGGAGGGGGCCAGTGGGGTCGGGCATGTGGGGGAAGGTGGGCCCCCGGGATAGGACATGGGGTTCCTGGCCTCGAGACTAGTTCTGAGCTGGAAGCTGGGAAGTCTGGGGGCCTCAGCTGCTCCCTGGGCCTTGATGCCCAGTGTCCCAGCTGGGGACCACCCACCCTCCCGGCAGGGTTGTGGATGACAGGCCGTGAGGCCACCAGAGACCCCTCCGTCTGATGGATTCCTACTGGCCTCATGGTGGTGATATCACTGTTACCCGGGGCTGCAGGGCTCCTCGCATCTTTGGGGAGGACTGAGGGAGACCAGGCGGTCAGAGGGAGTGCAAGCCAAGGGCATACCAAGGACAGAATCCCGGCCCTTAGGGCCCACGATGTTCAGACAGCCAAGGAACCCAGAGCCACGGGGTGGCCTTGCAGGGCACGGCTGCAACCTGTGTGTCACCCACTGGTTCCCAGAGTGCTTTTCCAGACAGAACCTGAGAGCATCCTCACTGCAGTGAGGCTGGACAGAGGACAGAGACAGCACCTTCTACAGACAGGGAGCTCAGGGGAGTCACGTGGCCTGTGCAGGGTCACACTGCTCGTGTCAGCTGATGGGCGCGTCTTGGTTGCCGGGTCCTCTGGAGCTCCGGGTGTCCATACTACACTCAGCATCCCCTCTCAACAGGTTCTGTTAGGAAACCGAGCATACAGCGTAGACGCTGGCCATTTCGTTGCCTACCAGGCCCTGTACTTGCAGCCGGGTTGAGGGTCCGCTGACTGTGATGCTGCTGAGGTGAGGACTTGACCCAGCTCAGCACAGCTGCCCATGTGGACTCAGTTTCCCTTGTGTTGGGTGAGGGGTCATGAGTGCAGTGGTGAAGGCCCTTCCGGTTGTGCAGTGACTCGAGAAGCAGCCTCAGGGCAGGTCGGTGCAGGGCTGACTCCATCCACCCCTGGGGGTGGCTCACCGCGCAGCAGTCATCCTCTGAGCGGAGCTTATTGGGATGACAGAAAGCATTCTTCAACCAAGCGTTTAACAGCGGGCAAGTAAAGGAGCTCGGGGGCGGTTTCCAACTGCACTTGAGCTCCCGCCTGTGAGCCCTCGTGCACCGGCGCTCACGGTTCTGCCATCCACGGCTTTGAGCCCGAGCCTTGAGCCTGGGGGTCACTGCTGGGTGACCTTGGCAAGTGATTCTCCCTCTCACCCTCTCTGGACCCCAGGAGCATCACTGGCAGGCCCGGGGGTGTGTCTGAGGGTGGGCCCGCCCGTGGTGGGTGGGTGTGAGCCCCTCCCCGCCCAGGGCTGCACAGCTGCTGCCTCCGCAGTGAGAGCCCCACACTGAGGCCTCTGCCATCAAGGTGTCACTGAGCAGCCCTGTCCCGCAAGCCTTTCTAATCAGTTCAGTGGAGCCCAGATTCAAGTTCCCGCCACCCGTGTGGTTGCTTCTGTGCTGACCCAGGTGCCCAGCGCCCTGGGGAGCCCAGCTTGTGAGGAGCCCTAGAAGCAATATTTTTAAATGGCTTGAGCCCTCACTCCAGGTATGCTGGGAATTCCAGGGTCGTCTATGAGCAAATACCTCTGGGGTGGGTCCTCAAGGGGCTTGGGCTCCTCCGCCTTCCCCCTTGGGTGGGCTGGCCCTTCCCCACCCCACCCCCGTACCCCCCATGCTGGGCAGCACCCTGACTCCTTCCCTCCCCAGGGGGCAGGTGGAGTCAGAGATAGCACTGCAGGTCTGCTTCCTGGGGGGCCCCTTTCACTGCCTCTTTCTCTCCCCTTCAGGACACCTCACCCCTCCCCTAAACTGGCTTGAGGAACCCCCTTTCTCTGGATTTAGTAAAAAGAGCAATATCCGTCCCCCCTGCCAGCTCCGGGCCTGTCCAGAGGCTGAGCACTGTGCCCCCGAGGCTGCCCCTCGGGCCGCCCTGTAGCAGACAGGACAGGACAGGGCAGCAGGCAGAGCATGGGAGTCCAGCTTCCTCCCCTGTCTCCACAGCCCGTGTAGGAGCTTGGACTCGAATTTGGAGGGCACATCACTGAGCAGGACCTTGGCAGTCATGCCTCCCCTTTCCACCCCACGTCCCAGGAGAGACTGCAGAGGACTGTCACCACCCCAGCCTGCAGGGGTCCCAGGGGACTTCTGGAGAAACTGAGACCCTTTCCGCCTTGGAGCCAGGCAGCCTCTAGGGTATCTGTCACTGCACAGCAGGTGACCACGAGAGCCAGTCCTTGGCAACATTTTCCAGAAAAATGCAGGCCTCCAGCACGTTATTTTTAATTCCTTCATAGGATTATTGAAGGTTTCGGAACGATATGAAACTCAGCCCATGCTCCCCAAAGAAGTCCTCGCTCTATAGCCTCCCTTTTCCCAGAGGAGACCCCAAATTTGGACGGTAGGTTGCTGAGCGGGACCTCAACAGCGTGTACTTCACCCTGAGGCTGAGCAGGAGAGCTGTCCCCTGTGGCAGCCACAGGGCCACCGTCCTGGCCTCACAAACCGCCAGGGGCTGGGATCCTATGTCCCGAGTCCCCCTTGCCTTTGGGGAAAGCTAGTTGCACCCTGTCCTGGCCTTTCCTTCAGAGCCCTCACATGAGCTGGCCTCCAGCCCTGGTGTCCTGGTGGGATCCCTGCCCTGTGAGGTCAAAGGGGACACCAGGCTCCTGACCCTGCAGACAGTTTCCCCTCCAGGCCCAACACTAGCCTTTGTCCCCAGTGCTGTTCACGGGACATGGCTTATAGCTCATCTGGGGGCTCCTTGTTGGCCCGGGTGGGGTTCTCAGCCCTCACTCGTTTACAGCCCACCTTTGAGCTGCCGTCCCACAGGTTCCACTGGCCATGGTCCCTCCCACCGGTATGGGGGTGTCCCTCATTTTGCCCCGTGTCTCTGGCTGAGTTCGCCCTCTGCCTTGTGGTCTGCTGTCCTAAACAAGGGCCCGCCCCAACCAGGCCTCCTCCCTGCCCTGCCTGCTTTACCGCACAGGGTGGGAGGCGCCCCCTGCAGGGCACGCACCGTTCATCCCTCAGCTCCAGCCCTTCAAGGACCCCTGCCAGCCAGGCTGCTGTCCAGCAGGAGCTCATGGGGACAGAGGGGAAAGAGGCAGCACCTGCCTCCGCGACCTCAGCTGCGCCCGGACCTGGGAGCCTCTGGCAGCGGCTCGGGCTGATTCACTGGGCTCAGGCAACTCAGATTCCCCCAGCTGCTGTCACATGGTTCTATGAAGCTGCATCTCTCCTTGTCTACTTTGCATAAATGATCATAAAAAACCCTCTTACCTTTCTGCGGGACCAAAGCATCGCAGGCACTGCTGACAGAGGTCTGCGTGGAGAGGTCTGCAGGCGGCTACTTCCCTCTCACCCGAGGAGCCCAGGCTGGGCTGGGAGAGGATGGGGTGCCCCGCTGGCTGATAATGAGGAACTGAGGAACGTGCAAGTCTGGTGAGCAAAGAAAGGGCCAGAACAGGGCACGGGGCCTGGACACCCCCATATTGAGGAAGGACGGCGGCCTCACCATCTGGGACAGCAGGGCGGCTGTTTCCTTCCTGAGGGGCAGCTCCAGAGACACACAACTGGTCCCCAGGCACAGTGCCAAGCACGTCGGTGCAGGCTTGGCATCCCTGGCGGCAGGGTCAGATCAGGGGACCCTGGGCTGTGGCTTGGTGTGTGTGTCCAGAGTGAAGAACCCTAAAGCTCTGCTCAGCTGGAGCAAGCAGGCCCTGGGGCCCCCTTAGATCAGAGGGTGCAATTTAAAACACCGCACAGCTTCCTGCAGGTCTCTGGGCCCCTGCACACCCCCACACTGGAGGCGGGATTGGGGGAGGCATCCCCGAAGGGGCAAGAGCCTGTCGTGCAGATGCTGACCAGGTGGGGAGACCTGTTTCTGGAAGCAGAGGGTGGGTAACAGCCTCAGATGGTAATGTCAGCCCCAAGGTCAGGAGGAGGGAACATCTGGCATCCCATCGGAGGCCTCTGGAGAGGCTTCAAGGCAGCGCGCCTGTTTTTACCCATCATGAAGCATCCTGGGTAGCCACCAGAGCCATGCTGGGCTCGATGCCCAGCATGGGACAGGGGGTCACAGGGGCTCCAGGAGCTGGGGGTGGGTGGGGCTGCAGGTCTGGCTGGGACTGAACCCAGACTGAACTGGCCCCAGGGCCCAGTCTGAACTCTGCAGGGCGTGATGCACCTGTGGTCACGGGAGTCATTTGGCCTAAGAGTCCTGTCCGGGGCCCAAGCATGCCTGACCTCCTGGTGGAGTCTCAGGGGGTTGGGTGAAGGGACTCTGGGCCTTCCAGAGGGCCTAGTGTGTGCTGGCGTCTCCCAGGCTTTTTCTCATTGGCAGCTTTGCCACATCCCTGGGCAGTCGGCACTGTTCCTATTTAATGTCTAGCTCCATGCTGCTGTCTTCATCCTGATGGAATAAAATTTATGTTTGGGGGCAGGAGAAGACAATTTAAGCATAACACACTCCCTGCCCGTATTGGGCCCCCCTCTAACGGGCAGCGTGCACCTGCATTATACATGAAGCCGGCCTTCTCAGAGGTGCAAACGCCTGCTCCATCATGAAGATCGGTGTCGTTTTTTATCTTTTCTGACACCGGCAGTGTAACTCCGTACAAGACTACATTTCTTTCCCAATCCTGTAAGGGGTCATGGCGACCTGTTGCTCACTTTGTATGTGCTTGTCTGGACTATGTATCTTAGGTCAACTTTGTGTAAAACCCCAGTGTGTGAGTTTAAAGTACGATCCTTTATCTCAAAACTGTGTATGAACGGTCCTCAGAGGTTTCTGAAAGACTCTCTCCCGGGTTATAATCCTCAGTTGGCTCAAATAAAATTCTCTATTTCTTCTTTAGATCACTATTGATTAATTTTTCATCAACAACGGTTTCGACCGGGCACCCACCCTCCAGCATGGTTCTCAGGTGTCCTGGGGAAGAGAATGTGGGCCCTGCAGGCAGGGGGCTGACACAGTGTCCCCTCCTCATTTGCTCACTTCCGGTGGATTGCGACCTAGTAGAATTGAGTGTGTCTAGTTAAGTAGATTGATAGATTATATGATCTAGGTTTTAACAAACGAACCCTCCCAATCAAGTGGCTTACCAAAAAATCCTGTAAAGAAACTACAAATAACACCCATAATCTACAACAGGTGAGCAACCACAGAAGTGGCAGCTGTGACACTCCTGACACAAGCTCCTCATCACCCATGGTACAGACCTGACAAGAAGTCAGCCCCAAATATAAAACATGAAACAAAACCAAACCGTTTGAAGCACCCTCACATCCATCGTCGCTGGAGAAGCTTGCTCTGGGCGCCTTGAGGTCTTCGTCAATAACAGCAGGAAACTCCTCTGGTGAGCAGCTAAGTTTTCAGAACATGAAGACAAACCCCGCAGCTTTTTCCCAGTGATGTTTAAAGTGACGTGATTTTTGATATTTCCCTAAGCAATGATGAATATTTGGAAGGCTCTTTTAAAGTTTCTTGCATGATAGCATAAGACAAAAAACACCTACCACCAGGCAAACATTTATTCTTTCTGCTGTAGTAACAATGGCAGAAACGATGAACAGCAAATGATCTGTCGACAGACTGAAAGGCATTTCTTTGCCAGCAAATACCTTTGGAAGATGTAGAGAAAACACTGCTCTAGACGAAACAAAAAATGTTAGAGCAAATTACCCAGTGTGGGAGGTTTGCTATACAGTTAGTTGGCTGAAAGTACAGATGTTTCTACACGTCGCAGCTTAAGGTATTTGCTGGATTCCATTCCGATAATCAAATACACAAACCACGTTTTTTTCCCTGTGTGAGCCACTAAAGGAAAGATATGGCAGGGAAGATATATTTCCAACATTTCATACTTTGTTTAATAAAAACAATGTCATGTGCGGAAGACAACGTAAGTGCACCCATTGATGGAACAGCTACTCCGAACAGATTTGATTTTAAAGGATATTAGATGATAAAACCGGCAGTGGCAGCAGAACCTGCAAAACTCACTCACTGGCCCATCCATGGCCAACCATGGCAGGGAAGAACTAGAAAACTTGAGGGCACATAAAATGCTGTAGGAGCCATCAGTGGTGTTAACTTTCAAAAACCAAGATTGTCCGAGTAGAGGAGAAGCTTTATGATAGATACTTGCTGATGAGATTGGGTGTGACCATGAAAACGTTCCAGATCAACCCCACAGAACGAGCCATGTTTATGGCAAGGTATTGAAGAGAGCTGTCATCAGTCCTCCTACCCTCTTTCTTCCTAACTTCCTTTCCTTCTTAAAGACCAATGGGCTGATATTTTTCCAGGTGACAAGCATGTTGACCAAAATACTCAATCAACAATCCATAATAGGAATTGTAAAGAGCTTTATCTGAGCCAAACTGAGGATGATACCCTGGAAGACAGCCTCCAGATTACTCTGAGAAACTGTTCCAGAGAAGCATGGATTTCAGCACTGTTTTACATCCTGTCAGAACAAAGAGCATCAAACAAGTCAGGGATGCATTCCTTCAAGGTTTCAAAACAACTAGATCAGCACATACACAGAAAGTCAGTATGGCCTTGGCACCTGGGAAGGGAGTCTTATCATGGAAGGAGGACCAACACTGGCATCTCAAGAAGGGAGGAATTTAATTTTTATTTTTAACTTGGATGTTCTTTATGCCTGGTCAATGTGTCCTTTTCTTAGTAATTAAAGTAGATGTACAATATATGTTTGATAGGCCACAGGCAGGCTGTTCTAGTAAGCATAAGATTCAAGTTAACTCATGTATAAGCCAGAATGACTTCCCCAGACCTCAATACGTGAAAATTTCTTTTATCAACAGCGATCAGCCTTAAGCACCCAATAAAAAGCTTGAAAAAAATAAACACACTTTCTCTGCACCTGACTCTTCCAGATAAAGATGTTAGAACTGATGCTTGAGAATGTTTCCATGGACACATGATTTTGTGTCCAACACTGTTTGACTGGTAAAACCCCTCATACCCGCACATTGTTTAAAAACTTGGAAACAGAAACTGTAATTTGGGTTTAATTTACATACCGTAAAATTCGCCCCTTTAAAGCGTACAATACAGCGGTTTTTTCGAATACCCAAAGTTGTGCAGCCATAATCACTAATTCCAGAATAATCTGCTTTTAAACCTGTAGTTTGAAAATGTAGAGCCTCCTTGGGTTTTGAACCCATCTATGAAACATGAACAACCTTCTTCCATTCAGCTCCATAGCTTTGTGACAGCCACTAAAACCCAGAGTTGAAGTAAACTGCCCTGAGAGCCTGGCCTTCAAATTGATGTTTTACATGTTAAATCAAAATTTTAGTAAATACAGGGACATACTTTCATATTAACATTTCTAGTGAGAGCAAAATGCTTTCTTTCTTTTTTTTTTTTTTTTTGCGCGGTACGCGGGCCTCTTGACTGTTGTGGCCTCTCCCGTTGCGGAGCACAGGCTCCGGACGCGCAGGCTCAGCGGCCATGGCTCACGGGCCCAGTCGCTCCGTGGCATGTGGGGCCTTCCCGGACCGGGGCACGAACCCGTGTCCCCTGCATCGGCAGGCAGGCTCTGAACCACTGCGCCACCAGGGAAGCCCAGAGCAAAATGCTTTCTTGCAACTTTGTAAATGTACAAAGAAATTTGTAATTTTATAACATTTATCAGAAAATATGGCTGTCTTCACCTTTATAAAATTCTTTGAAATGTTCCCTTTGGGGTGGGTTAGATACTCAATCAGTGCAGTTATACTGGAGCGAGTGCTCGGGAATGTTTTCAGGCAGAGGTCAGAAATGTGAGGAGGCTGCACTTCCTCTCTGGTTTCCCAGCTCCCACCTCTGTCTCACAAGCCGCAACAACAAAGAAAGCAACAGAAGAGACGCTTCTCCCCTCAGTAGCCAGCAGGATATTTTCTAAGAGTCACGTCCTGTTATGCCCTGCTCAAAGCCTTCCAATCACATCCCACAGGCTGCGTAAAGTGCAAACTCCTCCCCCTCTGCGCCCCGCCCCCAGCCCTCCTGTCCCCTCAGCTTCTACCTTCTTTACCCGCCCCACTCCCTCCGACTCTGGTCCTGGCACCGGCCTCCCCGGCGCCTGCCGCTGCTGCCTGAGGGCCCCTGCACCGCTGTCCTGGCGGCCTCGCTCCAGCCCTCACTTCCTTTGGTCCTTGTTCAGCTGTCAGCCCCTCAGGCAGCCCCTCCCTGACTCCTGATGTGAATCACCCCGCGCCCCTCACACAGACACACACTCTGCCCCCACTTGCTAAGGAGTTTTCCGCCTAGAACATAGCACTCCTGGCATCACACTGTATAACAGTTTATTTGACAACTGCTTTGTCCCTCCCGGAACCCACAGCTCCCACGCTGCTCCTTGGCTCTCCCAGCCTGGAATGGGCACTGGGGGGGCGGGGCACCATCACGGTAGCTGAGTGACGTGGGACAAGTCTCCTTCCTGGGTCGCCGTCTCCTCTCTAATGGTACCGCTGGGTTCCCAGGAGGGGCAGCTGAGGACTTTGTGTCGAGGGCCCTCTGGCTGTCCTGGTCCCAGCAGCCTCCTTGGCCAGCAAGGTGCCTACAGGGTGGGTTCCAGGAGGACAGGAAGCCACGCCTCCGCAGGGGCCCCTAAGTCCTCGGGTCTCCAGGAAAGGCGAGGCGTGGGTTCTAGGCGGGCCTAGGGACAGCCCTGGGAGAGTGCCTGCCTGGTCCGCAGGCAGGGCTACGGGTGCCGAGGGGAGACTGCGTGGTCCAAGCCCCTGCCTTTCCTGGGGTCCCGGCTGCACAGCACAGAATCTTAGGCCACCGAGCTAGGGGGCAGGGAGGAGAACTATGGGTGTCACAGGAAAATCAGGGCCTCAGCCTCCAGGGTGGTCCGGGCCCATGAAGGGCAGGGGGCTGAGACTCCTTATCGCTGGGAGGCGAAGGTCTGGTGGAGGTCCGGGTGGGGGACGCGGGGGCGGTGGCCAGGATGGGACGCCGTGGTGGGGACCCGAGGTGGCAGCTCGGGTGGGGCCTGGGCTGGGGGCTCTTGGCGCGGGAACAGGAGCCCCCGAGGCCCAGGGCGGGTGCGGGTCAGTGCGGGCCGGCCGCCAGCAGCACCGGCAGCAGCGCCCCGACCAGGAGCGCTAGCGAGGGTGGGCAGGCCGCCTGGGGCGCGGCGTCGGCGGGGGGCTGCAGGTGGCAGTCGGTGGCGGGGGGCTGCAGGTGGCAGTCGGTGGCGTAGGGCTCCACGCAGGCGGCGAAGGCCATGACGTGCGCCACGAAGGTCTGCTCCTGCACGCCGTGCACCAGGTGCGCCTGCGGGCCGCGCGCGAACACCGCCACGTCCTCGCCGCCGTGGGTCTCGCTCTTCAGGGGCACGGCCGCCTGCTGCCGGTACGCGGGGTCGCCTGACCAGAGGGTGGGAGTTCAGGGCGGGTGGGGAGGCGAGTCCCCCTCCCGTGAGTTCCCAGCCCGGGTCCCGCCCCCAACGCAGCCCCCTCTGCACTCACTGCTTTCCCTGTCGTTGACGTTGGGCCTTGAGGCTCCGCCAAGCACGTACCCCGGGCCATTGCCATAGAGGATGGAGGTGTAGGACTTGCCGTCAGTGGCGTTGTCAAAACCCAGCCCTGCAGGGAGGGGGCCCCGTGACCACGCTGACCCCAGCCTTCCGTGCGCCTCCTGTTGCTGAGCCCGGCCACTTCTTGCCTATTCACTGGCTTACTCCTCACCAGAGCCGCGCGGGGCAGTTGCTGTTACTACCCCGCTTGGCATATGAGGAAACTGGCTCAGAGCAATTTCTGCCACGTAACTTCGGAAAAAGCGCCCGCGCCTCTCCCTGGGCTTACCGAAAATGGAGCTTCCACGCAGTGTGTAGCCGCCAAAAGAGAAGACATGGGAGTGGTCGGCGGTGACGAGGATCAGCGTGTCTGCTTCACTAGTGAGCTGGGTGGCCTTGGCAATGGCATTGTCGAACATGACCGCCTCGGTCAGCGCCCTGTAAGCTATGCCTTCATGGTGACCGTGGTCAATGCGGCCTCCTGCAAGAAGGTCACATAGAAGATGTTAAATCTGCCCCGACTGCTCCCTGCCTTCCTCTGCTCATCAAGGGGCGGCCACTCACCCTCCACAAAGAGGTAGAAGCCCCGGGGATTCCTGCTGAGCACACGCAGGGCTGCCTCTGTCATCTCCTGCAGGGATGGGTCCTTGGTGTTGTCTCGCTGGGCCTCAAACTTCATGTCTGTTGGCTCAAAGAGGCCTGTGGGAAAGAGGACCAGTAGTGACTGGCAAGATAGGGAGCGAGGAAGACCCAAGGCAGCCACCCTGGGGGAGGACAGTGGGCTGGGCGGGGTCATTACCCATGATGTGTGTTACACTGGGGTCCTTAGATGCCTGAATGAGCGCCGTGCGGTTCCACACGTACTGGGCACCCTGGGAGGGGCAGGACCAGGCCTCAGCCCATGGCCCGACACCCTGCAGCCCCTGCCCTGCTGTGCCCCCTGCACCCACGAGCCCCCATCACCTGGTACTTGTCCTGCCACTGTTGCACCAGGTTCTTCTGGTCCTTCCGGATTCCGTTCTGACTGGCGTTGCCTGGGTATTCAGGGTCTGGGGTCCCCTCAGGAAACATGTACTTTCGGCCTCCACCCAGGATCACCTGGGGCCAGGGATTAGGGCAGGTGGGTTCGGGGCCTGGCTGGCCCTTTGCTCCCTCCTCAGACAGCCCCTAGCGTCCCAGCTAGGTCTGTGGGAATGGCTTGTCCCCCCCGTAACGTCTACACTGTGCCCCACGCCCCAAACCCACGGAGACCCTGCCAGGCCCCAGGGCCGTGGGTGGCCTGGGATTGTGGCGGGGGTGGGACCCACGCCCCCGCCCAGCCCCGCCCCGTGCCCCTCACGTCTCACATCAATGTCCATGTTGCAGATGAGCTGCGTGGCGATGTCCTGGCAGCCCTCCTTCTTCGCCTGGTCAGGCATGTCCGTGTCTGAATACCAGTTACGGTTCACCGTGTGTGCATAGGTGCCAGCTGGCGAGGCATGCTGCACCCTCGTAGTGGTCACCACTCCCACTGACTTCCCTGGGGGTGGCAGAGGTCAGGATGGGCCACTGAGGTCTCTGAGCCTGTCCCTACCGGCGAAGCTGGCCCCAAGCCTACCTGCTTTCTTGGCCCGGTTCATCACAGATGTGACCTCATTGCCATGTACCGTGCTGCACAGGTTATAGCGGGCAGCTGCACTTACACCAATGGTCTTCATGTTGGCCTTGACCCCGCACAGGTAGGCGGTGGCCGTGCCTGCGCTGTCTGGCACCTGTCTGTCCACGTTGTATGTCTGCGGGCAGAGATGCTTTCCGCTCTGCTCACGGGTGTACACCCGGATCCTGACCCAGGCCCTGGGGCCCATGCTCACTGCACCCGGGCCCTACCTCAGCCCCAGCCCTCCTGGGACCTTCCCTCCTGCCATGCTCCCTAGCCCCACACCCACCCCTCCGGTATAGAGCACCGAGGCCACTCAGCCCTTACCTTGGACAGAGCCAGGTACGGGAATTGGTCCATGGCCAGGGGCGTCTCAGCTCCCAGTTTGCCATTCATCTGCCCCTTTAGGATCCGAGTGGCTGTCACCGTGGGCACCCCCATCCCTGGAGGTACACCCTGTGTCAGGCCTGAGTCCCCAGGGCCACCCTGTGTCTGCCGGCAGCCTAGGGTTCCAGGGCTGCAGGGCGACGGGGTGGACAGGCCCAGCACACTCACCATCCCCCAGGAAGAGAATGAGATTCTTGGCAGCCGTCTGGATGGGTTGCAGCTTCTTAGCAACATCCAGGGCCTGGGCTGCCTGGCGGTTCCAGAAGGCTGGGTCTTCCTCTTCAACTGGCCAAGGGGAGAGTGGACTCAGGTCAGCCTTGGGGAGCTCCCTGTGTCGGGGGGCAGCTAGGAGGCGCCTCATTACCTGGTCTGAAGCCAAGGGAGAGCCGTAGCTGCAGGCCTAGCAGCAGCAGCATCCAGGCCCCCTGCATGCCTGTGCGACGGCGGAGGGCGGCAAGGCTGGGACCCTGGGGATGTGGCTCTCAGGCAAGGCTGGGACACCAGGGTATCAGCTGCAGTACAAGCTGCCTGGGCTTAAATCAGGGGAGGACTTTGTCCCTGCTGTAAAAGGCTCTGTGTCCCTCCCAGTGCCCGAAGCGGCCACACCCTGTCCCGGGTCCTGACCTATGACTTTAAGCCATGTTGCCAGAGGGAAGTGGAGGGGTGTGGCTGAGTGCACAGGGGTCCTGAAGGAAGCAGGTCCTTCCCTCACAGGATGGTCCCCACCTGGCTCTTCAGGGTGGGGTGAGCATTAGGGGGTAGAGGCCCTTTGCCTGAGGACCATCCGCAAGGGCCTGATGGGGGCCACTCCCATCTCTCTGCTCACCAAGTCCTGTGGGAGAACCATCTCTCCTTCATTCACCTCATGTGTTCAGTAGTTTCTGAAAGTCAGCATGGCCTGGTGTGGCTCTGGGTGCTGAGCGAGATGCGATTGGAAGCCCACAGCCAAGGCCAGGGGCTGGGGTTCGCCTTCCTGATGCCCTGAGGCACAGAGACACGTGTGGGGGGTCTGGCTGCCCTGCCACCCACTCAGCTTCTCACCAGTCTTGGCCTGGGCAGGTGGAGGGGCACGGGGCTGGTGGCGGGAGAGGAGGGGCCCTGGAGCCTGGGCCCAAGGTTCTCCTGCTGTGGAAAAGGGTACAGCTGGGCGACAGCAGAGTGGGGTCCCTGTGTGTGTCTCCAATTACTGAGGGCTGGGCCGGGCCGGCGTTATCGTGTGTGTGTGTGTGTGTGTGTGTGTGTGTGTGTGTGTGTGTGTGTGTGTGTGTGTGTGTGTGTGTGTGTGTGTGTGTGTGTGTGTGTGTGTGTGTGTGTGTGTGTGTGTGTGTGTGTGTGTGGGGTGCCTGTAAAGGGCTGGCAGGGGTGGGATTAGTGCCCTGTAGCTGAAGTTGACCTCTGCTTCCTTGGACAGGTATGGAAGCCAGGGGTGAGTCTGTTCTCCCCACAGGCAAGGCACACTCACAGGCGTAGCTTCTGATAAGGAGCTAAGAGGTTTCAGTTGCCCCAGGCTGGGTTCAAAACATTCCTCCAATCCAGCAATCCCACTTCTGGGTATGTATCCCAATGAAAGCAGAATCTAGAAGAGGTATTTGTCACCCACGTTTGTAGCAGCAGTATTCACAGTCACCAAGAGGTGCAAGCAACTCAAGCGTCTGCCAGCAGATGAATGGATGAAGAAAGCATGATAAAGCTATAAATTGAATATTATTCAGCCTTAAAAAGGAAGGGAAGTCTGACGCCTGCTACAACAGGGATGAACCTTGAGGACACGATGCGCAGTGAAACAAGCCAGTCCCCGAAAGACAAACACTGTGTGATTGATTCTACTTCGCTAGGTGTCTCAAGTTGTCAAATGCATAGAAATAGAAATTTGGATGGCGGCTGCCAGGAGGGGAACCAGGGACTTGTGTAATGGATGCAGGCTTTCAGGTTTGCGAGATGACAAAGTTATGGAGACCTGTGGCCAACGATGTGAATATATTAACACTACTGACCTGGACACTTAAAAGTGGTCAAGATGGGAACTTTTATGTCATGTCTTTTACCACAATTAAGAAATTTTTTTCAAAGAAAACAACGTGTACCTCCCAGCCCCACCCACCCCAGTGGACCGCGGTAGCCCCTCCCCATGTGGCCACCTCACCCCCTGAGTCAAAGTGCCCTGGCCCCCAGCATCCCCGTGCCCGGCCCCACTCCCCAGTGTGCCCTCCCCTCAGGCAGAGCTTCTGGGCTCCTCTTTTTTTTTTTTTTTTAATTTATTTATTAGATTTACTTATTTTTGTTGCGTTGGGTCTTCGTTGCTACGCGCAGGCTTTCTCTAGTTGCACCGAGCGGGGGCTACTCTTCATTGTGGTGCGGGGGCTTCTCATTGCAGTGGCTTCTCTTGTTGCAGAGCATGGGCTCTAGGCGAGCAGGCTTCAGTAGTTGTGGCTCACGGGCTCAGTAGTTGTGGCGCACAGGCTTAGTTGCTCCTTGGCATGTGGGATCTTCCCGGACCAGGGCTCGAACCCGTGTCCCCTGCATTGGCAGGCGGATTCTTAACCACTGCACCACCAGGGAAGTCCTCTCCTCCTCCCTTGACCTGCTCTTCCACCCGCTCACCACGCTGACCCAGGTGAAACTCTAGCTCTCGGAGGACATACCAGGTTAGGGGGCATCCTTCCTGGCCTCTGCGAGTTGCTTCCATAGCTGCCTCTGTCACCTGCATAGTCTTGTGCTCGGAAAATTCTTGGCTACAGGTCAGGAGAGACTAACTCCTGGGCAGGCCCTTAATTAATGAATCGGTTCCTTTGACCAGGCCGTAGGTTAAAGTTTTGTTACTCCAAGATTAATCTTTAGTCCAGTGAATTCCCAGTCCCCATTTTTTTTTTTTTTTTTTTTTGCGGTACGAGGGCCTCTCACTGCTGTGGCCTCTCCCGTTGCGGAGCACAGGCTCCGGACGCGCAGGCTCAGCGGCCATGGCTCACGGGCCCAGCCGCTCCGCGGCCTGTGGGATCTTCCCGGACCGGGACACGAACCCGTGTCCCCTGCATCAGCAGGCAGACTCCCAACCACTGCGCCACCAGCGAAGCCCTTCCCAGTCCCCTTTTTTAATTTGAATTTTTGACATAACTGTAGATGCACTTGTGGTGGTAAGAAATAATAGAGATCCCTTGTATGCTTCGTCCAATCTTCTCCAATGTTATAATTCACAGATTTTCACAATTCTCTTCAGATTACCCCATTTTATATGTGCACATTTGTGATTGTGTAGGTTCTGTACCATCTTATCACATGCGTGGGTTCACGTAAACACCAGCAGAGTCAAGGTGCTGAGCAGCTCCAACCCCACCTGTTCCTTTATAGCCACCCCACCCCCTGTCCCTAATCCCTGTCCCGTATTTCTAAAATCCTGTCATTTCAAATAAGTTACATGAGTGGAATCATACAGTCTCTGGGACTGGTCTTTTTCACTCAGGCTCATTCCCTGGAGATTCACCCGAGCTAGGATCAGCTGTTGACTCCTTTGTGCCGCTGAGCAGTGTCCGGGGTGAGTGGACCCCGCAGCGTGTTTAACCATTCTCATGTGCAAGGACCTCTAGGCTGATTCCAGGTTTGGCTGTTATGAATAAAGCTGCCACGAATCTCCACGGACAGGTTTTTGCGTGAACGTTTCATTTCATTCCATTTCTCTGGGATGCGTGCCCAGGAGTGCAAATGCTGGGTCACAGTGTTGTTGCATGTCTAGTGTTTTTTTTTAAGAAAGCACATTCCCCTGCAGCCCCCCAACCAAAAGGATCTGCCTAACTGTTTTGCAGAGGGGTTGCACCACAGAGAAACTGGGGATCCAGTTTCTCTGCATTCACACCATCATTTGGTGTTGTCACTGTTTTTAATTTTAGCCATGCTAATAGGTGTGGAGTATAAAGTTTCCTTTAATGCTTTTCTTATGATGAGATTAAGTGATCATCAGCTATGACCCCTCTTGGTTTCTTGTGCATTTTGTCCTGTGCCTGGGCAGGACCAGAGACCAAATATAAACCCCGTGTCTCTTGCAGTAAACAAAGGGTATTTGTCCATGTTCCCACCAGGGCACCTTGCCTCCCTCCTCTGGGCCTGAGTCACCTGACTGTGATGAGATGCTCTTACACACTGTCCCCTGGGGCCCAGGGATGACAAGGCAGCAGGCAGCAGAGCTTTCTTCTCTGGAGTAAGAGATGACACCTCCAGTTCTGCACTCTGGGGTTACGGATACCTCGGGCCAGGGGATGGCCAGCTGCATGGAGCCTGCTCTCTGGGGGATGTTTGTCCTGGTCTCTCTGTTCTCTGGGAAGGAAGGCCTTGTCCTGTGGGGCCCCATCTAGAGCCCCAGCGCCCTCCACCGTTGTCCCCACTTACCACCCTCGGCTCTCTGGGCTGTGTCCCAGCCCCCAGCATGGTGGCCCCTGCAGGCACTGCCGGCAGCGGGCGGTGTGGGTGTGTGATGCTGAGCCCACTGCAGCACCAGCCGAGCCATGGGGGATGCCTTCTGCCTGCCTCCTGCCCTCCCAGTCTCACGATGTCCCCTGGAGATGTAGTGACAGTCCTTCCACTCAGGGGAGAGCAGGGCAGCAGCTGGGAACAGAAAGGCTGTTGATCATCAATAGGCCACACCGCCCCCCACCCCACCCCCCGCCAGCACTTTGGGGAAATGGAGGCCTCCCTCTCTAGGGGCAAGTGCTCCCTGGGCCCTCGTCCCCAGCTCTCATTTCCGCTTCCCACCAGTACACAAGTTTTATTTTGCCCTCTTTTCCTTGGGGGCCACATGGAATCAGGGAGGTGTTGAGCCGCCTGAGGCCAACTGGGCATATGGCAGGGAGGTAGGAGGGCACGTGGTGAGCCCTGGGGCTGGGGAACGTCATCTCAGCCTAGTCCAGCCAGAGTGGCAGCGCCTGGCTGGCGTGGGATTCCTGATGAGGTCTTCCCCTCTGGACAGGCCTGCCCATGCAGTTCTGAGGCCCGGAGAGGAGGGCGGGCCACCCATCCCTCCTCCCAGCATGCCTGAGGAGGGCGGGCCACCCATCCCTCCTCCCAGCATGCCTGAGGCAAGGGCCATCAGGAAAGTTGGTCATAGGGAGGCCAGCATTGCTCACATAGCAATTAGGCGCATCACAGCCCCTGAGCCATTGATGGC
The DNA here is from genome assembly GCF_949752795.1 of Hyperoodon ampullatus. Lineage (NCBI taxonomy): Eukaryota > Metazoa > Chordata > Mammalia > Artiodactyla > Ziphiidae > Hyperoodon > Hyperoodon ampullatus. The sequence continues at coordinate 7,872,297 of NC_136921.1, forward strand.
TCAGAAAGGAGCGCTCAGCGGAGAGCAGAAAGGTCGCGGCCCCAGGGTCACAGGCTCCTTTGGAGCTCTGTGGAAGTCAGCCGCCCAGCGTTCTCAGAGGTCACATGGAAGGTGAAGGTGCTTTAGAACCTGGCTCTGCACTTCCCCAGTGGCAGATGGGAGTGGCTGGAGAACAGCCTCGGGAAGGGCCAGTCCTGGGGGGCCTGTGGAAGGAACCAGAGACAGCACGAACCCCAGGGCACCCAAGGGTCACACGGGGGGAAATGTCTGCAGAGATGTGTTCTCGACTCAGCAGAGCTGGAGGGCGCACATCGGGGTTCATCCGGGGACCCCAGGGATCATGCTCGCCCTCATGCTGGGAATCTCTCCACCTGCAGAAGGGTCAGCACTAGTTTTGGCATTTGGAGTTGGAGGGAGGTGGCAAAGCTGAAAGGAAGGCCCCAGAGGCAACTGTTAGTAGAGAGAACTCATGATACCGGCCTTGGAAACAGGTCGGGAGGCGGGGCTGAGGTCTCAGAGGCTCTACGGGGCTCTCTGAGAGAGGCTGGCTAGAGAGGGTCTCAGAGACAAAAATCAGAAGCTCGGCGGCTGCTTGTCCTTTAAAGGAGACAACTTGATTCAGTTTAAAGTCTCTTGAGCAGCGACCACATGTAAAGCATCCTGGAGGCCCAGATGAGCCCCCGCAGACCCAACCAGTACGAGGCCTCCTGTCTAGGAGGGTGCGGGATGCCTCAACCCACTCATGCTCCCGGACACTGTCCCTGGCGGTCCAGTAGTTGGAATCCCTGGTCGAGGAACTAAGATCCCACAAGCTGCGAGGTGCAGCCAAAAAAAAAAACAAAAACAAAAACAAACAGTCAAGAGCCTCCTGTAACTCAGGAGTGAAAATAATTTCACGTTTATTTTGTATCATGAGATCGAGGAGGACAATTTTATTCCAACGGTACCTTGTGTAGTTTGAAAATCTATTAAGGTAAAATATGCTAAAGGAGAGTTTTTGTTTCATGTTCTATTTTGCACTTCAGTTTCTGTTGCTTCTTCAGTATTTGGCTGACTGCTTTCCAGAACTCAGCAAGGTACAATTTAAGAACGTTAAAGAATCAATGCAATTCGTGAACCTGGTTAAGTAAAATAACTTTTTAAGGCACTTCCCTGGTGGTCCAGTGGTTAAGACTCAGCACTTCCACTTCAGGGGGCACAGGTATGATCCCTGGTCGGGAAACTAAGATCCCACATGCTGCACGGTGTGGCCAAATAAATAAATAAATAAATAACTTTAAAAAGTGAAAGATTTAAATGTATTTCCCCCCTAACGTGGCTTCCTACATATTAAAAATCCCCAAACCACAAAAACCCATAAAAAGACAAGGTTCAAAGAGATTACCCTGCCATACTAAGTTATGTGCAAGTGCTGAAGGCACCCTCCTCCATCTCCAGAGCCTTCTTTGTTGTGAAAGGCATCTTCCTCCTTCCATTCACCAGGCCTCAAATCTTTAATCTGCTTCAACACGTAACCCACACCCCCCAACTCGAAATAACCCTGAAATCCGGGATTCAGACCCACGAACTCCTCCAGGAAGGGCCTGAGGCTCAGCTCTTCTGCGGAGCCGCCACACCTGGGCTGGCAGCCTCACCTGCAGGCTGCTTCCTGCCTGGCTGGCACCTCACCCTGGACGCCCAAGCCTGGGCTCAGACACAGAATAAACAAAGCCCCTTAGGGGCTCCACTGAGGCAACCGGGACTCGTCACCCCCAAGACTGTTACCCGAGTCTTTAAGTAAAACACCTTAGGCAGCATTTTAGCTGAGTGGGAATATCAGGTCGTGTCAGCAGGAATTTTATCTTAGTTGCTGGAATAATGGGCTGTTTCATACACCCATTGCTGAGTGTACAAGAAGCCTTTTAAACCAATTGTAGATCCATTCCTGCTAAGCAAAAAGAAAGAAAAAAAGGGAAAAAATTTTTGTTTTTCATTTTCATTTTGATTTTTATCCAAGTTAGGCATTAAGGTAGTTTAAAGTATCAAATAGATCCATAAGGTTTGTTACAATAAAACAAAACAGCAGGTTCCTGTCTCCCTCACTGCAGTTTCCCACCTCCGAGGCAACCATTTTCCCCCTCTTAGATTTTAATTTTGATATTTACCATTGTTTCTAAATCACATACTTCTTCATTTTTCAATTTTAAGCTATATTTATTGATATAGTCTATTGATATTCTGCATTTTATGGTTGTGTAATGAACCATCCCAAAACAAACTTAAACAACAATAGTTTCTTTGATCACAAACTTGCAATTTGGGCAGGGCTTGAAGGGAACACCTTGTGTTTACTCTGGGACACTTTAGCCGGGGTGGCTGGACAGGACAAGGGGCCAGAACAGGTAGGGTCCTTGGAACCAAGTCCCCCTAAAACTAAGGTCCGCTGCCGAGTTTATGATGAACGTCTCTATCCAAAATTTTATGCCCTTTCTCGTCCTGTCCCTGTTCCCCTGAGGATTGAGGAGGATCAAAGAAAAGGGGGAACTGAAACTGAGCAGGACCCACGAGGCCTTTCTGGGTACAAAAGCTCCGCTGTGTCCCCCATCTCTTGTCTGTAGGAAAAAAGTCTCCTAGGCCTTCCCTGAGTTCCAAAGAACAGATACAAGTGGTTACTAATTAGAGAAGTGAGGGAATGCAAAACAGAGGAAAGCCATCAAGCAAGAAAAGTAAGAATAGCTTAGACAATAGAGTCATAGGACATCTAGTTCCTTCTCAAGGATTATATGTAACAATCTGACACAAATCTTTGAGGTGTTCTGCAGGAATGAAGACCCTCCCACCCAGGTGGAGGATGGTAACTACATACTGACCACAAGCACTTAGACCCCAGACTGGCTGGAACCACAAGGTTGATGCTTAAGATTCCTGAAATAACACCCGGACCACCAACCAAAGAGAAGAAAGTCCACAATCTGATCATGTACCTCCAAACCCTCACCCTGTGTTGCTGCCTTTAAAACCCCTTCCCTGAAAGCCATCAGGGAGCTTGGGTCTTTTGAGCATGAGTTGCCCTTTCTCCTTGGTTGGCACCTGAAAAAGACTTTACCACAACCAATGTCAGTAGATGGGCTTTGCTGATTGCTGGGGGAGGGCACCCAAGATCCCTTTGGTAACATCCTGAGGCTTCAGGAAGACTCCTATCTTGGTTGCAAAGGAAAGAAACCAAGTGTGAAGTAGCTTTAGGGGGAAGGGAATTGATGGAAAGGCTCCTCATGGTACGTGAACTACCACAAGGCAGAAAAGCCCACCACACGGAGGCGCCTCTGGGTCTCCTGGGGTGCGGGAAACCCGGTGCCTCCGAGGCTCTCGGTCTCCCTTCTCTGAGACGGCTTCCCTTCCTCCTGGTGTACACTGCTTCCTTCACGGTGACTTTCTGGAAACATGAGCTTCCATGTCTTGCAAACTACCATCCTGGGGAGACAGTGACACCCTCTCCCAGTTTTAGTTAGGGTAGACCCCAGGAAAGAATTGGGCCAGGTGCCCACCCCGGGTCCCATCAGAGATGTCGTGGTATAGAATGGTGGCTCCTGGGGACCCACGAAGGTGGGAGGGATGGGCTAGAAGCTGGGGAGCAGGTCCCATAAAGAGACAGGGCCCCTGGGAAAACAACCCCAGAGGCCCTTTGGCCCCGTTCACCGACCAAGCCCACTCCTGCCTTGGGGCCGTGCCCACAAGTAGCCCCGGGCGGTTCCTGGACGTCTCTGCCACCTATGCCCCCTCCTCAGCACTGCTTTTCCTCCGCTGCCATCAACACCGTCCCCACCACCTGCCACACTAGAAAGGCGACTTCCCCTCCTGACCATAAGCTCCCAGAGGACACGGCACATCGAAGGCACTCACTGCTGTTGATAAATGAGTGAAGGACAAAGGTCATATCACGTCACAGCCCTGATGAGAATCCTCCCGGGGCTCTGATGGCCCACAGCACACAGGGCACGCTCTCTGGCTGCCCTAAGGGTCAGTGGGGATCTACCCCGTTCCTACCTCGCCAGCACCTCCTTGCCCGTCCTCTGGGCACCTCTGATCCTAGTGACCTCCACCCTTCACGGCTCATGTCAGGAATCTCCGAACCTCAGTTTCTTTGCCCATGTGGGCCGGCTGCGGGCACTTTCTTCTTCTGAGCACCCACCCTTCACGGCTGGGAACACACACCCCAGCCTCTGAACTTCGCTAGAACCTTGTCCTGCAGTGACATCATTTGTGTCTACGTCTCCCTCCCCCATGGCGACCGGAGGTGGCTCCCTGAGGACACGTGCAGGTGCTCCGGGACAGCTGAAGGAAAGACCACGGCTTCATTTTTGACAAGATTTGGGTCTCACCACCCCCTTTATCAACAGTCCCCTGAGCTAGGGGCCACAGGGGGCTGTCTCCCTCACTGGACCACGGACGTGTGTCTGGCCAGTGCCCTGCACGTGGGTGGTGTCAAGGACACCTGCTGACTGAGCAGATGCAGATGAAGGACGCAGCTGACGTTGGGGGGACGAGCGCTGGGCCATTTGCTCTGAGCCCACAGGCAGGGCGTTTGGGGGAGGGCGGGTGCCTGAACCCTGGACCTGGCTGGGCAGAGTCTGGCTGTGTCACTTTGGCCAGAGACCTACCTCCTTTCTGGGTGCAGTTCCCCCTTCTATCAAATGGGGTGGAGGTGCTGGGGCTGCTATGGGTCCCCCAGCTCTAGGGCCATCAGGGCGAGGCCAGCCTCTGCTTCCCCAGCAAGTCCAGGCAGCAACGGTCTTCCCTGCTGACCAAGCTGGCTACGATCTACCACGGTCTGGGGCGCTGGGGCCGTGAGGAAGGGTGTCCAGCCTGCGTCCATGCTGCCCGAGAGAGGGCCCAGCACGCTGACCCACCACCATCCTGAGGGCGCCCCTCCGTGGGGCTCTGCTCTGCCCTCAGCTCCCAGGCTCCACGGGAGGCCCTGGGGGACATCGCAAGGAGAGAGCGGCTGCTCCTCCTCAGAGGGTGGGCAGGTGAGAGGATGAGGACAGGGCTGAGATGTCTGGCCCTTGGGCTCGCACTGTCAGGCTGCCCAGGCTGCAGAAGCACCCAGAAACCTCTTCATCCAAATACCAAACCATTGGACCCTCATCATTTCCCTTCCAGATAGCTGGTTCTAGAAGGCTCTGGGGCAGGAGCAGAGAGAGAGTGGTGGCCTCTGGGATGTCTTGGGGGTGGCAGGATGGACAGACCGAAGGCTGGTCAAGGTGCTGGAGGAGGAGAGAAGGGAACTCAGGGCGGGCACAGTGATGTCTCTTTTGTCCCCCTCTGGCACCCGGCCCATTGCTGGGGGGATGTGAGCCATGGCTGGCCGGTGGCCAAGACCAAGGCAGCCAGGCCCAGTCACCACTCCAGCCACGGCGAAGCCCTCCTACAAGGTGCTCCATTGAAGTTTTCTTTGAAGAAAATTAACTGAAATCAGATCAAGTGAGCTTGTTAATACCAACACCCCAGGAAACAGCCTGGTGCAACTGGGACCTTGGTCCCCATGGGGTTTTCACCCTAGTTTCTGGCAGCTCCTGGGGAAGCCAACCTGTGTTTCTCTAGTCTGCTGGGGAAACTAGAAGCACAGGCTTAGGTCAAACCAGCTGGAGAGAGAGCCGAGTGCGGTGGCCTCCCACCTCTGCCCCTGGGTCCCCAGGGATCACTTGGTGCTCAGGCAGATATCAGGCAGTCGACTGGGCCAGGCCAGGGCCACCAGGAGCCCACCTGCCCCGGAAGGCCGGTCTGGGGGCCCCTCCCCTCGGGCAGGGCCAGGGCTCACTCTGCTCCCAGGCTCCCTTGCTGCTGCCAGGGCACAGGATCGGGACAGGAGACGCTGGGGTGCTGGCCCCCCCTCAGGAAGGTGGACAGGGCCACTCAGAGCTCCGGCCTTGGAAGCTGGGGTGGGTGGCACAGGGCCCAAGCCCCCGTCCTGGGGCCATGGGTGGGGGTGGGGGGCCAGCCGGCAGACAGGAAGTGCTGGGGTGGAGATGGACACAGCTGCATGAGGCGTGGTGACGGGTGTGCCTGCCGTCTTGCATACTAATTCCGTTTCTAATCAGCTAGAATGAGGCGCTGGCATCAATCGGCCACAGGGCCAGCTCTGTGAATCATTCTGGAACTGCCGGGGAGGTTCCCAAGGGTGGCAACCCCGGCTCAGCTGTGAGGGGTGGAGCCCGGGCCAGGTCCCCCGTCCTGGGTCCAAGGGGCACCCCACTACCCTGGCCACCCCGGTGCCCCACACACCAGGCGGCACTCACACTTGATTTTATTCCATGACACTGATTTACTGAAAACCCCTGGTTTCCTGGGCACGGGAGGGCCGTGGGTAACCTGGCACAAGGGGCGCGGGTCTCCCAGGAGGACCAGGTCTAACTCTGTGCTGCTGAGCACTGGCCAGGCCGCAGCCTTCCATCCAGCCCCACCCTCCCCCTCCAGTTTGAAAACCAAGCTGCAAAAATAAAAGAGAATGAAAAACTAAAAACAAAACCCTGAGTTGTTAAAAACCACATTAAGAATCCCCGTTGGTGCCCGAAGTTCCTATTCCTAACAGGAGGGGGGGAGGGGTGGGCCGGGCTGGGGGCTTCAGTCCTGCTCCTCCTCGAGGGCATGGCTGCCCTGCTCGTCCTGCCAGTCCAGGAGGCCCTCGGTGCCGGGTCGCTTCAGGATGGCGCTGTACTTGAGGGCCGTGGCCTCTGCCCGCAGCACCACCTCCACCAGGCTGAAGATGCTGACGACCTGAGGCAGGGCAGAGCCCAGCAGGGGACGCGGGTGCCGGTGAGGGGGCTGCCCGGGGGGGGCCGTCCACCCAGCCAGGCCCCGGGGCCCCTCGCTCTGCCTCCCTAGGCCTCTGCTGGCCCGCCTGTAAGCGGAGCTTGCTCAGGGCTGAGGCCGTGGGGTCCCGGTGCGAAGCAGTGGAGCCACGCACCGCTGTGGGCAATGCCTGCTGGGGCCGCTCAGCGCCAGGGGGGAGAAACCCCTGGGGTCCGGGTCTGCTCTTTGAAGCGTGTCGTAGGTAAAAACCTGTTTCCTTGGGTCGGAGGTCTATGGCGTTCATCAGATTCTCAAAAGGACGCCCGAAGTTAAGGGCCCTGCTTTAGGGAGGTAGGCAGAGGCCGCTGCCTCTCCCCAGGGTGGGTGATTCCGGGGAAGGAAGGTGCTGCCAGAAGGCTAGGCCCAAGGAGTGGTGAGGGGGAGCCGCTGGCGGCCTTGCTGGGTAGAACCTGAAATCGCAGCCGGAGCCGGGAGTAGGGGGAGCCCGGGAGATGAGGCCTGGGGAGCGCGCCCAGGAAGCAGGGGGGGCTCACCGAGAGTGGGCTGGAAGGGGACCCAGTGGCGCTCTGGAAAAGCTGCCCCACCCCCGGGTCTGACCTGCTGCGCCGGCCCCTGCTCCGCGTCCTCAGGCTCCCAGACAAGCGTGAGCTCCGGCTTCTTGCCCACCTTCTGGAAACGGTATGACCGCAGGGGCAGTGCCTGGGGGTGCACACACCTGCATCTCAGGACCCGGGCTCTAGGCGCCGCCTCTTAAACTCTGACCCTGCAAGGCCCCGAGTGCTTGGAAGCAGCCCCCTGCCTTGGCCCACCTCTGACTGGCCTCAAGGGAGCTCCCTGCCCTGCTGCCTGACAGTTGGCTGCTCGCCCTTTGATGGGGGATGGCCCACACCCTCGCCTCTTGCCAGCTTCTGGGAGGCCTTGAGAGGCCACCTTCGCTGAGGGGCGGGGGCCGGGGGGCACCGGTGGCTCCATGTGTTATTCGGGGCAGGTGGTGGGTCTGTCCTGCCTCAGCAGACACCGTCCCTGTACGGTTGAGGTGGACTGGGCACCTGAGGCTGGAGGGCTGCCGCTCCTACCGGCCCTGGGTCTGTTAGCACAGACTGAGGGCTGGGTTGTGAGCAGAGGCGATCTAGACCTGAACTCCACGCTGTTCAGTGCACTGCAGGATGAGGGCCCGACTTGATTCCCGCTGGACTTCATTCTGTCTCTCCTGCTTTAATCCATTTCATTCATACCATGTTTATTCCACACTATGTACCGCGTTCTGCACGCCCCAAAGTCCTCTGGGTGTTGGGAAATTCAAAGCCAAGGTCAGGGGCCAGGTGGTGACTCACTAACCACAAGGTCAGCTGGAACAGGTCCCTCAGGTGGCATTAGACTGGCACCAAGTACCCTTGGAAAGAACCTCGAATGAAGCACCCCCCCCAGGGCAGGACCAAGGCAAGGGCTAGCCTCTTCTTTCTTTTCAGGGGATACAGCTTCCAGAGTGGCCAGGGACCATTCTCTCTGGTCTTTCCTTCCCCAATGTTCCCTTAAAAAATCTCCCAAAGCCTGCCTACCCTGCTTCCTATACTGGTTATGGATGGACCTGATCTCTGGTTGCTCAAGTCCTTGGGAAAGAGGCCCAAGCCTGACCCTTGGCCTGGATCCCTGATCCCAGGCAGGTGCGGCTGGCTGTCTCGGCAGGACCCATCGGGTGAACTTGGTGCCAGCACAACCCACAGCTGAGCGAGGGGCGCAGTGTCACTGCCCCACTGTGGACGGGGACAGCAAGGCCCTCGGCCTGGGCTCCCATCCTGCCTGCTCGTGTGTCTACCAGGGGCTGTCCCTGAGCCAAGACCCCATCAGATGCTGCGGAAATAGGGAGGAGACCCAGCAGTGGGAACAGGGACAGGCAGGTGGGAAGGGAATGTGCTAAGTGGACGCGGCTCGTTGCTCCCTCTGCCTGCCCAGAACATCCCTAACCTTGGCCCTGGCAGCCCCTGGTACTCACATTACAGTAGATGCGCTTCTGTACCCCGTAGCGCAGCACCAGCACGTCGAAGGCTTGGTTCAGGACGCCCATCACCATGGCTTCTGACTCCAGGGGGCCGCTCTCCTGCAGGGTAGGGCTCCAGCCAAGGCTCGGCCAGGGGATGCAGTTTCCCCCCAGGGCCCACCACAGCTGCCAAAGGCCCCGGACTCCTGGAGCCCTCCCTGTGAGCAGGTGCCCTGGCGGGAAGGTGGGGTGGAGGGAAGGGGAGGGGTGACAGGCTGGTGGCCTCACCTTGACCAGGATGGCAAAGAAGAGGCTGGTGCTGAGCTCCTGCACGCGCTTGGATGCCATGCGGCGGTCATTGCAGTGGTCAGCCTGTTTCTGCAGGGCATCGGGCTCCACATCTGGAAGCTCCCTGTAGCCTGGGCAGAGAGTGGTCGGGGGCCCACTGGCGGGTGCTCTGTGTGTGCCGGCCTTGGCGGGGTTCTGGGCAGCATGGTGCCCCTGGCCCAGGTCAGATGGGGCCTGGGAGCCCCGTGCAGAGCTGAGGCCTCCCTGATGCCCAGCTTGGGAGGGCCGAGAAAGGGGGCTGGCCACGGCCAGGGCCCTCGAGCCCCTAGCACATGCTCACAGGGGAGGTTCTGGCACAGGCTCCCCTACTGCTTGGGCTGCCTACCCCTTGGGGCCTTCACAGTCATGGCAGTGTGGCCTCTGGCCGCCGGGCACCCACTCTGGCGGGGGGGGGAGTAGTCCTTAGCTTGGCACAGGCTGGCACCGCCCCCTGTGCCGCACCCCTTACCCAGCGTGGCAGCCAGGAGGCGATGCACCAAGACGTCAGCGAAGCGGCGGATGGGCGAGGTGAAGTGCGTGTAGAGCGGCACATTGAGGGCGTAGTGGCGGAACTGCGTCTGGTCCTGCAGCGCCCCCGAGCAGAAGTACAAGGCCATCTGGGGAGGTGGGGCGGACCTCAGAGCCTGGCCAGGCTGGGTGCGGGCTGGGTGTGCTCTGCGAGCCTGGGAGACTCAGAGCTTCACGAGGGGCAGTCTTGGGGGCGTGGACCCACCTGCCCGGCTGCGGGCAGCAGCTGAGCAAAGCCGGGCAGGCCCGAAGACGTCAGGGGCTGTTCTGTGTGAGGGTACCCTTGGGGCTGCCATGAGACTGGGCGGAGCTGTGGGTGCCCTTACCCCTCTCCTGCTGAAGCCAAGGGCAGGTCGTGCCCAGGCCCCTCTGCCAATGACCGGAAGTGGAGCGGGCCGGGGGGAGAGGCTGTGGGCTTCTTGCTGGGAACCCTTAAGATGCTGAAGGGTCTCCTCCCTCAGAGCCCTGAGGGACCTGCCACCAAAGCCCTCGGGGAGGGGAGGGGAGGGGAGACCCTGGGCTGAAGTCAGAGGACAGCTGGGGAGGAGCTGGAACTCATCCTCCTCCACAGCCGGTCACTGCTGAGTTGTTGTTTTTTTTTTTTGCGGTACGCGGGCCTCTCACTGTTGTGGCCTCTCCCGTTGCGGAGCACAGGCTCCGGACGCGCAGGCTCAGTGGCCATGGCTCACGGGCCTAGCCGCTCCGCGGCATGTGGGATCTTCCCGGACCGGGGCACGAACCCGTGTCCCCTGCATTGGCAGGCGGACTCTCAACCACTGCGCCACCAGGGAAGCCCCACTCCTGAGTTTTAAGGGCTGTTACTGCCAGGAACCAGGAGGAAGGGATCGTTTCTGGTTTGCCCCCTCCCCAGGACAGGGCTGGAAGAGCTACACTGAAATGGCGAGCAGGAGAGAAAGCCCATGGTCATGCCGGACCGGGGGCTGCAGGACTTCGCCAGGACACAAAGCCCAACACCACCATGTGGCCAGAACGGGAGGTAGGAGAGAAGGTCCAGGATGCCCTCCACCCAAAGCAAAACGGGCGCCTGGCTCTTCCTCTCTGGCCCTGGTGCAGCCTTTGGTCTTAGCCGACCTCCTGCCCTCTAGTCCTCATCCCTGCCCTCCTGAAGGCCACGCCTGCACCCCAGCACCTCTGTGCCCCCAATACTCCACCTCTCACCATCCAAGGGAGGCAGCGGTTGGCCAGTCTCCCAGCCTCAGCCCTTCTTGTCCCTGACAACCTGTCCTGAGACCAAGACCCAGAGCGCTGAGTTCAAAAGGCCCTCCTGCACGGCAGGAGTTAGGACTGTGGCCCAAGGAGAGATGCCGAGTTTCTGTAGGGGCCCGGCAAACAGCCTGGCCCGCGCAGTGCAGCTGTGCTGAGAGCCTTGGCCACGGGCCCTGAAGCCGCTTGCCCTGCGCTCCCCGAGTTCTCAGGGCTGGGAATCCAAGACCCGCGGCTGCCTGGGAGCAAGTGACCAGGTTCCTCTGCCAGGGCCAAAGTCACACCCTCGTGTGTTCGCTCCCTCCCTCCCTTGCCGCTTGCTCACCCTCACACCCTCCCGTGTGTTCGCACAAATGGACAGCCGGCTCCGGTTACTCTGTGTATGATGGCCTTGGAATCCAGGACGCAGCTGGTGGTGCCCTGCTCGGCTACCCAACTCTGCTTCCCTTCCAGCTCCCGCTGGGCCCTGGGTTACATCTCGGGTAAGTCACTGAGGGAGGGAGCAGCCTCCACTGTGAGCCATGTTTGGACCTTGTTCTCAGAAGTGGCCCAGTTCCCCAGACAAGCTGGGGTGAGGAGGGCAGAGGGCCCCAGGTCCCTTCCTGGGTGGCGAAGGCACCCCTGGGCAGCGTGGGATGGGTGAGGACCCAGAACTGGGACACAGACAGGGAACCAGGCACCACAGTCACTCTGGTCACTCCCTGACATCAGATCCCCAGGCAAGGGCTGGCCTCTGAGGTTACTGGCAGGCAAGGCCACGAGAAGTCCAGTCTTTTTCAGGCTCTGGGTGACTCAGGAGAGGACTCCTTTCCTTGGAGCTCCAGGGCTGGGTTGGCCTTAGAGGTGGATGGCTTCCAGAGGCTGGGAGCAGGGAACGGCAGCTCCATCGGACCTGTATGTGGTGTCAAGCCCAGTGACCAGAGACACACGCCCCCCCCCTCCATGGGGGGTGCTTTACAGCCCTTGGTGCGGGACAGACATCGGTGACTGGGGGCAGGGTAACGGCAGCCAGACCCAAACAGACCTGGTGGTCCCATTCCTGGCAGAGCTGTGAGGTCTCAGAAAACAAGTCAGTTGTGACCCGCTGAGATGATCTGGTTCTTGGGAAACAGACTGAATCTGCCCAGGGACTGAGCCCCTGAACAATGGTCTATCACTGCTCCCAGGCCGGGCTGCGGCCCACCGCTGGACCCATTAGCATCCACAGCTCCTGCTGACCGGACAGTCCACGGGGGTGGCTCCTTCCCAAGATGCTCAGCCCCACAGCGGCTGAAGCACAGCCTCGGAGAGCTGCGACTGGCTGCCAGGAGCAAGCCCACCGTCTGCCTCCCAGGCTGCCGGCCTGTCCTCTAGCTGCAGACACAGCCTCACGGCCTGACTTACCCCTCTCCTGACCGGTTGGGACAGGGAGATTTCTCTGCCAGGGGGGGCTAAGGACCGCCCCCCTGTGCAGGCTGCTCCAGGAGACCAATGTTCTCTCTCCCCTCCAGGGTCCCCATCTGACCATGAGTTGCTGACCAGCCCCCATTCCCTTGCCCGAGCTGGTCTGGTCTGTGGGGTCCGGGCCCTGGAGTCTTGGGACGTGCCCTGGCGTGGCTCCCCGCCTGCTGCCAGGAAAGAGCCCCAGAGGCCATGCAGGGGGGCAGCAGGGCAGCGGGGCTTGTAACGTCTCCCCTAACTGAGCCCACAGGCAAGTCTGAGCAGGAGGCAGCACGTCAAGCTCAGGAGCCCAGGGACTGCCTGTGCTGGGTGTTGCCTGGGGGCATCCTCTCCAAACCTCCCCAAAGGTTCTCCGAGCCCGTGGAGGCATGGGTGCTCCAGGGAGAAGGCGGAGGATGGAGGCCTGGCCCTTCCTTACCTGCATGGGCCGGGAGCACATGTTGGTGAGCACCTCCTTCCGGGCCAGTGAGTACTTGTCATCTCCAAATGTCTCCATCAGACTTTTCTGGAAGGAACCCATGTGATACGCAGTCAGGCTTGGGGAGAGGCTCTGGGGCTCCATCACCCACTGATCATCTGGCCCTGGGGAGGAAAGGTCAGCCAAGGGGCCCAGCCCTGTTCAGATGGCCATGGGTGGGGTGCAGGGGGGTCAGCAGCCCCCAGACTGTGTCCCACACTGGGTCTGCCTCGAGGGTCCCGGCTTGAGATCAGTCCTTCCATGTCCAGCTGGCTGGCCTGGGCAGGCTGGTTTACCCCAGGCCTGGAGCACAGATGGGGACAGTCTCCCTCCTGTGGAATGAGAGCCGAGGCCATGGATTCCTGAGCCCCATGCTGCTCAGTTCCAGGTGGGGAGCATTTGATACCCCTTACCGTGAAAAACAGCCTCTGGCTTCCAATAATGCCAGCCCCTACTGAAGCCTCTGGGTCCGAGCCCGGCCCATCCCTGGCCACAGGACCCCTGCCCGCAGCTGGGCCCTGAGGGGGCTCCCTCGGCCTCCCGGGCCCCCCTCCAGGCCCTGTGAGTTGCAGGCTCTGTCCCCAGGCCCTCCCCTCTTCCTTGGGGTCGGGGGGATATGGCTAAAGGGTAACGGACCCTGGTGGGATGCAGAGGCTGCTGAGCCTGGCTCCCAGGCCTTCTTCCTCCTTCCCTAAGCAGGGCCTCCCCGGCCCCTGTGCTCCCAGCACTCACATTGAGGGCCCCTGCAGAGCTGAAGTCCATGGGCAGCCCCATCTGGTCACAGAATTCCACCAGGTCATTGAGCATCTTGGTCTGGGGTGGGGGGTGCCGCCGTAGCAGGGCTCGCTCGGGAAAGGTGCCGTAGATCTTGCGGGCCACAGCCATGTTGGCCAAGAGCATGAACTCTTCCACAAGCCTGCAGAAGGGAGGGACCGTGGGGGTCATTCTTTACTGCTTCTCTGCTAGCTGGCTCTCTTGCGCCCTTGTCTCAGCTTCAAGATGCCCTCCCGGCATCCGATCTACTTTGTTCCTGCAGGTTGCTTTCCCCCTCATTCCTCAGCTCATGCCCCTCAGTGCACTAACCAGTCTGTACTCTTCTCTGCTGATGTGTTAGCTCGTGCGCTGTGTCTCCTACTAGATGGGGATCCTGGAGAGCAGGGATGGTGCCTGTCTTATTCCCCGCTGTAGCCCTGGTACTTGGGACCTCACCTGACCCAGAGAAAGTGCTCAGTCAAGATCTCTGCTGAATGACTAAGCTTCCCAGAACACTGGGGGGCATGTCCAGCTGTAAGAAAACACTATGCCCGGGCAGGCCATGAGAACCCAGAGGACTCTGCAGGGGGGGCGTGTAGAGGCAGGCACGCAGACCCAGGGCCCCCCGTTCCCAGGAGTACGTGGCTTCTTTTCCCCCCTGGAAAGATGAGTGTTTCTGAGGATGAACAGGAGAGTCACAGAGGGCAAGAGGAAAGCCGTGCATTTTGGGAAAAGACAAAGGCGTTGCTGAGGTGTTCAAACCACAGAGCCATCCTTTTAGGAGCCAACCCTCCAGTCCTGCTTCACCCGAGTGTGATTAGGGTCCACGAGTGTGAATGGATGTGGCTCCAAGGCAGGCCAAGAGTCACAGGGAGCAGCAGGGACTGATGGGGGAGGGCAGAAGTGTGCCAAAGTGCAGGAGTCAGGCAGAGGGGGACGCTGCATCACAGCGCTGAGGTCGGCACCACCCTTAGCCCCCTGATCTGGGGCAGGAAGCCCACGTGCTGCTGTCCCGCCCAGGGCGCCCGCAGAGGACACGTGGATCAGGCACATGTACGAGAGCTGAAGCCTCCAGGAAGGGGTGTGGGTGTGGGCTGGTGCCCTACGTGGGGAAAGCCTCCTCCCTTGGGGAGACTCTTGGGGCCTTGCCCAGCTTAGGGAGCCTCTTCCCAGACTTTAATCTGAAGCTCTAGGTTGTATGTCAAGCCCATGCTTCTCCCACAGAGGCAGGAGAGGTCAGGGAGGAAGCTCTGGCAGGCCTGGAAGCAGCTGGAGGCCCGAAATGAATGTCCCCTTCTAGAGGTGTGGACAGTGCTTGGGGTTAGCCTCGTCCCCTCCCCAAGCTCTTGGGAAGAAACAGCCAGCGGGGGGACAAGAGCGTGAGTGGCAGAGCCCCACCTTCCCCAGGCTGGGCCTCCGTGCTGAGGGGTGGCTCTGGTCTGCCGGGCTGTCGCCCAGAGCACGCCTGTCTCCCTGCAAAGCCCACCCTATGAGGAAGAAGGGCTGTGGAATGCCCCAGGGCAGGCACCACCAGGACCAGGCCTGGACCTCGGGAGGAGGCCCACCCATGGCCTGCACTCCTAGCTCCTCCTGTGTGGGCACCGTGGTGGGCCGACCCACAGCCTACCACCCACCATGGGGAAGGGCTTGGGTGAAGGACTGCAAGGGTCAGGTCTCAGTGGCCCTTCCGCCATGCAGGAGGCCTGTGTATAGAATGAGTTTCTTCATTCCCCACTGGGTTGCAGCAACAGTCTTTTAAGCGGCCATCCTGCCTCCCACCCCAAAACCTGTCCTTGAGCATATCACTTCCTGCTAAAAACCCTCGAGTTCATGTGCTGGAACCCGACCACCAAACCTCCTGAGCGAGGCCTCCATCCTAGCTCCAGCATGTTCTTGCTGCAGGACCCTGAACAAGTTACCGACCTTTTCTGTTCTATTTTCTTGAACGTAGAACAGGGATAATAATAGCACATGCTTCACAGAGTGGTTGTGCAAACTAACAGGAGTAAAACATGTTTCAAGGGCAGACCCTGCGCCTGGCGTGACGTCCGCCTCAAGACACGGGAGGTGCTGGGAATTCCCTGGCGGTCCAGTGGTTAGGACTCCGCACTTTCACTGCCGATGGCTTCGGTTCAATCCCTGGTCCTTGGGGAGCTAAGATCCTGCAAGCCGCGTGGCAGGGCCAAAAAAAAAAAAAAAAAAAAAAAAAACAACCGGAAAAAAAGACACAGGAGGTGCTTTCCTCTCTCTTACCTTCCAGCTAAATGGCCAGCCTGGGGTCTCTTCGTGGTACCCTGTGATTTCCATCCCTGCCATTTGTCACCCTCCTTTGACCTTTCCATGTCTTCCCTGAAGGGCATCTCCATCCCTCCTGGGCACTTACTGCCTGATTAGATACCTGGCAACAAGGGTCAGCCTGTCTAGGGCCACCTCTGTCACAGTCTAGCACCATTTGACCCTTCACATTTGGTTTTCATATTTTGATCTTGTCAGCTCGAGAGGAGTCTCAAGTCCTGCTAGATTGATGTCTGACTTGATGTCTTGCCTGCTGTTGGTCAGACCCTGCAGAGCATCATCACGTAAATGCTTCAGATGCACAATTCAGCCATTCGTTTGTTGCCTACTCAGCACATATGACTGTGTGCCGGGCGGTTCCAGACTTGTCTCCCCATGCAGTCCCAGTATCACTGTGGGCCGGGGGCACACAGGCTGCTCCTTGGAGCCCTGCGGTCTAGTTCAGCTTCAGGCTTGGGCGAGGAGGGAGCACCTGTAACCCTGGGGCTGACCCTGGGCTGCGTTTTGCAAGCGTGGCCAGCAGGGGACAGCATGGCCCCATAGGAGGGTTGTGTGAGCTCAGGCTAGGGCAGGGCAAGCAGCAGAGCAGGGCTGGAGGGGCGGGGGCTCCAGCCTGGGCTCCGCCCTCTCTAACCTCACCTCCACCCCTTGGGTCAAAGGAACGGAATGTTCAGGGAGCCTCCTAATGAGGAGCTGTGCTCTTGCTCCTACTTCCTGCAGAGGCTCTCCCGCCTCAGGATCTCATATGAGGAGAACCCAGGCAAGGGACAGGAGGGTGGAGCTGATACCCGAAGCCCCAAGCAGTGATAACAGTCCTCAGTCAAGCTGCTTCTCCAGCGACCCCCAGTACAGTCCCAAGAGTCACCTGAGGCTGGTGAGAGAAAAGCAAGTGCGCTCCTGTTACCTTGAACGTCTTGCGAAGCTTTGGTCGCAGGGGCTGACCTTGGGCAGGTCCCTTCGTATCTCTGGGGGCTCCACATCCCTGAGTGTCTCAGCCCGCCCCTCAGGACAGGGGGCGGGAGTTAAGAGGGCAGCCTCCCTCCAAGACAGATCAGAGATACGGCCCATGTCTCCCAGAAAAATGTCAGTGTCACCTAACAGGGAGGTGGCACAGCAGTAAGCCCGATCCCTTGGTGTCCTAGGATAGCTGCAGGGACCGTCTCCCCACAACCTGTCCGCAAAGTCCTTCTTACACCCCCAGGTGGGGGGCGGGGCGGGTGCAAGCCTGTGGGCGGGAGAAAGCAGAGCAGGGCCCGGAGCCCGCGCCCGTCCAGCCCTGGGGTGCCTGGGAGGGTGCAGCAGCAATGGCGCAGGTCCCCCCACGCAGCGTGGCAACAGGAAGGCCAAGGGAAAGGCAAGCGATCAGCAGCCAGATTGCAATGAGTTCCGAATTCACCGTCAGCAACGGGGCCGGGCATCCGGAAGGGGAGCCGGGCTGGCCAGGCCTGGGGCGTGGGTAGGTGGGTGTCGCTGCTCTCATCTGGGCCAGCAAAGGGGCCCGCTCCTCCGGGGCTCCACAGGTCCTCCTCACGGGTGAGTTCCCGGACGGGCCAGCAGGGGGCGCCCAGCATCTTCCTGCCGCAGGACCTGGGACGTGGCAGGAGCAGCTTAGAACCCAGCAACTTCTGGGCAGGAAGGAGCCTTACTTTATAAACTGCAGCCCTGCGGCCCAAGGTCCAGGGGTCTCTGGGCTCCCATTCAGTGTGTTTTTCCTTGGCCAAAGCCAGCTCTGGGGCTGAGGGCTTTGCTCAGTCAGGGAGAGTGAACAGCGCTCTGAGGGAAGGCAGGCTGATCAGAAGCGGCGCTCCCACAGCTGACCGGGCAGCACGCACCCCTTCACCCTGATCTCCTCCGAGGCTGCATGCCCAGGCCCGCAGCCAGAGCTCAGGGATGCTCCGAGCTGTCCTGGGTGGTTAGGATGTCCTCTGAGAGCAAACTGCACATACCCACTGGATGTGAAACCCAAGCGGGGATGGAGCCCTGCGCGCTGCCCTGGCCGCAGACTTGCTCCCTGGTCTGGGTACCTGCCCTGATCATAACCCAGCCCCTGCCCCAGCACGGCACAGGCATGTGCTCACTCCCCTCTGCAGGGGAGGGGGGCGGGCGCTGGATCTCAGCAACTGCCTGACAACTGCTCTAAATAGGGCTCAGGAATGGCCACCAGCCAGGATCACCTTCCAGAACCGCAAGCCAAATCCTCAGAGCCGGGGCCTTGGTCTCAGGCCTGGCATCTGCTGAGCATCTGGAGCTCAGTGCCACCAGGGGCCCCATGACCCTGGAGGGCTGGGCCAGCTCTGCTGTGACAGACAGATGAAGGTCTAGCCAGGGGGCCGGGCCAGGATGCAAGCTCGGCAGCACTAACTCTGCAGCAGCCCACCTACCTGAGCTCTGGGCCTCCAGGTGCTGGAGGGAAGGCTTCTCATCCCAGGGATGAGGTGAGCAAGCCTAGAGGCCTCAGAGTCCCTCGCCTGCTACGGCAGATGGCAGGTAAAGACCACAAGCAAGCTACACACAAGTACACACACTCCTCACGCAGCAGAGATGCCTTGTCTAGAATGGTGTGTGCCAGACCGTGTTAATGTTACTTACTTAACAAAAAAGTATATATATATATATATGAAATGCTAGGGCCTTAATTCATGTGATTTTTTATTATAGGACATCCCTTTGCCTTTAAGATGCTACCATGCATCAGGATTTGGTGAGAAGGAGCTACTGGGATGCAGCACTTACTGCTCACTAATGGTTGAAGCTGTTTGTGTCACATCTTAAAGGATGATGTTTGGGAAAGGCTGCTCTACCTGACAGGGGTGAGACAGTGGCTAAAAGAGAAATGGGCTAAAATGTCTGCCTCTTCGGAGGAAGGCTGCCCATCCTTGTCCATGAAGAAACTGGGTGTGTCCGTGGCCACAGGAGGCCCTCTGGTTGGGCGGCTGGGCGTGTCCTATGGTGAGGCGCATGCTCCTCACGTGTCCTGGCCTACCTCCTTCCCTGCTGCAAGTGCACAGCCCGGGCAACTGGAGCGGAGGAGAGGTTCGTGGCTTGCCTTGAGCCCCAGCCCTGCCACTCGCTAGCTGTGTGATTTCAGATCAATTTCTTAACCTCTCTGAATCTCAATTTATTTACCTGAAAAAAATGGGCAAACGATAGACAAGTGCCTGGTCTTAAATAAATATTACATTATTATTACGCATACTGTGCAAGTGACTGGCCTGGGTGCCCCGACCCTAGGGTTAGGGCTGAATACAGCAAGATCCTAGACGCTTCCTGCCATAATGCCACCACCTCGGTCCAGGCTTCCATCTCTTAGCAACTGGCCTCCCTATTTCTAGCCACTCCCTGCTGTTTCAGTCTTCACACCCAGAGAGATGCTTTCTCTCTCAAAGGCCAATCTGGATGGTCATGCCCCTCTCCTGCCTGAAGCCCTTCAGGGGCGACCACTGTCCTCAGGGCAGCTCCACCTCCTGGGAAAACGAGGTTTTCCAGGCCACCTCTTGTCATGTGCCCGGGTCACCTCTCCCTTCTCGCTGCCCCCCTAACCCTCACACTCCAGTCATACTGAATTCTGTTTAAAAATATATTTATTTATTTATTATTTATTTGGCTGCATCGGGTCTTAGCTGCAGCCCACAGGATCTTTTTCGTTGCGGCCTGCGGGCTTCTCTCTAACTGTGGCGTGTGGGCTCCTGAGCGCGCGAGTTTAGTTGCCCCACGGCATATGGGATCTTAGTTCCCCGACCAGGGATCAAACCTTCGTCCCCTGCGTTGGAAGGCGGATTCTTAACCACTGGACCACCAGGGAAGTCCCCATATTGAATTCTTGGGGCTCTTTCTTGCTTCTGTCCATTTGCACTGCTGTTCCCTTAGCCTGGAATCTTACACCAGTCTCCCCCCATCTTTTTCTCAGATGCCCCTTCCTCTGGGGAGGCAGCGTGAGGTGCCCACCTGGCTCCTATGTGCCTCCTGGGCATCCCATTCCTATCCCACCACAGCACTTAGCCCACACTGCTGTGATCACCCCTTTGATCGTAGGCTGTTATCTCCCCTCCTCACCCAGTGCCGCCTACCCTGGGCCCAGTGCGAGGCCTGGCACAATGTAGACGCTCAATAAATCTGTGCACGATGAAGGACTCCCAGGATGGTGCACACTCGGAAGTTGAGAGGGCTGGGGCCCCGCCCCAAAGCCCCTTTTCTGCGTGGGCACACAGCCCTCACGCATATACTTCTGACCCCTAACACTTGCTGCTAGAGGTTGTTGAAAACATAAAGCTCTGCCAAAGAAGCTGACATCATTCCCAAGCACCGAGAAAGAAGCTACAGCCTTCCCCTGCTCTTTGCCCATCCCCCGAGTCGACAGAGCACCTGTCCCCACTCACAGCAAGCTGGTGGCATTTGTCATTTTACCCAACTCCCCTACAGCCATTCGTTTGTTTGTTCACTTACTCAGCCTCAAACCTTTTCGGAGCTGCTGCTGTGGGTGGGTGCAGGGAGAGAGGGAAGAGACATCTATTAAGCACCTAGGTGTGGCCCATTAAATCCTCCTGCAGCCTGGGAGGTGCTTCCACCCCTTTCTAATGTGTGGGGAAGCTTAAGGTGCAAAAAGGAAAGGTGATCAGGCCCAAGTCCCACACCTCATAACCAGCAGCTGGGCTCGCCACCAGTTTGTGTGACCTCGACACCCTGCTGCCTCTGCCATGTCCCGGGCCCTGCTGCCACCAGGCAGCCTTGGCCTGCCCTCCAGGAGCCCCCAGCCTCGTGGCGGCGGGGGGGCTGGATACACCCACAAATATAAGACCAATTTCAGGAGACGGCCAAGAGGAGGAAAACACTTCACATTAAAGGGATAAAAGAGTAAAGGTGTGGACGAGGGAAAAACATGCATCAGCCATATTCGGAAAATAAGGAATCAAGGGAAGAGGGAGGGCTACAAGGTGAGGGCGGGGATGGCCCTCTGGGGCCTGAGGAGCCAGACTCCAGCATGGGGGCTGCACCGGGGAGCTGGGGGAGGCTGCTGAATGAGGACGGCCGTGAAAGGGAAGCACACGGTGGCAGCGGGGCACAGGGACCAGAGGCCCGGCACAGTCAGGGGGTAGCTGACGAATCTGAGGGCTTGCAGGCCGCAGCCAGAGGCAATAAGAAAGGCCAGGGCAGGCCCGAGTTTGGAGCTGCACGCAAGGTGAGGCTCTGGGAGCGGAGGGGAGGGACCTCAGAGGGTGACGAGGTGGCCCAGAAGCCCACATGGCCTAAGAGGGAGCCAGCTCCAGCGGGGCAGTTGTGCCCCGTGCAGACCCTGAGCTGAGGAGGAGGAGGGCCTTGGAGAGGGCCACCGGACTCGGCAAGGAGGAGCCTGTGGCCATGGCCCTGAGGGTGGGGAAGTTGGTTCCGAAGACCAAAGATTCAAGGGTGAGGGAGGCGGTCCAGTGGGGACTCCTCTCAATACGTTTGTTGGTGAAAGAGGTAATAGTTTGAAGAGAGGGTGAGAAGGGCCTCTGTACTGTTTCCTGATCGCTGTTTTAAGTTCCCAAAAGATCTGACTATGTTTTCAGAGGCAAAGGAGCTACTGGGAGAGAACCTGGGGTGGTAGCAGACCAACCAACCATCCGGCAGGAAGCGGCTGCCCAGGGAAGAGGCTATGTATCCTCGCAGCTGTGAGCTCCCAGCAGGGGAGGCTGGCCCAAGAGGTTTGGGTGAAGAGGAGGAGGCTTGTCTGGGCCTCCCGCTGCTGAAGGAGGACCCCAGGGGAGACCGTGTGTGATGAGCACGCAGGTAACCGCGGAGCATCACCTGAAGCACTGTCCCTAAAACTGTCTTCTCAAGTCCACAGGGCACAGGAGAGAAGAGAAGGGCCCATACCCGTCAGGTCAAGAGAGGCCCCTTGAATACGGCCTAGGGACAGGGCAGCCTCCGTGGGCCGACCCAGGGTTGGGGCAGGCACAGTCCAGACTGAGGTCAGCGCTGGGCTGGCCAAGCCAAGCGGGCTACGCTGCGCTCCCACAGAACTCCCAGAGACGACGGATGAGGCTGGCACCGGCAGCGGGGTCTTGGCCCAGCGCGGTGCCGACAGGCAGGGCCCCGGCCCTCGGCCCCCCCACTCCTCTGGACCTACACTCTCAACCCTGCCTGGCCAGAGGGGCTGAGCCTCCAAGGATGTTCCGTCTCCAGATGCATTTTACCAGGCTAACCAGACGAGAAACTCACCCAGCCTTTCCGTACCCAGAACACTCAGAACGTGGGGAAGTGACTGGGGAGCCGGGCAGCCAGGGCAGAGTGGCACGGCTGCTGCCCAAGCCTGGAAATGCATCCATTTTCAAAGATCAAAACCAACTGAGAGACTAGAACAGCCTCTTCTGCCCTCAGCCACCAGGGCACTCCTCGCAGCTCTGCGGGAGCCTCCTGCAAATGGAATTAGGCCGCTTACAGAGACGGTTCAATTAGCTCTCAGTGAAAACTGCTAACTTGGAAATTTGATAAGAATTGCTCCCAGCCAGTTTCAAATTCATTTCTTCTGAAGACTAAATTTTCCCCACTTGGGCACATCCTCACTGTGGGCCAGGAGCCCCTGGGCTTCGCACTGGCCGTGAAGGCAGCCGCTGGGCCTCTCACAAGAGCTGTGCGCCCGGGCGTGGCCCCTTCCCTGCAGCTGAGCAGCCAGCGGGAGCGGAGGCACTGGCCACCCTCAAGGGGTCCCCCGCTGCTCTCCCCGCAGCCCCTAATTGAGTGTAGTGTGGTGGAAAATGCAAGGGCCCAGGAGCCGGTGAAATGGGAAGTCAGCGGCCGGATGAGCACTAAAGTGGAAGCTGCTGGGGATGGGAAGGGAGCACGGCGCAGCTCTCTCCCAGGCCAGGGTGGAGCTGGTAGCCCGGAGCCGGAAAGGGGCGGCCTGGAGGGAGGGAGCCGCAGGCAGTCTCCCGGGTGGGTGGGTAGGTTGGGGGAGCACCAAAGGAAACGCAGCAGACTGAGGGAAGGGCGCCCATCCACAGCCGGCGGGCACCCCGCTGCAGGCCCGGGTGGAGGGTGCTCCGGCCGCCGCTCGGGCCTCGCGCTGACCCCTCTCCTCCTGGGCTCACTGCAACCTGCTGAGCGTTTTGGACATTCCCATGAAACCACAGGGAAATGAATGGGGCCGAGTTCACAGGCGTGGAAAACCCCAGAGGAGAAGGCCTCTGGAGCCAGACATAACAGGCCCTGCGGGTGAAGCCGGAGCCAGGTTTCCTCTTCTGGGAGGCTGAATCCACTCCAGGGCCTTTCTATAGGTTCAGCGGGCGGGGCCCCGCTGCAGCGAGGAGGCACGTTTCAGCCGCTTGTTTTTCTACCTCAAAGGACGTCTCCAGAGGCTCCAGTTCAGAGCGGCCCTCGGGCCCTGCCAAAGGGAGGCCCAGTAGCTGCGGTAGGGAGGGGGGAGGGGGCTTGCCGGGAGCCGGGTTGACAGGCAGAAAGCCCTTTGTCAGCGTCGAGAAGCTAGAGAAGCCTCGCTCCCTTCCCAAGGTTCATGGCTCTGCTCACCGAGGCACCGGGCAGACCTGTGCGCTCGTGGCAGAAAACTCCCCCTAAGCAGAAGAACCAGGTGGCAGTTTGTGCCGTGTGGCCTTGAAGAGCTGGGTAATTAGGGCTTGCTGGCTCCACCACGGTGTTGACACACATGCCTTTCTCCACTTCTAGCTGCTGTCCAACTGGAATTAGAACCGCTGACCAGAGGAGGTACGGCCAAGACGCGCAGAAGCCCCGCCACCTCTGGGAGCCGCTGTGGTGCCCCCAGTGGCTTATCTGCCCTAGGTGGACTCCCTGGCTGGCGTCCCTTTCAGGCCCCAGCCCAAAAGCGGGGGCCGGTTCGGCAGCCCTGGATAATGGACAGAGCCTGGGCAAGCGCAGTGGGGCCAGCACGGTGGGTCATCACTGACGTTGGGAGAGATCAATTGGGATTTAGAAACTAGGCTTTAGGTACGAGAATATTCGAGAGATAAGGGTGTTGTGGAACGCACAGGTTCTCTCTCTCTCCATCCCTCTCACACTCATGCGTGTGTGCAGACACACGCTACAAAAGGCAGCTAGATGAGAGAGGACGAGACGCACGTCCTTGGGAACTCAAGCTCCTTTGCTTTTGCACCTTAGAGCATGCTTCGCTCACCTCCAAGACAGCCTTGGCCTCACTGCCGCTGGGGAGCAGCTCTCCTTGGGCAGGGCCGCCGCCCCAGCTGTACGACCACTAAAGGCTGCAGGGAAATAGGAACCACTGCTGGTCTCAGGCTGGGCACGTGATTTCATCGAATCCTCACAAAATCTTGCACGGCAAGGGGCGTGTCAGGCCTAATCTGCACACAGGGAAACCGAGTGTCTGAAAGGCCAAGGATGGTGACCATGTAGATTACAGAGCCAGCGTGTGGCAGGGCCGTGGTCTGGAGACTGGGCTTTTTGACTCTGAAGTCTGTCCTCTACCCCTAACTTGTGATGAGAGGGGCTGCCAGGCCTACCTGGTGCAAGTGGAGGAAAGGGTAATGTGTCCAGGAGAAAAGCGGTTTCTGGAATGGGTAGAATGGGAATCCGAGTTCTTTAGGTCAGTAGTGGCCCCTCTGCCATAAAGAGGGAATCTGTGTTTCCACATTTTCCCCCCACCATGCCCCGGCACAGCAACTCCACCTCCAGCAAGCCCTGCAGGATTCTGCATTTCTGTGGGAGGACCAGAGTTCCACTGGTGTGGGGGGGCTGTCCAGGGCACATGTGCGATTGGGGCTTGCAGCATTTGGGGGGCCCCGTGGAGGCTGCAGCAATGAGCAGGAGGGGTGGGGCCCCAGCCCCGACACTGACCTCCTGCGGGTACCTGCACTGACGCCACCGGGAAGAGATGGGCCAGCGGAAGGCGCAGGCGGGACACACACTGGCCGGGGGACCTGGCTGTGAAACCACCTTAGGAAACCGCCTGGGCAGACTGGGCAAGTGTTTCCGGTCGCTACAAAGGCCCCTGTGGGGCTCCTCGTAACCCTGACACGTCCTTTTTGGCTTTGTGAAAAAGGTCCGAGAGTGGGCTACAGTTCTAGCCACACACGTGGGTGAGGTCGGCCTCCTTGAAGACAACATGTCTTGTAAAATCTTTTGGGAAACGTCAGTCCTTCCTTCTCACCCTGGACACAAGGCAGACCTGCCAGTCATTGCTGAAGACGAGTCTTCAATGCTTGAGGCCCTGGGGCTGGGCTGCAGGTCCCAGCGAGGGTCTTCCGGCTCTCCATGCTCTGCAGCCCTCTGCTCTGTGCGGCCCAGACAGAGACCAAGAACTGCATTGTCCAATACTTTCTTGATTGTGCCCCTCAGCTCCTAGCTGACACAAATCCTACTCTCTCACGCTGCAGCCTTGTTCTGGCTTCTGCTCACCTGGGTCTCCACTCACCTGCACCTGCGATTCCTTTACTGGCCCAGGCCGCCCTCCAGCCCCACCCCCGACTCTTTATGGGTCACCATTCCCACCTGTCCCCCACTAATCTCGCTCTGGCTGGCTCAGCCAGCTCCATTTACCTTGATTTCCAGGGCCTGGAACAGTATCTGGCATTCAGTAGGCACTCCTAAGTATGTTTTTTATCTGCGATGTTTTGCTTGGTTCATGCAAGACCAATCCCTAACATTTCTATGGTGCTTTATGTTGTTTGCACGTGTGGTAGCCATGTGACCCTCATTACAAGTGCAGGAGAGGGAGAGAGAGAGGATCCTGCTGCCTCCATTGCACAGATGAGGAAACAGGCCTGGGGGTGCAGCCCCTGTCCACCTCGCTGTGGAGTGGGGAGCTGGCCTGAGTCTGGCCCGGGTGAGCAGATGCCTTTGGGGGTCTCTGTGAGGGCCCAATGCCAGGTGCTTGGCCACTGCCGGCCCTTCTGAGTCTCACAACAAGTCTTAGACCCCTCATTGTTCATACGAGCAAAGGGAGGCTCCGAGAGGTCATGTGACTCCCCTAAGCTTACAGAGCGAGGACACCAGGTGCCCCACCCACTGCTCTTCCTCAGGTGAGCCTGTGCCACCTGCCTTAAGCTTTCTAAGGATTGGACAGCAGGGTTTCCTTAGCAGCACCCGACCAAGGGCTCTGCTGACAGCGGGGGGTCAACACAGGGCCTGCCCTGAGGCCACGCTGGCAACTGGGGGACGGGCACCCGTGGTGGCCTGCCGTGTCACTACCACCCTTCCTTCCTGTCAAGGGCACCTCCCGCCCTCAGCAAGGGTTGCAGCAGCGGAGGAGCCGAGGTCACTCATCTTGACCTGGCTTGCCACCTGCCCAGCAACCTCAGAGGGACAGCGCCTTTCCCCAAGGCTCCCTGCCCCCATGTCTGAGGCTGGCCATACTGCGCCAGCAAACATGCAAGTCCACCTCCAGGCCTGGCAGGGACATTTCTGTAACCTTGGAGGTCTTATTTTTAGCCCTCGGTTTACCTCTGCCTGTCTCCGGCTCGGCGGACAAGAGGACAGGAATAGGACTTACCCCTACACCGCCACCTCCCCATGTGAACGCTTCCTCCCATCTGCCTCTGGGGCTCTGGCCTCCTTCTGTGTCTTGGTGTTGCCCCTGGGATGAGCACAGGGGCTGAGCACATTTGCTTCTACTGCTCTAGTTCTCCTGTCGCCGGCTAAAGACTTGAAGGTTCTGCCTCTTTCATCTGTGGACCTCTTTCTGGCGAACGCTACTCCTGTTCCACCTATGGAAACATGCTGGCCCAGTGGGTCAGAAGGGCGGGGAGAGTTGTCCTCAGGGCCATGGCCATCCCAACCCTTAGACATCTTGGTCTGGAAGCCTGCCCCAGGAGCTGCCGAGACACCTTGGCAAGCCTCACACAAGACTTTCTAGTCTGCCCCAAGAGGGTGTTTTCTCACTGAACTCTGAGCTGGGTAAAGAATTCTGGTCCTTTTTGTTTCCCCTGGTGAGTTCCATACTGTTAGAACTGCCCAGCCCCTGACAGTGTAAAGGGCCCTCAGAGGGGCTGGGCTAAGGGTGGGTTGGCTTCTTCCATCAAAGGCTGCAGCTCCCTCGGCCCCTGCACGTCTCACTGACCTGCTGCCGGCCTCAGCCCAGCTCCCCCGGCAGCCATGAGGAAACTGGCATCTCTCTTTGGGCCTCCTCTTGGGTGACATGCACCCACACTTCCTAGGACCCCCCTGGGGCTTCCAGGCTGCTCCCTCCACCTGCCACCCCTAGCCTGCCTCCACTCAGTCACAGCTGAGTTTTCAAGGCTCAGTTCAAGCATCACCCTTCTTGGCCCATGGTCCTCTGGGCCGATTCTAGCCCCAGAACTCATTGTTGGATTGCGACCGTCTCTTTTGAGGCCAGTTTTCCTGTCTGGGGACCGGGCCTTGTCCACCTCTGTGTCCCAGGGCCAGGGGCACGTGTAGGTGCTGTTCAACCTGCCTTAGGCCAAGAGCTGCAATGTCAAGTGCCTGTTTGGGGAATGAACGGGGCACTTCAGAGACATGATTTGCTTGGTGCTCCACAGAAAAGAAGGAAGGAGGGCTGTTCTGGGGGGTGGAAGCAGAGACCCCCAGGAGAAGGGCCTAGGAGTGGGGCTCCTGCAGCTTCCCTTCAGCTGTTCCCTGCTGGAAGGCAGGCACGTGAACTCAAGAGACAGAACCTAAGTCAGCTTCTGCCAGCCTGATGAGACCTGCTGATTTGCTCTAACGAAATTCTTCCTTTCCCGTAGATAGTCATCACTTAGATCCAACACAGGGTGACAGTATGGCTGGGGCTCATGTGTTGGTCACCTGATAAATCAATACTCTTGTCCAGAGCAGCCCACCTCACTCTAAATATGAAAAGTAGCAGATTAAAAAAAAAAAAAACTTTCTTCTCCTGGGCTGTTTCCATTGAACTAACGCTTGTCTTATCACCCACTGGGAGGCGGTATGTTGAGTCTGGCAGAGCTCTTCGTTAGTTATGTGACTCTTAAAATATTGACCCACAGTTTTATGAACCAGGTTCAGAGTGGTTTAAATGGATTTGTTCCCATCCAGAGCCTCTGGGCTTCCCCAGCATCGTCATGTTCCTGCCTAGAAACACACACAGCCAACCTCCAGGGCACACCGGCTCTCCCTCCGCACACTGGGAGGGGTGGCAGGGGCGAGCAAGGGGACTGCTGGTTTTCATCCCCACCTCTACCCCTGCATCTCTGGACTGATGGAAGCTCTCAGATACAGGCTGTGTGAAGACTTCAGCCCTTTCCAGGTGCCATCCTCAACTCCACCTTAGATCCAAGGCCAGAACAACCTGGATTAGGCTGGGTTGATGGTAAGTCAGACGGCAAGGCCAGTGGATGTCAAAGCCTGACTGGAGCCCACGGTTCTACTTTCCTGAGCTGCCACTCTGCAGGCCAAGTCCATCTTTTAGGGCAGCCTGGGATGCAGAGGGAGCCCTGCTTTTCCAGGACCTAGAGATGCTCTAAAACAGTTCTCTAGGCAGCTGGGAAGCTGACCAGATTTCTGCGTCAGCAATGGCCTCTGGGAGCTTCGTCATAGGTGGCTCAGGCCAGGCCTGGGCAGCCATCATGACTGGGAGGACCGGCCCATTCCACCCAGGCTTCCCTCAGGGTGAGAACTGCTCTTCCTGGCAGAGGCCTCAGCCCAGCTGTCCCTACCTGGGAGGAGGCCCTGCCCAGTGCCCTGCAGGGCCCTGTGCGGTCACCTGGCTGTGGCCGTCCTCCCATAGCCACTGTGGAGAGAGAGACCATGCTCCCTGGCTAGACGTGTCTATGCCAGTCCATTTCCCAGCAAATCTTTGTGAAGTTCAAGCCCAGTTCCTCACAGGTCACATTTGGGTGTTGCAGAATTACTGCCATCTGGTCATTCTGCAACAACACAAAGACTTGGCTGCTGGTTTCACCTTACAGGCAGAGCACAGCTCAGGGCGGTGTCCGCTGCCACCTGCATGCAGAGACTGGGAGCACACCTCCACCATGGCCTTCGTCACCACGTGTGAATGTTACCTTACACACCTGTCTTCCTCTGTGGGCTGTGCGCTTCGGGGGGGGAGGATCTTTCTCATTGCCCAGTAGCTGGCACTACCAGGTGTCCAACAGTTTGCTAGACAAGCAAAGGAAAGGTGTCTAGATCTGGGCTAGGAAACAACTGGCAAATGCATCCCCTGCCCACAAGGCACGTGGGCAGGCGTCCTCAGGGCCCTTCCGTCCACGCTGAGGAATTTCCGAGGGGTCATTTTCTAAGTTTGGCAGTGGGAAACGATCCGTCTGGCAAGTAACGCAACTCTGAATATATAAGGGCTTCCTGAAGATTCCTGTGGTTCCCCGGCACGAGCTCAGCTTTATCAGGGCTCAGACCAGCGCTGGCCTCAGGCCTCTGTGGAGACCTGGTCTGGCCTGGGCGGGAAGGGCGCGCAGGAGGGCAGGCTTCTCCCTGTGGGTGGGCGGCTTTGCTTTGTAACAAAGCACAGTGGGCAGCAGCAATCTCTTGTGCTCTTGCTTGTTGAAGTCAAGAGGGAAGGTGGGGGGTCCACCATACACGGCCTGTGTAACCTGGACGGCTAACCTCCCTAATCCCCACTTCCCACCCCTCAGGGGGAGGATTAAATGGGACACATTACATAATGCTCTCATCTCAGGGCCCAGCATGTTGTTAAGCATTCCATCAGTATTAGTAATTATTATTATAAAAACCTTAAGGTGACAAGAGTCTGGTGTCATTAGAATATTGAAGAATGCTAGAACACAGAACATGAAGGGGGAAAAGAGCAAATGCAGCCGACGCCCTGGAGCTGTTCACTCAGCACTTGCTGGGCATCTGCAGCATTCCAGGCACTGTGCTAGGGGCTGGGACAGAGATACTATCCCAGCCCTTGGGCCTAGGGAGTCAGCAGATAAACACATACTCACCCCCCTACCTCCCCATGAGAATTTTCTTAGTCACCAACTGGCTCTTTGCTTCGGCATTTATTTACTGAGTTCCCACAGCAATGTTCTCAGCACTTTGGGCGATGGATCCCTCAGAGGATCTGAGGAAAGTGGTTTTCCACGCATTCCTTCACACACTCTACCCACAAAACCTCCTCCATTCTACTGCAAGGAGTTCACGGGTCATGAAGCCTAAGGTGGAGCCTGCCTCACAGGACACACAGCAAAGTACTGGCGTTTCTGAGGAGGTGAACGGTCGCACAGGCCACATAAGAGTTAGGTCTGATGAGCGTAAGAGTTAGGTCTGATAAGCCTAACAGTTGGAAAACACACCAGGAGAAAGCCGAGAGGCATGAAGGCTTCCTTCAGCTTCAAGAGCGGAACACTGAAGATCTGACGGTTTCCTAGAATATTTACGACACAAAAGATGGCGATCAGCTAACTGGCCTTTCATCTGCACTGAAGACTAATGAGAGGAAACAGACTGAGATGAAACTAGAGGGCTGTTAGAACTAAGGAAGAATTTCCCAACATGACAGATATACTAAACAATTCAGTTCAAGTTGATTTAAAAAGTACACCACCATCTCACTTAGATTCTAAAGCTCAACCACATACTCAATCTTGAGTATCCGATACATGGGGCAGAACCAGGAAACAACCAACAGACCAAGCCCTGAGGGTCAACACAGGTGCCGGAGCCAGGAGTCGAGTGTGACTCACAGGGAAGTCCCCGCTTCGCTCCCCACTCAGACCCTTTCCTCTGCTTGATCGACAATTCTGACTGACTACTAGACACGGCTTCCTGGCTGATTCCATACCCCCATGGCGCCTCATGTTCACAGCCAGGCTAAGACTGTGCTACTGGGGTCTCCTGGACAGCAGCAGAGAAGTGACAACGGGCCCTGACTGTA
Source organism: Hyperoodon ampullatus (assembly GCF_949752795.1). Lineage (NCBI taxonomy): Eukaryota > Metazoa > Chordata > Mammalia > Artiodactyla > Ziphiidae > Hyperoodon > Hyperoodon ampullatus. The sequence continues at coordinate 7,902,867 of NC_136921.1, forward strand.
AAGATGGACACAAAGACAGTTGGGGCAGGGCCTCAATAAAGTCGAGTGAAAGCACACGGTACCGTGGGAGTATTTAGAGCCAAGGCAAAGCCGCAGAGCGCAGTAGAGCCTAAGGAAAATGCTTCTGTATCACCATATAAACTTTGTGAATAATCCTAAATTATTAAAAAGGGCTACATGATGTCCAGTGGACACCATTAAAGCAAAAAATAGGTCCATAAATTAAAACAAGAGCAATTCCTTCTGCGAAGTTCCAGAGAGCTCACACACGAAGGTGTTTAGAGAAGATCACAGCTGGCCCACCACTGAGGGAGACACCATCGACAGGACACCCAAGAGAGGAATGCTGCCCGGCGAGTGCAGTGCTGCTGCCTTGGTGGGCCCTGCTTCTGAGCGCTCCCCACAGCCCTTCAGTTCCAGGGTGATGGGAGCAACGTCCTCATCGACCCCAGGAAACGAGCCACGTCCTCTGCCACACCGGCCCACTCCTGGGCTTGGAAGGCAGACACCGTGTCTCACTCATCCTCAACCTTGGAGCCTGGCCCAGCAGCCCCTGGCACGTCCTTGGGTCGTGGGGTCATGTGGGGCTGGCCAGGGGCAGCTTGCAGTCAGCGGCGTGCTGTGTGTTCTGCATCTCAGCTAGGCTTTGCTGGGTTGGGTTTTCAGAGCAGCTGCATAAGTTGGCCACTTGCTTTTTGCCTGACTCAACGGACATGAGCTGGGCACTTGTTCTGGTCACTCTGTGAGGTCTCTGCCCACCTGAGTGCCCACCTTTGGAGAAGTGTGCTCAGAAGAGAGAGTAATCATGTTCAATTCCTCTTCAATAAATAAAGTGATTTATATCTAAGTGATTTATATCCACTGATGGCCTTTGTCATCAAGCACAGCAACCCCCTCAGGCTCTGGAGGCTTCCTGCTCAACCACCAAGAAAAAGCCACAATGCCCCAGAGAGTTGGGGAGTGGCAGTGAAGACAGATCAGAAACACTTCCCCACAGTGAGCACAGCCAAAAGCTAGAGAGCCAAGCACGTTCTGGTTACCTGCCAGGCAGCTGCAGGAGGTGACAGCCATGGGCACCTTTCTTCAGGCTTAGAGCCAACATGCAATCCTGTGGCCCATTTCCTGTATGGGCTAAGTTCCCTCAGAGTATCTCAGGCCTCTGTGGCCTGGGCCTGGGCTCTGACTTCCAGCTACCCAAGAGAGGATGCTTACGGCAGAGGCATTTGCTACTTTAAGTATCTGAACATGCCCTAGAGGCTGGTGCAGCCCACCGGCAGGCAGCACTTGCCAGGAACTGAGTGGGCCTGCTCATCAAATGGGACTGGCCTGAATACCACCAGCTTCTAGCACTCCTCAAGGTCTTGGAAAGGGACAGCCCTCCTTGGGTTTAAAAACTAAACAGCTGAGCCATCAACTTAGAAAGGCTAGCCTTAGGGGCCAGAGAGCAGTCTTTCCACTGGGATGGGAATCTGTGGATGGACAAATACCCAGAGTGGCAGAAAAGACATAGATCGTGCCAGGGAATTCTGAAAAAGGTATATATATGGCAGATAGAGAGAGATACAGAGAAAACAAAAATGCTAATTTTCCCCATCCTCTCTCACTGGTCAAATCACGTCACCATATGCTCAAAGAGCATTTGGAAAAAAACAACTGAAGGATTCCAAGTCACACTGGATTGCTGCAGCCCTAGGAGGTTCCTAGAATGGACGGAATTGCAGTCCATTGCAAAAAGATGAGGAAAGGGAACGGCAAAGCTGTACAAAGGAAATTTAACGAGAAGGAAAAAACGCTGTTTGCTTAATGTAGCCCTGTGTTAAATCAACCAAGGGAACTCTCTTTCATAATGTCTTTGAGAGCTGCAAAGTATTTAGTTTTGAGAGTTCCTGGTGGCCTAGAATTCTCTGTCTTGGGTCATCCTTGGGTAGTTATTTGGGCTGCAGGAAGGAACACTCTCACATCATGGCCCGGGCCCAGGAAGCCCCTGCCAGCCCCAGGGCCTGTTTGGGTTTGGGTCTCTACCCTCCTTGCACTCTTCCTTCCTCTCTCCAAACCTCAGCAGAGAAAGATTCTGTGTATCTGCATAGGGTTCATAATCCTCAAATTGGGACAGCTTGAGGGCTTAAAAACACACAGTCCTACCCAACAACCCAAGCAGCCTGACCAGAAGGAAAGCCCTCAATCCTCACCGCCTACCTCCTTGGCATCAGAGAAAAGCCCAAATGGCAGCAGAGGCCAGGGAAGGCGCTGTACCTAGCCTGGTGGGTGGCTCAGCCCGGTGGCTCAGCCAGGTGGCTGAGGAGAGCTGCAGGTGCAGCTGCACAGGCAGGCAGGGAGGGCTCCTTTCAGCATGAGACCTGGCTGCCCCAGTTTGCTTCCATGACAATGGAAATCAGAGAAAGGCAGATGTGCAGACGGCAATGCTATAAGGAGGTATGGGGGAGGGAAAAGGAAAAGATGTTCAACGTACCTGTGAAGTAGCTTAACAACTCTCCTCTTGGAAACCTATGACAAATGTGGTATTTTTTTGTGACCTTGGGGGTTACACATTCAACATTCTACCAGGGAATCGGGGAGTAGGTAAGAACAGCCTGGGCTTTGGGTCCGACACCACCCGCCACAATCCCTGCTCAGCTGTATCAGCCACGTGATCCGTCTGTAAAACGGACAAGGCAAAGTCTTCCTCACAAGGTTAAAATCAGGAGTCACAGTCTTGTGATATTCCATTTGCCTACCTCTTAACACACAAAAACCACCACTGCCACATTTCAAACTTCAAAGTACCTTCGAATTGAAAGATCAACTTGGGGAAACGTAAAATCAAATGTATACAAAAGGGAATGTTCGTGTAAGTTTTCATAATTTAAAAGTGAGTCTGTGGTAAAAACCCTTTTCTCTGAGATCAAGAACAAGACATGGACGCCTGCTATCATCACTTCCATTAAGTACTGTACAGCACCATGAGTCAAGAGAAAGACACAAATGGTGGAAAAAGTAGAACTGGGTACAGAGAAAATCAGACAAAATCTACAGATGAATTATTGGAATTTAATAAATTTAGCAAGGTCACTGGATACAGGGTCAATAAAAATAAACTGTCTTTCCATACATCAGCAACAAAGGGACAAGGAAATTTATAAATACCATTTTAAATAGTATCACAAATATTAAATACCTAGGAGTAAATCTAATGAGAGATCATCAAGAAGACCACTGCATAAAAATTTATGAAACGTTACTGAGAAAAATTAAAGAAGACCTAAATAAAGAGTGGGATATACCATGTTTGTGGGGTAGAAGACAATCATAAAAGGGTTAATTTTTTCCCAACTTGATCTCAGTGTAAATCCCAGCAAGTTTGTGTGCATGTGTGTGGCAACTGACAATCTGATTCTAAAGCTTACATGGAACTGGAAAGGGCCAAGAATAGGCTAGGTGCCCTTTATTGAGGAGGAGCAAGGTGGAAAAGTCTAACTCTACTGAATATCAAGACTTATAATAAAGGTACAATGATTAAGACAGTGTGGTACTGGCACAAGAAGAGACACGCAGATCAGTGAAACAGAACAGAGCGCATGCAGATACAGATCCGCGCAGATATAGACCCTTCATTTTGACAAAGGTGGCCCTGTGGAGCAGTAGGAATGATGCTGGGCCGATCAGATGTCCATACGGAAAAAAAAAAGAAACTTGCTGTACTATATTCAAAAATCTTTTCTGAGTAGATTATGTCTAAAATAGAAAAGGTAAAACAACAGAGCTTCTAGAAGATAATGTAAGAACATTTTGATGGCTAATTGCCTGTGTCTACTGGATGGGCCACAGAGTGCCCAGATTAAACATTATTTCTGAGTGTGTCTGTGAGCACTTGCGTTGGATAAAGTAGACTGCCCTCCCCAGCGTGGGAGGCCTGAACAGAACCAAAGGGTGAGGAGGGAGTTCTTCCTCTCACTGCTTGCCCTCTCGTCTTATCTTCTCCTCCCCGCAGACTGGGAGTTACCACTGACTTTCCTGGTTCTCCAGCTTACCAGACAGCAGATCATGGGACTTCTCAGCCTCCATAATCACAGGAGCCAATCCCTCACAGTAAATCTCCTTTTATATATATACAAATATAAATATAAATACAAATATAAATATAAATATATATATATCCTACTGGTGCTGTTTCTTGGAGAACTCTAATACCAAACATGTCTTTCATGATGTTTATATAGTTTTCTTAAATGGGATATAAGAAGAATTAACCATAAAGAAAAAAACCGATACACTGAACTACATTGAAATGAAGAATTTCTGTTCATTTAAACACCACCAAAGAGAGTAAAAAGGCAAGCTACTGAGTAGAAGAAGATATCTGCAACATGTATAACCAACAAAGGAATCATACCCAGAATAGAGAGAACTATAAGTCAACAAGAAAAATGGAAAACCTAGAAGAATAATGGGCACAAAATTTGAAAAGGCATTCTACTGAATGGCCAATAAATATATGAAATCTCATATGTTGCTGGCAGGAGTGTTAAACTGGTACAACCACTTAGGAAAATCATTTGGCAGTATCCACTAAAGTGGGTATTTTCTCTGAGTTAGTAATTTCACTCTTAGGTATACACTCAAAAGAGATATGTGCATGTGTGCACCAAAGGACATGTATAAGCAGAATTATTTATAACAACCTCAAATTGGAAACAACTCAAATGTTGACTGAATTAATGCAGATTGGATAAATTACAATGTGTTCATACAAAGGAAGACTTATAGCAATCAAAATGAATGAATTAGAACTATATGCAGCAACAAAGATGAATTCTCACAAACATAATGGTGAAAGAAGAAAGTCAGACACAAAAGAGAAGACACTGAATGATTCTGTTTATATGAAGTTCAAAGCCAGGCAAAACTAATCTATAGCGTCAGAAGTAATGATGGTGGATTCCTTTCTGGAGGAGAGAGGGATATGCTGGAAGCTCCTGGGGTGCCGAAATGTTCTATTTCTTGATCTGGGTGATAGTTACATGGGTGTGTTTGTTTGCTAATACTCTTTGAACTAGATGCACATGACTTGTGCACTTCTCTCTATGCATGTCATAGTTCAAAAATAAGTTTTACAAAGTGAGTTTATGTAAGAATCTATTTTCCAGTGTGTGGACTATGGAAGAAAATAGTGGAGTGGATATTAAGTCACACTACGTGCTGAGACACGGACCAGTGTGCATGATGTGTCTGCATCTGGTCTCTGTCCAGTATAATCTCCCCATCGCCGCTGGCTTCCACATTTCCTCACTCTGATCAGTTCTGCCCTTAGAATGCTAGCAGGAGCCAAGGGGCTAGCAATTTCTATCAGGGGCTGAGCACCCTGGCCCAGCAGCATAGGAAACCTCTGATGAGACAATTCAGTGCTTTACAGCATGACTTCAGGCTCCACCCCTGCCGCCCCCCACCCCCACCACCATTCTCCCAAGATGTAGGGAAGGGTGCTGACTCAACACAGCTGAGTAAGAGCTTCCCTGCCCTGGCCACCTGTGGGCTGCATTACATTTGTGGGAGACTGGGTGACTGTAACCCAATGGTAATGTAAGCTACACAGAAGGCAGTCTCGCTGACCCAGGTCTTGCTGCCCTCCCTGCCCAGGACCCACAGGCAAGTTCAGCATCACTCTGCGTAGCTGTTCCAGGCCCCACCCCTGCCATGTATCACATGGCTGAGGCAGTATCCCAGGGAGAAGCCTGCTGGCTCCATCTCTGGTTTACAGCTTGACCTGGGTGGGCCAGGGCACCACTAGGGGAACTGGCCTCCCTTTCTATAAGTGGGAGTGTTCATACTCCCCCACTTCCCTTCCTATAGGGAAAACTCAGGTCAAATGAAACACTGCATTTTGGCACCCAGGATATCATTATTGCTGCATGGAGTGAGGTGGTGGGAGGGAACAGGAGCCCCCCACCATCTCTCTGCACGGTGTGGAAGTGGAGAAGCACATCCCTCACTGGTCACCATCTTGATTCCAGCAGCTTAAGCAGGAGTCATGCCTGCATCACACCAAAGCCCAACACTAAAGGCTGCGGTGGAAAACAGTGAGCCCCCACCTGCACCGCAAGCGGCCGACTCCAAGACGCCCACTGCGGCTGCCGGCTTGCTCCCATGAGGTCACTTCTGGCAACTTTCTCTGGCTGAGTTGCCTCCAATTTCCCCAAAACCCCTCCTCCTCCCCCTTGATTTCCAGCTCTCCTTTCTCCTAACCCAGGGCTTCACCAGGAACAAGGAAGGCATTCTTCATTCTAACCTGGCAGTGTCAGCGGGAGGTCTGGAGGCTCTCAGGTAACACCACTCCTTAGCCTGAGGAACTGGCATCAGGTCCAAGGTGCAGGCACAGAGTGTCATTTCCAAAGTACTGGGAACACTGGGAAGTGTTAGTGTTGGTTTGAAGTTGTCAGGGCTGCTGGGAAATATTCCATCTGCTTATTTAGGTGAAGGAAGAGGACAAGAACCAAGCAGAGGAGGAAACGAATTAAATGCAGGGCTTTATCCAGGAGCCCTGCTCTTTCTCCTGCCCGAGTGTGGTGGCCATGAAAAGACGCCTCTCAGCTCTCCTGCCACAGGAGCATAAACTGCCTGGTGGTCCAGCCGCAGCCCCTGACCCACCACTGCACTGACACCAAGGCCACACTTCCCGAGGGCTGCTCCCAGCCGGTGACTAAGCACTCGAAGGACCTGCAGGATGTGAGGCTCCTCCAGCAGGTGACTTTGGTTCCAGGACTTCCCATCAGTCTGGCTGAACCTTCTTAAAACTGGGCTGCAGCCCAAGCCTCTTCCTACCCAGTCCTCCTCCTACGCCCTCCTCCACAGGGGCTGAGCTTGGGTCAAGATCTGAAGACTCTCTTCCTGCCTTCTCCTCTTCTCTCCCCTTCTAATCCTGTCCTGGCATCTGCTTCTCAGCAGACCTGATGTGTTAACACAGTGGTACTGGAGTGGGCCTGAGAGAGAGGCAAAGAGATGGAGTTTGGGGCCTGGCTTGCTTACTACCCAGTGGGCAGAGACGACACTCTTCTGAGTCGAATGTGGGGCATGGAGAATCCCTGGCACAAAGTAGTGGCCCAGCTGCTCAAAGACTCACCAGTGGTGACCTGGGAAAAAGCCTTTGCTCAACCGTGTTGATTCAAGCATTTGAGAGCCCGGGAGGTGCAGTGTCTACCAGGACCATGAAGTGAGGCACACGGTGCCCAGCAGGGGGACGATGACAGGCTGAGGGCCCTCAACCAGCAGCTGCAGGCTAAGCCGGAGAGCCAGAGGGCCTCTTACAGAGGCAGCTTACAGAAAGGTGGCCCACACTCCCTGCGGAAGGCTAGTGACATCCTGTGCTGCAAGACATGCAGGGGGCCCACCCTGCATCCCCCACCTCATTTCTGGGGCTTCAAGGCCTGTAACTAGGTTTAAATGCCAGGGAAATGGGGCTGGGGATGTGCCGGGCCTGATAAGGCAGAAAGAGATTATATACCAAGAGTGGGAAGGATGAGCTCGCAGGATTTGAGGGCCTTCATCAAAGGGGCCAGGAAATGAGATCAGCAAGAATTCACTGATTTGCGTGTATTTTCTTGGGATGTGGGATTCAGCACCCTTGCAAAGACCCTAGGGGACGGGGCAAACTCGCTGCTGGAGTGGTCCTTAGAGGCCTGCAGACAGTGATAGCTAAGGCTGAGCAAAGTGGAAGGGCATGAGCTGCCCTGGAAGACAGCTGGGGAAGGAAGAAAGAGGCTGAGGGAAGGGGCCTGCTGGGTCCAGAAGACCTAGCAGAGGCCTATGGACTGTGGGAGGGCCCACAGGACACCCCCTTCACCAGGCTCATCAGAAGTGTGCTGGTGAGAGGAACACCAGCATTGCTAAGGAGGTTGGCAGTGGCTCTTCTTTGCAGGCCACCAAGGACAGCAGGAGAGGCAGTCACAGAGCTGGGCTCATTAACACCTATGGGGGTGATGGAACCCAAGGTAGCTCAGGCCAGGGGCAACACAACAAGGGTCCCTCTGAACTACAAGGGATGCTACTGCCAGGATTCTTCGCGCTGTGTATCCAGGGGTCAGCAGATGAGAGGAGGAGTCACATCATCCTGGTGCTCCCTTGCCCGACTGTGAACAGACACACGGACACACGTGTCAACCCTGTCCTGAGAAGAATACGACAACCAAGGGCTCAGAACCTCCCAATGAAGTTTTGAGTCAAACCACCAGCTAAGCTGCCAAGACCTGCTGAGGTGCTGGCTGAAGGTGAGAAGAATTCTGAATGGGCAGCGGAGGACGAGGAGGACCAGATGGGGTCCCAAGTGCCACTAGAGTATCGGAGGTGGTAGTCTGTCCCATTAACATGTCCTTTCTAAGCCCTTCCTTGGGAACAGAGGCCACGGGAGCCACAGAGAAGTTGCTCCCCACACGAGCGGAGAAATGGATCTGTGCAGGGCAAGGGGTGGGCTGTGGCTGCCACAAGAAGCCCCGTCCAGGCAAATAGCCCTGGCCCTCTGGATCCCTGTGCCCAGGGGTGACTGGGCATGGCAGGGGTCCTGAGGCAGGCAGGCCCGCCCCTGTGGGACCTGAGAACAGCACCGTGGGCTGACACTCTGCCTGCCCAGCCCCCTTTCCCCGTCTCTCTCCTTCACAGGGGCAGGCCAGAATGGACTTCGGAATCTGCTAGAACTAGAGGAAAATTCAGGCTCTGCTCTTGACCATGGTGTGACCTAGGGCAGGTTAAGCTCTCTGACTCTCAGCCTTGTTTTGTTTTTATTTTATTTAATCTGTAAAACTGTGAAAATAATACAACCTCCTTGACTTTTTAAAATCTGTAAAACTATAAAAATAAGATCTGTCTTGAATGGTTTTGAAACTAGAAATAACTTGGGTAAGCCCCTAGCCCAGTGCTGGTGAGTTGTGGGCATTCAGGAGGTGGTAGCTCCTATCACTATTGTGCTACATGGATCAGAACCTCTACAGGTCGTGAACAAAGTGTAGCCTTGCAATTATACTCAGCTTCTGCAAGTTTGCTTGGCATATTTAATGCTCTTTATAATTATTACTATGCCCTTCTATCAGGCAAAAAATGGTAGGTAGTGATGTAAATAACTGTAATTACTACTACATTTACAGAATTAAATCAAATGTTTGCAGTCTCTTTCTTCTATGTGTTAGTTCTTCAGAATGCATAAACCATCCAAGGAAACCATTTTCCCTGATGTCATGCATAATTTAATCCTCATGATAATCCCACAAAAAAATGAAAAGACAAAGGTTGGAAAGACAAAGGCTGGGTAGCCAGGTTCCCTCTCTAAAAGGATTCAGTTAGGTCCCCCAACCCCTGGGCTAGGCACTAGGGGTACTGAAATAAACAAAACAAGGCCTTGACCTTAAAAGGACTCAGCGTAGAGGAAGTAGGAGACAAGTAAACCAGTGCCTGAAGTGCCCTGTGATGAGTGCTGAAGCAGAAGCAGAAGCGGACAGGTGTGGCAGAGGACCGCGGAGAAGGCACTCATGCCTCAGCCTTTCGTGATGGTTGTCAGGGGTTGGAATGGCTTCCCAGAAGAAGTAATACTTGGCTGAGAGTGGAAGGAGAAGTAGAGATTACCCAGATGGGTGTGAGCGGGCGGTGGGAAAGAGCGGTGTTCTAGAAACGGGGCATGGCATGGTCACACAGAGACACCTTGCATGTGGCAGACTCAAGATGGTCTGGCAGGATGGAATGTGGGGTACGCTGGAGCAGGTAAGCGTCTAATCACAGAGCTGTCTTCTGGTGACGGGTGCCCAGTCCCTTCCTCTAGCCTATGAGCCCCTGAGGGCCACGTGAGTGTTTATTCAGCTCTGCAGCCTCAGTGACTGGTTCTGTACTGGTACCCAGCAGAAACTCTCTGTATGCTTGTTGAATGAATGAGTAATCAGACTCACATTTTAAAAAGTTTATTTAGACTTCTGGTTCTAACAAGATGGCAAACTGAACTGATGTGGACCTCTTTCCCAACACAAACACATAGAAAAGATGGATAAGATATACCAAAAGAATAATCTAAATATATGACTGAGCATTAAAGAATGAAGGGAAAATTCCCAGTTACTTGAAATGAAGAGGAAACTAAGTCAAAGCCATAATCATTACCATAGCAAAGGAGGGCTGGGGGTAAGAGACCTTGATACAGTTAATAGGAGTTAAGGTTTTCATGCCCACAGGAGGGAGAAGACCTGGCCGGGAACTGGAACTGAGAGCCCTGCAGGAAGCCAGGATCCAGGAAGGGCTGCTGGTCTTTGAACAGGGACCAGGAAGACCTTTCTCACAGCCCAGAGGAATGTCTGTATATGGCGCGGAGGGGAGGCACTCCTTTGTGGGATGGGATCCCAAGCCTGTACCGCATGTGTGTGTCGAGGCTGAATGCACACTATCCGGGTTCTGGGAATCCTAAGCCAAGAGGTTAACACCAAACTGGCAAGACCTAAGGAACTCCCAGGATCCTGGCAGAATAAAGGCAAAAGCGATGAAAGAATGCATCCACGACCCGGGGCGTACGGGACTCTGACAGTGAGCACAGTCCCTGCTTAAGACAATCTCCTGAAAAAATAGAACAAACCATGTGAAAAAATGAACCACCATAAAGGTAAGTCAATATAGACTACATGTGGGAGAACTGGTACCCTTAGAACTAGAAATAAGCGAATAATCAGAAAAAGGCTATAAGATAAGTGTAATCAAAATAACTGGAAGAGATGAAAGGAATAGAAATCATAGTGAAAAACTAGGACAGGAAAAAAGAACAGTAAAAAAACAATAATGGGCTGATTTTAAAAAACTCCAAACGGAACTTCTAAAAATTAAAAACTAAACACCCAAATCAGGAAGGGGTATCAAAGAGCAGATTATGAACAGCTATAAGGAGACTAGTAAACCGACAGACTTTTTTTTTTTTTTTTTTTTGTGGTACGCGAGCCTCTCGCTGTTGTGGCCTCTCCCGTTGCGGAGCACAGGCTCTGGACGCACAGGCTCAGTGGCCATGGCTCACGGGCCCAGCCGCTCCGCGGCACGTGAGATCTTCCCGGACTGGGGCACGAACCCGTGTCCCCTGCATCGGCAGGCAGACTCTCAACCACTGTGCCACCAGGGAAGCCCTAAACCAACAGACATTTTTGAGGACGTGCCCCACAATGCAGCACTGGCAGAAAAGGAGGAGTAAAAAGAGAGGTGAAAGAATACAATGGTAGGTTTCTAACAGGAGTTCCAAAAGAACAGATTAGGGAGAATAAAAAAGATAATAGATAATTTCAAAATGGAAAGAACTACACTGAGTCCTAAGCTATACAGATGAATCTACTCTTAGACATAATGTAGTAAAATGGCAGAACATCGAAGACAAAAATAACGTCGCAAAAGCAACCAGAATGAAAAGGCATGTAAAGCTCCCTCAGGCTGCAGAGTGGACAGGCTGGAGGTGAAAGAGCTAAAGGCAGGGAGGACATTTTGCACAGGAACTCGGCCGTCCTGGCGGCGAGGAGGAGGACGGTGGGGAGTACTGTGGACAAAGCTGTTTGTCTGTGCAGGGTGCCACCATCCATGGAGTTGCTCCCAAGTCAGAAGCAGTCACTGGCCTCAGTACTGTTCCCACGGCTCTCAACCCTTACCGCTGAAGTGCACCCTGGAGGGTGCTGCAGTGCCTTCTTCTATTTACACAAACTCCTTGAGGTCACAGACCAGGCCCCATTTATCTCTGTCTCCCTAGTGCCTCGCACAATACATTGTATGGAGTAGGGGCTTAATAAATGTTGGACTGAATTCTCATGAATCACTTGTTCACACTTTTAGGCCTGTTCTTTGCTCTCTGAAGAGACCTCCAAGCCCTAATTTGAAAAACATGACTTTCAATCAGTTCTGGATTCACTGGATTTAACATGCATATTAAAGGCAGGTGAAGTTTCTGCAACAGAGAAAAAGAAGGTGGTCCCCAGGTCTGTGGGTTGCAACTGGCAGTACCTGTCAGGGCGGTGGGGAGGCCGGAGCCTCACACTTCTTAGATGCAGATTTGAACAGTGTTTGGGAGGCTGGCAGAATCATTCAAGGAGAAGAGCTTTACTAATCTAACTTGAGGCACAATAGGAGCCTCAGCTTCTTTCCCCTAATGACCTCAGAGCTTTAAGAATGCTTACCTGAGAGCTGTGCCCTCCAGAGTCTAAGTACCACCAGAGATGGACAAGTCCCAGGGCCTGTCCTCTCTGGAGCACAGAGGCTAAATGAGCTTCTTGATGGAGAAGAACGGGATGACATATAGAGTCACGGATCGGGGCTACTAGGATATTCCAGGAGAGGAAGCTGACACGAGAGTCCAGGAAGTATAAAAGCAGAGTGCCTATTTTCAGGACTACTACATTTAATAGGAAAAGGCCACTGGGGAGAACTATCCGAGAGCCACAGTACTTATCCAGAAAAACTTCTTTGCTGATGGACTGAATTTGGCAGGGATAAATACGAAAATGATTACAAATTATACTGCAGAGAATACCCAGATAAAAGCGGTAGTTTCAATGATTAAATGTACCAAACTAATATTCAGCTAATTTCTTTTATATGTAGAACCTCATCTCTCTGCTGCCGTTGCCTTCATGTTACTTGGCTGAGACAACATGGGCCCCTTAGAGCCTGGGGTGGAATCTCCTCATTTCCTAAACACCAATGTTGAGATTCAGGTCGTCGAGGGAACTGTCCTTAAAAGTAAACAGAGGAACACAGGGCAGAGCCTGGGAGAGAGAAGAAAGTCACAGGCAAGTTCATGGGGTTCTCCATGCTTGACTTCACAGTTCACAGTGGGGAGAGGAGGCTGCCTTTGGACAGAGCGCTCACAGCTGAGGGCTGTCAGAGGAGCATGCACCAGCCTCTTCCCTACTCAAAACTCTGCCAGCTGCAGCCATGGTGCAGGGATGCAGCCCTGCTGGCACTGGGAAAACAGAAGCGAAGTCACGATGATTTTTCTGAGACGATTTTTCAGGAGAGGCAATCAGCATTTACTGTGGGCATTCTACATGCTAGGCCGGCGACAATGTCTTCCCATTCAATCCCCATGACAATCATGCCAGAAAAGTTATCGTTAGTCCCATTGTTCTTAACAGATGAAGAAACCTGAGGCTCGGGGAGGTTAGAAAACTTGTCCACGGGTTGAGAATAAACCCCAAGACTGCCTCTAGCAAGAGAGAACGGTGGGGAGGGACCACTGAGGCATCTGACACTCATACTTCTCGAGATCATGGCTCCTACCCAGTTTCCTACACAAAGGCTTTTTCTCTTACAGGTCTTTGGTCCAAAGCTTATCAATACTTACAACTCCTACATTCTCTCCTACATTGCTTATTCTGATAATATGCTAGGAGTTGGGAATTAGGCCAAGAAACAGAGCTAGGCTATTTTCTCCGATCAGTTTCAAAGACAGCGTAAGCTGTTGTCACCGGACCTCTGAACTGCTCAGACATGAACTTAAAGCTGGTGCCCTTCTCCCACTGAACAAAAACTCTGCCAACCTTATTTCCAAAGAGCAGAGGGTCAGGCCAGAATTGGAGTATGTCAACACCCCTGAGCCTGACACCACTGTGTTTCTGCAGCCACAATCTGTCGTGTGAGGGGCTGCCATCCACGGCCATCCAGCAAGCATCAGGGAGCTCAGGGCAGCGCCGACAAGGAGGGCTTATGGCTTACAGTTCTCTCACTCCCTAACAAGGAGTGCCCTTGCCTTGCCCCTGCCACCAAGGGACTCGCTCACCTGTCCCCGTCAGTCCTGACCCCAGAGGAGTCTAGCCCTACTTCTCTGCTGAACTAAGCATTATCAGAAGCTGAGATTGTATCCCTGACACAATGGCCTAGAAATCCTGTAACTGTCTTCCAGAAACAGTGCCATCCAAGAGGAGGAATGATGGTGTTAAAGGATGCTTGGTCAACCTTTTCTGAATGATTAATTTGGTGGGAATTGAGGGTACACAATAGCTGACGATAGCATCCTCCTAAAGATAAATTACAAAGAGGAATAATGCCCTGAAAGTAATCTGAATGGAAATTTGGTCACGAAGGCACACAGTAACCCATCTTCCACCCATAACAGGGCATGAGCTCTTGAGGAAGACGCGAGTTTCTCTTCTGGAAGGTGATGTATGATTCTACTGGCCTGTGCCTATTTGATCTTTCCACTGGATAAAATTAAACAGTTGGATATTCAAACAATTAGTCCTTGAGTCCAGGTTGGGACTATTCTTGTCATCAATCAGGTTTCCAAAAGTAGCAACTTGGGACATCAATTGCCTTTCATCTATTTTCTTCCCCGAATTAATGTGATAATGCTGACGCTGCCTCACACAGCTGTGGCAAGTGACCTTGAACAAGTTACACACATTCCCTAGACCTCAGCTTCTGCAAGTACAACAATAATAAAAGAAAACTCTTCAGGTTACCATGAGAATTAAGTGGGATAACAAACGTAGTGTCCCTGGCCTGTGCCTAACACACAGTAGGAAACCAAGGGTAGCTGCCCTCACCATTCATCACTGTCCTTGTCATCATCAGGGCACACTCCCTTTACCTCACTCATCACCACTTTCACTGGCCCACAGACAAAAATACACAATCAAGGAGGCAGTCTTTGATGAAGAGAAGAGGTGTATAAAACTATGCCAGGTGCCATCTTTCTAATAAGGACACCAACTTAAACCTCTGTAAGTACCCAGAAATACCCCAACTCTAAAATTCCCAAGGTAAGGGGGCGGCGAGGGATAAATTGGGAGATTGAGATGGACATATACGCACTACTATATATAAAATAGATAACTAATAAGGACCTGCTGTATAGCACAGGGAACTCTACTCAATACTCTGTAATGACCTATATGGGAAAAGAATCTAAAAAAAGAGTGAATATATGTATATGTGTAACTGATTCACTTTACTGTACACCTGAAAATAATGCAACATTGTAAGTCAACTAGACTCCAATAAAAATTATTTTAAAAATTTTAAAAACTTTTTTAAAGAAAGAAAGAAAGAAAAATTCACAAGGTGGACTATCACAACAGACCTATAAACATAGTATAGTCAGACCGAATGACTACAAAAGCCAAAGTCACACAGTGAACCCAACTAGCAAGCACATGATTGGAGATGAAGTGGGCAGGGGAGTATCTAGAAGAGCTGGAGCCTGGAAAGGACGGTTTGCTTTGAAATAGACTTCTAATACATTACACCCGCTCCTACACAAGTATTCCAAGTCCTATACTGAAGGGCAAAAGAGATTTTACAGGAGAAACATTTTTGTGCCAGCTATTTTCTAGTACAGCCACAAAAAGTGTGATTCCCTTCCTGACAATCCCTTTGTCAGGGAAGCCCAGTGAAAGGAAGACTATGGGTGCCACCTCTGCAGGACATGGTGAGCTGACACTCTTTCCCACAGAGTGACTTACTTGTTGCTGTCACGGTACTCGTAGATGTGACATCCTTGAGGCAATCCTGTCTCGTGGTCCAGAGTAAAAGCCAGCTTTAGCTGAATAAGGAGAGAAGAGAAAAACAAGTAAGTTTTAGGTAGCATGCTCTATTCATTCTGACAGCTGAAATGAAAAACAACAACAACAACAAGACAAGCGAAATCACACTCCCTCAAGATGATGTGCTGTGGAGAACCCGGGTCTGCCCCCTCTGGGAAGAGCCCGCACCTTACGGGGACACTGCTGTCGGGGAGGACTATTACCAGGACGTGACTTCTTCAGTTAGCTGCAACCAATTTTTTTTATTAAGCACCTACTTTGTGCCAGACACTGAGCTAGCTGATGGGGAAAGAACAGTGAACAGTAAGCAGAGAGGATCTTATGGTCTAGTAGAGGAGACAGACATCAATCACATAATTATGCTGATGAATGGAAAAGCTTTTTTTTTTATATATGAAACTTTGAAATAGGTTCTCTAAAGAAGGAAAAAACCTCCCATGTTTCTATAGAAGTAAATAACCTGACCTAGACTGGGAAAGTGGGAAGGAGGGGTTACCTAGACTGTGGAAAGGATGGATGGGGAGAGAAGAGGGTCCTCCTCAGCAGAGAACATAACATGTACAGAGCCTTCAGTGCAGGAGTTGCAGGAACTGAAGGCTGTATATGGGGAAATGGTGGGCAATGATGCTGGAGAGGAAGGCCAGGGCAGGGTACGCGGGACCTTCTCGGCCATGTTAGAGTTTTTGGCCTTTACCTTACTAGCAAAGGGAAGCCTCTGACATGTTTTAAGGAAGGGGTGGACGACATGACCAAAGTTAAGTTTTAGCAGGATCCCTCTGGCTACTGAGTAGAGAAAAGATTGTACAGGAGAGAGCAGAAGTAGGAGCCCCGTGGGAGGCTACCGAGTAGTGCGGGTGAGCAGTGACGGGGGCTGCAACGAGAGGGCAGTTGGGCAAGATGGAGAGAAATGGACAATTTGAGATCTCAAGTAAATTTTTAGAAGTAGAATCGGCAGAATATGCTGATGGATTTGGTGCTGGGGAGTGGTGAGGACAGAAAAGAAGAAATCAAGGATGGTTCAAGTTTTTGATTTAAACAACCAGGCAGGTGGTGGTTTCACTGCTGAGTGAGAAGACTGAATGTGGGGATGGGTAGAGAGTCCAAAGTCTGGTTTTGGACATGTTAACATGTTTTTGGCTGTGCCACGAGGCATGTGGGATCTTCCCTGACCAGGGATCGAACCCGTGCCCCCTGCAACCCTGCAATGGGAGCAGAGAGTCTTACTCACTGGACTGCCAGGGAAGTCCTGGACATGTTAACTTTGAGGCACTCATTAGCTTTTTCTGATTAGGGAAGATCAGGAACAAAGAATCTGGTAATAAACTCTGGATTCTGAGGGGAGTGCTCGGGTGTTGCTGGGAAGCCCGAGCTCAGTGAGTTGTGTGTGTCTTGCTAGAGCCCAGTTGGCTATGGCAGCTCTAACATTTCCAAATGCAGGGCCATTTACTAGATTTACAAATTCACTGGGTTTAAAAATCACCAGGGAGCTAATTCCCTGGCGGTCCAGTGGTTAGGACTTGGTGCTTTCACTGTGGTGGCCCGGGTTCAATGCCTGGTTGGGGAACTACGATCCTTCAAGCTGCACCACGAGGCCAAACAAACAAACAAACAAATAATAAGTTAAATTAAATTAAAAAATTAAAATCACCAGGGAAGTTTTAACTAAAATTAACTGCACATTAGGAGGACACATTGTTATAACCTTTTTTTTTTTCCTTTTTTTTAACTGCAAGGCTGTTAACACAACTAATGATCTGCATCATTAGATGCTGGATGATTTTTCTCTTCCTTAGAGGGAAACGAGCTTGTAGGAATGGCCTGTCCTCTCACTGACCCAGATGAAAATACAGAAACAGAAACAAGCCATCCTTTACCATCATGGACCCAGGAACTTCAAGTCAAAGGCATGTTTTCCCCACAGAGCACTGCTTGGATCTTCCAAGCCCTCTTTCAGTAAAACAGAAAACAATTATTTTAAAATATCTGTTAATTACAACCCTTTTTTCTTTACTTCCCTCTTTGTAGTTAAGGTAAGGCCTATATTCATTTAGTCCATTTCAGACTGCACTGCTTAGAAATTTTCAAATCCTTCAATTCAGTGATTCAAGTTATGAATTTATGGCTTGGAAAAATTATTATAAACGTAGGAGGAAAATTGGGGTTTTTTTGGCAAAACTGTTTACCTCAGTATTATTTATTGGAAAGACTCTAAAAAACCAACAATAGCAAAATAGTTAAATAAACCATATGTAGTCACATGCAGAATAGCATGCAGCCATTAAACTGTTTATGAAGAATTTTGATTAACCTGGGAAAATATCTGGATTAGATGAAAAGAAGCAGGATGTGTACTCAATTATATATATATATATAAAAACTACATTAAAAAAAGAACAAAGACCGCATAGAAGACTGGAAGGAACGATATCAAAATGGCAACAGTGATTGCTTTGCTTTCTTTGCATTTTCCCAAGTCTTTATGAGACGCATGATGAGATATATGCTGTTGTCCTTAGTCATGAAGGAATTATGGGAAACTTCATTCCTGGGGGATTCTCAAGGTCAAGAAACTATACGTACACCAATTCAACAATAAGGTGATGGGGATGGGGAGAGAGGAAATGGGGACGGAAGAGCACTTATATTTATTGAAAGCCTACCAAGTAAAGGCTTTCCTTTATCCTGACCACAACCATTTGGTTTTTTGCTTGTTTTATTTTGTTTTTTTGTTTTTATGTTTTTGGGTTTTCTTGGGGCCGTGCCGCGCAGCTTGTGGGATCTTAGTTCCCCGGCCAGGGGTCGAACCCAGGCCCTCGGCAGTGAAGGCGCGGGGTCCTAACTACTGGACCGCCAGAGAAGTCCCCCGTGACCACAGCCATGTGAATTCGGTATTACTATTTCCTTTTCACAGGTGAGGAACTTGAGTTGGAAAAAGGTGAAGTAATTTGTTCAAACCACAGTTAGAACTGGAATTTCAACCAGAACCTGTGTTCTTGCCACCTTACCAGAATTTTGGACTTGGTGATGGCCTGGAGATAATAAAGTCTGCAAGAGGGAGAGGAGCCAAAGACAATGTCTAAGGGTCTTTGCCTTGGAGAGCCAGGTAGATGCTTCCCGTGATAAGGAGGAATGGCAGGGTCGGGAGTGCTGATTTTAAGGTGCCCAAGAGGGATCTTAGTGGAGATGACCAGTAGGCAGCTGTAGAAACAATTCTGCATTTTATAAGCAAGACTGTAACCTGGAGGTACAGGTTTGGGAAACTTTGGATGGGAAGTCAGATGGCAACTGAAGCCACTGGAGCGGATGAGATGGTCCTGAGAGAGTATGTTGAGTAAAAATGAGGTTTTCGATAGAACAGCTACATTTAAGAGCTGGACAACGGAGACTGAGAAGTGGTAGCCACGGTGTTCTAAGTTATGACGTTACAGGAGCCACGGCGGGAACACGTCTTAAGGAGGGAGCATTCAGCAGTGTCAACTCCTTCTAAGAGGTCAAGTAAGAGAGGAACAAGCAAGAATCCGTTGGATTTAGCAACGAGAACTCTCAGGAGAGTGGTGCAAGCAGAGATCAGGGTGCGATGGGCTGAAAAATGAGCAGAACGTGAGGAAATGGGGATCATGAGTGTTAACTCTCTCAGCAAATTAGAGAGTGGCTGGGAAGAGCCAAGGTGAATGGAATGGAATGGGACTGGATAATAGGACGTGGGACTGAAGGAGAGTGGGCTGTAAGGTGACAGAGACTTGTTTAAATGCTGATGAAGGAGGAACTACAGAGGGAGGGGTTGAAGACACAGGAGAGAGAAGTCTGAGATGACAGGAGGGGTTGGAATCCAACATGCAGGCGAAGACCCTTTCTCACTGCAGCAGTAGGGAAGGCGGGGTGGGGCTGAAGATCTATCTATGGATTTGGTGGGGGGGGTACGTGGGCTTGGCGGTGGTTTGGAATGTTCCAGCCTGATTATTGTTCTTTTCTAAGAACCAGGAGGCCAAATTATCTGCAAGGAATGGAAGGTTTGGTGAGGGAAGGAACGGAAGTTGGAGGAATATGATGAAAGTTTGAAATTGCTTCTTTGAAGAATAGGAAAAACAGCTGACCAGAGAAGAGCACAAGGATTGCCAGGGAGCATTAAGGGTCTAGCTGGGGCCACAGGATCTGAGGTTACCATAGCAACCATCTGTCCAGATGATTTTTTTTCTAGCAACCTAGACGCTGGCATGAAGAAAGTTAGGTGGGTGCAGAGCTGAGCATTTGCCAGAAAGGTCTGAGGGAAGAACAGGTTTGAGGGATCGAGGGAGGAGAGGTATAATACTGGCAACAGATGGATCATGGACTCTGTGGGGAAACAGGCAGGAAATACAGATGGAAGGGACTGACTGGAAGAAAACAGAAGAGTCTGGGTGAAAGATGTCTTGTATGGAGCTAATACGTTTCGAGTACGTCCTCTGTCCTAGGCACCTTTCACGTGTGACTTTACTTAATCCTCCCAACAACCCTGCGAGGTTGGCTCCTATCCTTACGCTGCAGAGTAGTTTAATTAGCAAGTAAGTGGCAGAACTGAAGTGTGGTCCATGTTGCTAACCACTGGACTATACTGGCCTCCGAGGTGCCCATGAGGTCAAGGAGAGGGTTTGTGGGAGTCACTGGGTGAGGAAGTGGGGGGCACTGGAGGCTGTGGTCAGAGAGTAGGCCATGTCTGATCTTGGAGATGGAACAGTCAATCACAAGATCCAAGGAGAAGTCGAGAAACGGAGAGTCAGAGGTTGGGGTGGGGCGTGGGGTCCTCCATGAGAGGTCTGGTATTCATTCAGGAGGGTGAGATGCTGTTGCCCAGATAAACCAGTCCACTAAGCGTGCCCCTGCAGGTGTGAAGGTATGTGTGGGTGTGGGAGTAGGCGCCTACTATGTGCACGGTTCAATACATGAATGAAGCGGTCAAGCTGGTCCCCAGAGCAGAAGTAAGTGCATGTCTAGCAGTCATTTCCTCCTTCCTAATGGTATTCTAGTTTCATTCAGCTATACGCCCTCCCACCCCAGGCCAGGGGATTCAAGGGGAAGCAGATCCAATCTCCGGGGTGGGCCTGGCCGTTCTAAGGTAACCTCATACACCTTTCAGTAACTGATCGGGACCCAAGCCAGCCAGTGCACGGCATTTCCTGGCCTTAGGCACTGGTTCAGGAGTGGTCATGTGATCCAACGGAGGCCAGTGTTTGCTGGGTGCTTCCGGGCACGAGGGCCAGAACTGCTGCAACTTGCTTGCTACCAGCCTGAGAATGAAGCCAACTCACAAAGGAAGCAGACTCAAAAGACCCAGAGAAAAGCAGAGCCAGGGCCTCGACGGAGCTGTGCCCGGTCTCTGCCAGCCTTCCGGGCCTCGGCCGCTCTTTGTAGTTGCTCATTATTTCTCTCGAGGACACCGACACACTCCACTCCCCTGGCTCTGCTCTCTCTAATCCACTCTCCATAACACAGCTGAGCCATCCTTCTAAACACAAGCCTGATGACACTTCCATCTGTAAGGACCTTGATGGCTTCCTGATGTCTATATGTCGGAAATATATTCATGAATTAAACACGGTCCAGGTCCTCTGGGGGTTGATTGCCCACGTGAACAAATATGGACTGTGACCAAGGGACTGGTGGGGTGGCAAGTGCCGAGGAGGGTGCGCCAACCCGGGAGGGCCCCAGGGCAGAGGACAGGCGTCTTGAAGGAGAAACACAAGTCTGCCAGACAGGGAAGAGCGCCCCGGCGTCGTCCTGCTGCAGAGCTCCGTGCGTTCCTTCTACAACTTGCACAGCTCACTGCATGAGGCTGGACCAAGCAGTGCACTCTCCTACCTCTGGGCCCCTCCTTGAGCCACGACTGCTTCCAGGGGAGCCCTTCCTGTCTGTCCCAGCAAGATCCCACACGTCCTTTGAGATTCTCTCTGTAAAAGTGGACCTTCTATTATTCCCTCCTCTGATAACTGGAGGCAGGGCCACTCTCCCCAGTGAGTCTAAGGGTTCTGGATGGGTAGCTTCACCAGGTACCCTGGGCACTCAGTGCCCTTATCTCTGTCCACAGCAGGTGCCCAAAGCATGTCGCTGAGCTGAATTGCAGAGTAGAGACTTGGAGCATCTCGTTTACCTGTCAGTGACTAACTGCTCCAGTCATTTAATTTACAGACACAGGAACTTCCCCGGTGGCATAGTGGTCAAGAATCGCCTGCCAAAGCAGGGGACACGGGTTCGAGCCCTGGTCCGGGAAGACCCACATGCCATGGAGCAACTAAGCCCATGTGCCACAACTACTGAGCCTGTGCTCTAGAGCCCACAAGCCACAACTACTGAAGCCCGCACACCTAGAGCCCATGCTCCGCAACAAGAGAAGCCACTGCAATGAGAAGCCCGGCGCTGCGATGAAGAAGAGCCCCCGTTCGCCGCAACTAGCGGCGCACAGCAACGAAGACGCAACGTAGCCAGAAATAAATAATTAAAAATAAATTTTACAGACACAGAATCATGTTCCCCTGCAAGCTCCTAAAGTCACCCAATTTCATCCAAGTTTGTAATTACTCTCACTTCTGTAGAGAGATTCTGCTGCACGTGTGCCACCCCTCAGTCCCTGCGCCACCAGACTACAAGCAGTGGCTCAAATCCTCTCGGTGCCCAGGGGCTCCCATCTTGCCAGTGCCTATGAAGAGGCACTCAGTCCTTCACTCAACAGTATTTACTGAATACATCCCATGAGCCAAGCGTGGCAAGGAAACAGGCAGGCCTACAGGCTGCCATCTGTGCCAGTGCTGGCTCTAATCAAGGCCTCCAGGGGCCCATCCACAGAGTGGCTCAGCTTGGAATGTTGGCCTGCAAGGATGACAGCTACTCCGAGACTTCATGAGGTCTGGCTTTCCGTTTCCAGAGGCAGCTGCCATGTGAGGCAGAAGAGCCCGCTATGAGTCAACCTCTTCCCTGGGAGGACAGTTTCCAACTGCACAACATTCCTGGTACTGGGTAAGGAGGGAAGGCAGCAAAGGGCCCACGAGGCAGTAACAAGGCTGCTGTGTCAGCCTCTCGCAGCAGAGGAAGGAGGCCTTTAAATGGGTCTAGTTAGGGACAAGCCTTTCCTTTGGACAAAGGACAAGCCAATCTCTCTCAAGCAGGAAAGAGAAGAGCCTTCTGCTTTCAGGGGCTCAGGCCAGATCACAGAGGGTAGGCCCTGGGCAGCTAGAGTGTGAGACTACTGCTGGGAGCCCTTCTGACCAAGCCCTCCTGCCTCAGGGAGACCGGCACTATGGGCGAGCTGACGGAGCCTGGGTGGGTGGAAGGGGCCGCAGTCCTTCCCCACGGGCTGTGGGAACGTGGGGCTAGAGGCCCTACGGGGGTTGGTAGGTCTGCAAAAGGTCCTCCTGCAGCCCCTCCGGGTCTAGGGTGGGAGAGGGAGGCAGGGGAGGCCACAGGGCCATCCTCCCAGCTGGTGACAACAGGTGAACGGTAAGAACGACCGATTCAGGACCAAGGAAGGCTTCCTCAGGGCTCTCAGATATTGCTTGAGGAAGAGCCTTTAGGTGAACCTCAGGGGAAGAATGAATGCCCCAGGCTAAGCAGCAGAGGGGTCCATGGAGTCATTTAATGTAACCATTAAAGGAAGCATGACCTTACTCTGTACACCAGCCCAGTGAAGCCAATGGGCCAGATTACATTCATAAGAATAACTGAAAAAGAGTAATGGGACGGGACAGGAAAGGTGGCTGAGGGGTGGCTTGCTAGATGTTCCCCTGGGCTAATGAGCAGATTGGTCTTTAATCTGCTCAGGTGCACAGCTGGCTTTCCCAAACAGCCACATTCCTGGAGAACATACACACAGGCCACTTGGTACTAAACTCCATCAGCTAAGTAATACCAGCTCAGAGGCTTTGGTGCTTTTGAAAATGCTGGCCTGACTTTGGTAGGGTAAGAGATGTGTTAAGAAGTTTAGCAATTGCCTGTCTCATCCACAACAGCTCCAAGATGACCTCTGGCAGGCAACCGGCTCTCTTTCTGGCCATGGCCTGGACGACACTTGCAGGCCGGGCATAAAAGAGTGGTTCCCCTCTCTGCAGGCTGCCCCGTGACCTAACAGGGGCAACCTCCACGACCCAGCTCCGAGTTCCTGTCACAGGGGAGTAATGAGAGAGGTAGCTGGTGAAAGCAGAGTGCTGGTTCTTTGGCCAGCATTGCTCTAGTTCAAACCAACATGGGTTCTCCGGGAGGCCAGTGAGCTTGCTTCAATCTGCTAGCTATTAGGACCAAGGTTCAAATGCAGGTCAAGGACCAGGCTGGGAAGCCTCCAGCCTCTCCATGGCTGACTCTTCCCCTCACAGTCCACTGGTCTTGCAGGGTGTCCAACTCTTCCTTAAGCTGAAAGTGGCAAATCCCATCATAGTTCAAACATCTGAGGTATGCCATTTATGGCATACTTAAAAAAGATGAGAAAAGTTACTTCTACCTGAGCCTTGGTTTTGCAATTGAAAAATCTTATTAGAAGGAAATCTTCACATTCTCTGAGGTGATCTTTAGTTTCTCTTCTTTAGTTTTCGTTGTTTGGTTTGGATTTCCTAAGCATTATTTCTTTTTTTCCATCTCCTCTCTGCTTTCTTTTATAAGACAAAGATGCTGTGGACTTGGCTTTCGCTTGGTTCACAGTGATTCTATGGCAATGTATTAAGTTTCTTTCTCCTAAGTCCACTGAAGTCTTTTTGGACTTGGAGAAAGCTTTTTAAGAAAGAACTTGCTCATTCAGCAGGATTTTCCTCCCCACCCCAAGCTCTGGTTCTGACCTGGAAAAAATAAGAGTAAGAAAGAGCAAGAGAATCCTGCAGTCCTGACGCTCAACTGCACAAACCACAAAAAAGAACCTTGCTCCAGTAACGTAATCATGGAGATTTCTGGCACCTTGGTCTTTCAAGAAAAATACATCCATCTGCTGGCACAGGGACCCATCAAACTAAATCCTGTTCAGCATGGAGTTCCCGATTCATTAGTGTTGGAAAGTCTATAGCGAGGCTGGCCGCTCCCACTGGATGACGCCTCCCTGCAGCGCCGTCTGTAAACCCCACAGCTGTGTTTTCACTTAAAGCCACTTCTCCTGACTCCACTGCACCTTGTTCCAGAGGCTCGTTCTATCCTCATTAAGGTTAAAAATGACAGGTCAAGGATTCTTCAATGCTGAAGTTTTACTTGCTCAGAAGAAAAGCTGCCTGTCTCCAGAGCTACGGTCAATCCATAGGGAAGGCTGCTCTTTAGTCAGGAGTCACAGAGGCCAACCTGGTTGGTTCATCCTGGGTTTGCTTCAGTCAGCAAGCCAGTCCCGGGAGAGAAGAGCCCTGATCCCTCCTGCCTGCCTGTCTGAGGGTTACTTCATGGCTCACCAGCAAGGCTGGGGCAGTAGAGCTCTGTGGGCCATGACTCCGCAGCACCTCTGCCTTCATCGCTGGGTGAGACCAGCACAGAAGAGCTCATTCCCTTTCCCAGCACCTGTGTTAGCAGAACAGGCGTTCCCTTGCCCCAGCTTTCCTGATCAGGCCTTCCCTGGTCACTGGGCCACATTTTTACCCCTCAAATTCCTGAGAAATATGGCAATGGGGAATACAAAGCATGGTGAGCAAGTTTGCACGTGTCGTATGCAGAGGGACGGTGCAACTGATGTGCTCAACCCACTCAGAGCAGGAGCATTTTTGAGGATTTTCACAGCCAAAGAGGGTGACTTGTGTGGGGACATTACCAGACCAGAGCCATCTCTGCTCAGAGCTCTAGGGCTCAGGCCAACCACTCTTCAGGGACTGGAATTGCCCAAAGCTGCTTCCACAGGGAAGTGCCCATGTTGACTGTGGGAACTGCACATGGCCCCTCCACATGCATGGAGGTGGCTGTGCATCTTACAGAGAGACTGTCTGGGTCTCCTGGCATTTAGAATATATCAGTTTTGCAGCCCAGCCACCTACTTTCTAAAGCTTGTGGTCCTGCCCCAAACAGTGGAGAATGTGCACCTGCCAGAGCCTCCCACTTCAGCGCCTCTGCTACATAGTTTCCATCACACACACAGCGGACACAAGGGAAATGTGTCAGAAGCAGCCTAAGTGACAGGCTATCTGCTCACTCAGGGATGTGGTCTAAGCTTTGTCCTTGAGTCAAGTTAGGCTACAGGGAAGTGACACCTGTAGATGACATGAGCTTGTTCACTAGCTTACTTGCCTTCCTCAAGCTGTGCTTTATCCTTCAACTTTCACCCGAGTGTATTTTAAGAAATAGCCTTATAACACCTCCTTCTTCATTGGCCACAAATGTAAATATCTGTCCACTATGACACTTAATGCCCCCGATATCAAGCCTCATGTGAGAAACTGCTTTTAGTGCTAGGAAACGTATCCCTTGACTTTCAGTGAGATTTGTTATAAGAAATAACCTTATGAAATCTGTCTCTTCCCCACAAAGCAGGAAGCGATTTCTGCATTTCTGATACTGAAGTCAGATAATATGATGCCCAGTCACAGGAATTATGCTCACTCTTATAGATGTCCTATTATTTCTGCCTCTTTTCCTTGGCTCTGATTTTCTGTCTTTCTTTCTACTGTATTCATTTTACTGTTTATTTCCTTTGTTGCAAGTCTTCTCAAATCCTTTTTGGAAACAGATGAGAGTATACATAAATAAAATAAGGTTCTTCAAAATATAAGCCAAACATACATAAAAATATGAGACCCAGGCAAGTTCGAATACAACTTGATTAAACAATGATCATGACGGTAGGCATTCAGTTCATGGAAGAAAGAAAACGGGTCATTCTCATACATGCCTCAGAGCCAGTGATCAAGCTGGCTCTATTCTTGAAAAAACAGGAGAGAACAGAATGATCTTCCAGGGAATTGGCCTCAGTTTCCAGGGACTTGAGGAGTTGAAGGAGTTATATAACCCCAAGCTGGGAGCCAGCAGCTCTGGCCTTGTCTCTGTTCTTCCCCAGACTCCAGGATGGTGTGGGGTTCTGATGGCCTTAGCCTTCCCACCTGTAAAATGGAGCTGAGTTCCTCTATGGTCATCCTTGTGGTTTATTTTACAGATGAATGTGAGATACTTTCTCGGTTTATTGGAAGAAAGCATCCATAATAAGTCCCTGCTATATCTGTCAGAAGAAAAGCTCTGAAGATTTTAGGAGGACCAGCGCTCACCTCTTTTAATGAGAAAGAGGTGGCAGTGAAGAACTCCCCTGCATAATGCTGTGTTACGTAGCCAAGAGCAACTGTCAAAGTCCATGACTTGATTCCATGCCCACTGTGCTTCCTTCCTCCCAGATGAGGCCAAATGTCTGGACAACATATTCCAGAACAACATTCTAAGGTCCCTTCTGGTCCTGGGGCAGCCAATCTGCCCTACTGTCCTCCTCCTGCAACCAGCCTTCAAGCTGCAGCAGCTTAGCAGCTTAGCAGCACCTCCTGGCAAAAGATCACTGGCCACGGCCATCCAGTCACAAAGTGCCTGTTGACCTGACAACGCTTACTGGATTGCTCAGAACAATCTGGAAGGGACACCTAGGAGGCCCATACCTGGGGTTATCGGAGGTTCCTACTCTCATCCAAAATAATTACTAGTGTCTTAAAGAGCCTTTTTCTTTTTGAACAATATATCAGTCTAATAGGTATCATTCTAACTATGGTAAAGACCAAAGAACATATGGGTATTGTGAACTTTAAAGAAAATACAGAAAGAAGCTTACAACTAAGATGAAATGCAAAGATCAAAAAAATTAAAGAGGTTAGTAGAGGATATTAGAAAGGGCTGGGATCCAACAAGAAGGAAAATGAACAGACTTTCTATGCCTTGCTAACTGAAACATCAGCTTTGGTAATAGAGAATCCTTGGATAATCTCGCATAGTTGAAGATCATTTAAGAAACTAGACACAATGTTAAATGTTAAAAAAATAAGTTTCACAATAATCTTAGGGGAACATTTTCATTAAGCAGAAATCTGTTTTCTCTCCAACCTTTGTATAATCTTTCTAGGGGCTCTGGGCTGGAATTCAGGGGACAGTCAGAGGCTCTCACAGGGACCTTGGGGATCCTCTAGAATAACTGCCCACAGCACTGGACAAGTTTTCTTTCTAGCACTCTAAAGAGTTCAAGCTTTTGCTGAGGCCCTCCTGCCTGGGACATAGGTCTTACTATACCAGAAATGAGCTCATTTCACTTTCGAGTGGGTGTACCTATAAACAACAAGCAACACTGTAGAGCAGTAAAGGGTGTAGACACTTCAGGCTGGTTTTGAAACCTGGCTTTACTTCCTATGAGCTACACGACCCCTGGCAAGTTACCTTACCTATTTGTACCTGTTTCCTCCTCTGTAAAATGGGGACAATAATGGTACCTGGTTCATATGGTTGTGAAAATTAAATGAGGGGAAAGAAAACACATTATAACAATACCTGATGATGGCAAACACTTGATAAATGTTCCTGATGTCATAAAGCTTAGGGTTATTTGTTATAATGAGTTGAGATCAAATTTAAAAGAAGACGCACCGGAACAAGCTGACGGGGGGGTACTCAGCAGTCCCAGATGTGATTGCTCTAAAACCCAAGGAATTTCCACATTCATAGGGTTCAACTTCTTTTTTTTTTTTTTTTTTTTTTTTTTGCGGTACGCGGGCCTCTCACCGTTGTGGCCTCTCCCGTTGCAGAGCACAGGCTCTGGACGCGCAGGCTCAGCGGCCATGGCTCACGGGCCCAGCCGCTCCGTGGCATGTGGGATCTTCCCGGACCAGTGGGATCTTCCCGGACTGGGGCACGAACCCGTGTCCCCCGCATCGGCAGGTGGACTCTCAACCACTGCGCCACCAGGGAAGCCCGGGTTCAACTTCTTAACTGGAGCGATATTTGGGAAGCCACTTCTCTCTGTGAAGGACACACAGCAGGAGGGCACTCCGCAGGAGGACACATGCTTCAAAGTGTCCCATCTTCTTCAGCATCCCTGCCGGCACTTGCGGCGGCTCGGTGGCCGGGCAGTATTCCCAGGTGACCAGCTCTCCTGGGCTGCTTCCCACTGAAGCAGCAGGCAAGGAGGCCATGGTGCCCCTACATGAGGCTCACTCCTCAACAGAAAAGCTTCCAAGGCCCTGCCAGGTTGGCAGATGTGCCTTAACATGGAGGCTGCCCAGCGCCTCTGCACTGGCAACAACTTGTCTGTTAATCTCCGCCTGAGAAAGGAAGAGGCCGCAGCGACCTGCTAGAGCATGGCAGAGGGCTGGCTTCTGACAGTCCGGATGTGGGAAAATTGCTTCTATCGTGGTCTGATTCTTCTCGTTTATTCTCAAGTTGAAACAAGTCTCCAGCTGTATATCTGTTTAACTATCATACTGTCCAACGAGATTATAAGCTCCAATAGAGAAATCCCAATCAATTACTGTTTCTGAGCCCCACGAACCTTTATTAAAAAAGAACTTCTAGGTGATGTAGGGGCCTGCAATAAGCAGCAGAAATAAGAGGTTCCATATTCAACCAGACACAGCACCAAGAACTTCACAGGCACAGGTACTATTGCTGCCATTTTAAAGGTGAGGAAACTGATGTGCAGAGAGGTTAAGTAACTTACCTGCCCAACCAAGGTCAGGTGATACAGCAATCAACACGTGGCAGACCTAGAAATGGAACCCAAACCCATCTAACTACAGTCTGTGCATTTCTCACTGGGCCACACTTGCTATTTCTTCATCTATAAAGAGGGCACCAAGCTGGAAGCTGGGGGCACCAAGCTGGAAGCTGGGGGCTCCAATTTTCTTCTCTCCTCTAGATTCCAGCAGGCATAGGACAGCAACTGGCATTCAGAGAGTCAGTCTCTCAGGGCTCGCTGGCAACGGTCTGACGGAAGAACAACTGGAATTTAAGTCGCCCTAGCGAGAGGCTGTGCAGACTGCCCACCCAGCTTCAGGTGGAGAAGCCGGACAGGAGAGAGACGCCTGGGTGGGCCTCCCAGAGGCAGGGTCCTGCCGGCAGGCTGGGGGTAGCAGGTAAGCCCACTCAACTGAGAGCAAGTGGGAGAAAGACGTGGACTGGCTCTGGTTTTCCATTTCAACGAACCTGCCCTCTGGTTGATATGACTCAGTCACACAGGTAGTGGGAAGAACAGAGCTACAGCCAAGGGCTTCTTACCTCAGGGTTTGCAAAAGAAGAAACACCAGTCAGCTAGTCAAAATACTGGATAGCAGGAATAAAAACAAAACAAAGCAACAACAACAAAAACTAAGATTAATATAGGATCTATTAATATCCTACTGATAAAGTGTTGGGGACCGGAGAGCCAGCTTCCGTTATGTATGCCAAGGGCCTCTGTCCATGACGTCATCTGTGAAGTGAAAGCCTCGGAAGAGGTACTGTCTTGGGCTCCTTCTGGCCATGAACTTTATAATGTTGTGGGCAAGCGCTTGCTAAACACGGCCGCTGTGCTGCTCAGCACCGTGCCGGGCACCCTGGGAGGCACAGGGGAAAAGGACAGTCTAGGCTGGCAAAGATGACTAAGTCACACTGACTCCAGCACTGTCGGAGCTCAGAGAAGTATCTGGTAGAGTGGCCTGCATGGAATAGATGAGGCCTGTGAGTCTGGAAGGACAGCAAGGATTTGAAAGACACAGATAGGAGATTCCAAGTAACAGGAAAAAACAAGACTTGAGCTCTCTTTGGGCACAGACCACAGGGGTCACATCCATCACTGTCACTTTATCTCCAAGAGTCTTTGACAAAGTGGGCACTTAAGAAATAATTGTTGAGCGACTTCCCTGGTGGTCCAGTGGTTAAGAATCCGCCTTGTAATGCAGGGGACATGGGTTTGATCCCTGGTCGGGGAACTAAGATCCCATACGCCACAGGGCAACTAAGCCCGCCCACTCTAAAGCCCATGTGCCACAACTAGAGAGCCCGCGCACTGCAACTACTGAGCCCACGTGCTCTAGAGCCCACATGCCACAATGAAATATCCTGCGTGCCGCAACGAAGATCCTGCAACTAAGACCCGATGCAGCCAAATAAAGAAAGAAATATAAAAAAAAAAAGAAAGAATTGTTGAAAGAATAAATGACCCAAACCAGAGGAGTAAGAATAAATACGTGCTGTTCTGTGAATATGTGCAAGATTGGTCTGACTATAGAGCAGAGGGTACAACTTTGGAATAGATAAAATCACATTGATGATGGTAACAAAAATGAATAAGCACAGTAAATCTTTCTGTGCTAAGCACATTAATGTGTTCTATCGGTGGATCTCTTAACAACCTCATAGGGTGGGTGCTGTTACCATTCCTACTTTACAGCTGAGGACATGGAGGCTCATAGATGTTGGGAAGCTTGCCCCAGGTCACGCAATTGCAGTCCTGGGACTTGAGCCCAGGGGTCCTCTCAGTTCAGTACTTTCCCATAAGACAACAGAGCCTCGGGTTACATCTGACAGAGGCTAAATCCCAGACCCTCTTCTAGTGTGTGATCTCCTCCTAGGCCACCTGTAGCTTTATGATGTGGACTGCTTTCTGAGAGCAAGCAACTTCTGAGCTGAGACCTGGCCTTTTCCAGGTGCAATGCTGGCGTCCCACTCAGGTGAATTAAACAACCCACTTTTTGTTTTGAGATGATTATAGATTTACAGAAATAGCAAAGATACAACAGGGAGGCCCCATGTATTCTTTACCCAGTTTCCACCAAAGGTGACATCTTACATAATCATAACACAACATCAAACCCACGAAACATATTGGCATGTTATGTGTGTCTAGTTCTATGTCATTTGGTCACACGTGTAGATTTGTGTAACTGCCACAGCAACCTGGATATAGAACTGTTCCTTCACCACCAAGATCCCCCTTGGACCACCTCCCTCTCCTCCCACCAGCCCTAAACTCCTAGCAACCACAACTCTGTTCTCCAGCTCTATCATTCCGTCATTTTAAGAATGTTATATAAATGGAATTACACAGTATTTTAAGATAGCTCTTCAAAGTCATCCTAAGAGTAGGACTTGATCCATTTGTTCAGATTCGCAGAAGAATATAAAACAAGAGAAAGATAAAAATTAAGCAGAATAAGGAATGTTTCTATCCTAGTTCTGCCATTTCTAGCTATGTGACTTTTGACAAGTTATTTAACCTCAAGTCTCAGTTTCCTCATCTGTAAAAATGGGTATAAGGTTTAAGGATTAAATGAGGTAACATGTGAAAGCACTTGGCAAACGGCAGGTGCTCAATAAATTCTAGCTATTTGTTATTATTAATAACAAGCCAAGGAAGCCTCTGTGCTTCTTTATAGAAAATCAGGCTCTTAACGGTCACAGACGATTAAGGAAATGACCAGCCAGCCCTTAAATGACCCCAGGTTATTCTTCTCTTTGCTTTCCAAGACTCCACTGTGGAAACAACCCAGGGACTTTTAAAAGGCGCTTCCAACAGGCATCTTCATGAACACACCATCATGAGAAAAAGCAGCCACTCCACAGGCCGGATTCACTAGGGGGCCTAGAATTCTGAGAGCGGGGGTGGGGGGCGGTGGGGAACAGTCAAGAGCTCTATTTAGCATAGAATGCGTCCAGAGGACAGCCAGGGTTTGTGCAGAGGCCTCCAGCAGCCCAGTGAGCACAGAGAAGGGGACAGTGCCAAAAAGAGGCAGGGGTCAGATGTGTGATCAAATTAGGTGCTGCATGGATACCCCACAAAGCTCAGCATCACTCAAAGGATGGATGTTTGAAGGGTGACAATGGCCCACACTACCCACGAGGTCACCTTTACTATGACTAGCTATGGAAATCTGAAAAAATCTCCCCCAAAATCCCCTATGCAAAGACTCCATTATATAGTCGAGAGAGCACTTGACTTCGAGCCTTTGAGTAGCTGGGAACACAGCACAAACGGCTGGTCATATCTTAAGCAATAGGCCCAAGGTCCATTGAAAACAGACAAAAATGGGTATTCAGGATCCTTCATGATTTATTGAAAGTGGCATTGTCTGTGCCTTTGCATGGCACCAGCAGGGGTGGCATTGAGGGCGCTCCTCCTGACGGCGGGGTCACCGCATGTGTCTCCTGTTCCCTTGGACTTTTCAACTCCCCTGGCTCGCATTCACTCACTCACTTTTTCTCCTCTGAAGTTAAAGAATACTGCCTCATCTATCACTGACATGTTGGGTTTCAAAAGGACTGGGAGTGAATTCACTCTTTTTTTTTTTAAACAAATGAGAAGAGCTTGTCTGGGAAGAGAGAGGAGAAGGTAAGGGGGTGGGGGAAGGCCGAGAGCTGACGATGGCTGCTCTCCTCCAGCCCCGTGCCCGAGGGAAGCCCTGTCTGGCAACCTGGCTCACGGGGGGGTGGGGACAGAGGCTTTCGTGCCGTGCCACGTGCTGCTCTTCAATCCCCGTGTGCGCTCACGCCGCCTCTCTCACTAGCCTTTATAGCGTGTTTCTAGGCCTGATTACTGTACTTTGGAAGGCACACGTGTTTTTGATGCCTCCAGGAACACGTGTGTACCTGAGTGGAGGGAGAACCTGTGGTGCGGCAGCAGAGGCACACCAGACTTCTGAGGCCGGCCGCCTTACGGCCTTTAACAGGATGGTACCAGGCACCTCCAGCTCACAGGGTCCCCAGCTGATGCCTGCTCTTCCTCCTGCAATGGGTGGGGGGGCGGGGGACTCTCCTGGGTGGCACCACAGCCGCCCCGCTGCCCAGTCAGACACCCAGGAGTATCCATCCATGTGCCCACCCCCTCCCTTTTTGGGCTCTGATTCTACCTCCTCAGTGTCTTTCTCACCTGTGGCTTCCTGTCAGCTGTATGACTTCAGGTTAGCCATCTCACCTAGATGACCACTAACTGGCCCCTTCTAATTCATTCTCCAAAGAGCCTCCAGAGAGATCTTTCTGAAAAGAAAGTCCTAGCCCTTCACTTCCATATGTAAAATGCTTCAATGGTACCAATTTGAATTAAAGAAAACACTCATATCTCAGGGCAGAGCAAACAAGGTCCTCCAAGATTGGCCCTGGTTCCACTTCCAGTAACATCTCCCACTGCCTCTGTGAGCCCTTCCTGTGTCACGGCCATGCCAAAGGCCTGCAAATCCCAGAACATACCAAACCCTTGCACTGCTCTGTCTGGAACATCCTTGGAGGAGCCATTTCCAACCTGCTCTCAAGTGTTCTCCATCACTAGAACAGGAATCTTGTCTCGGCTCCTATCAGCCCAGCACGGTGCACGCTCTGGACCATCTGAGTCTTGCAATGACTGACACAAAGCAGACAATCAATGCTGTTTTCTGAATACTTTTGCTGCAGTGTATTTTCCCATGGATGAAAGATGGCAGGCCTCTACTTAGCTTGGCTGAGGTCAGTCATTTCACAGATTTCTATCAAACGTTAGCTGCACATCCTTCCCAGGCAAGCAATCCTTGGCCTTTCACCCACATCAGGCTTTCTTCCCACCACATTACACTCCAGCTGTTCTGAGGAAAACCCAATTCCAATGGCAGTCACAACTAGCAAGCTGCCTTGTTGACTATAATTTTTGAAAGCCTCTTGGTTATGAGATTAAAGCATGATCGGGTGAGTCACCGACATGGGTGTTTGCGTGTAATCGACAAAGTCCTGGGCTTGGCATCAGTCACCGTCCTGACTTTGTGCAGCAGTCAGAAGGATTTATCTAGAATGTTTAGAGGTTTTTCTCTTATCATCCTCACCCTCCTTTAAAGGATACAATCTTCACTTTTATGCCAAGTCTTAAGCCAGAGAAGTCTACTATCTGTTTAAAAGCCACTCCTGGGCAGCTTCTGATGCCCACACCTCCTTTCCAGATGGTTCCTGGAGGGCACCATGCCTGCGCAGGCTCCTAGGACTGACTCCATACCAAATCTACTCAGGTGTGTGTCTCTTTAATGGAACCGTTTTCTAAAAGAAACTTCTGGAGCTAGGAAATAAGTGGAGAACCTAAATGTAAATCTTAAAATTATAAAACTGCCAGAAGAAAACATAGGAAAAAATCTTCGTGACCTTGGGTTAGTCAAAGATTTCCTAGATGTGACACCCAAAGCACAATCCATAAAAAAATTCAATAAATTAGACTTTACCAAAATGTAAAACTTTGCTCTTCAAAAGAGTATAAAAAAATAAGCCAGAGAGAATGAAAAGACAAGCCAAAGACAGGGAGAAAATATTTGCAAATCACAAATCTGATAGATGATTTATATCTAAAATATAAAAAGAAATCTCAAAACTCAGTAATAAGAAACCAAAAACCCAATTAAGAAATGGGCAAAAGGTATGAAGAGACACATCACCAAAAAAGATATGCAGACAGAAAATATGCACATGAAAAAGACACTCAACATCATTAGGGAAATGCAAATTAAAACCACAAGGAAACACCGCTACACACCTATTAGCATGGCTAAAACATACAAACAAACAAAAAACCCTGATAATACCAAGTGCTGATAAGCAGGTAAAGAAACTGGAACTATCGTACATTGCTGGTGAGTGGTATAGCCACTCTGGAAAACAGTTTGGTAATTTTTTATAAAGTTAAATATACACTTGTCATATGACCCAACCTTTTCTAGGTATTTACCCAAGTGAAATGAAAACAACCATCACACAAAACCCTGTAGGCAGGGCTTCCCTGGTGGCGCTGTGGTTAAGAATCCGCCTGCCAATGCAGGGGGTATGGGTTCGAGCCCTGGTCTGGGAAGATCCCACATGCCGCAGAGCAACTAAGCCCGTGCGCCACAACTACTGAGCCTGCACTCTAGAGCCTTCAAGCCACAACTAC
The DNA here is from genome assembly GCF_949752795.1 of Hyperoodon ampullatus. Lineage (NCBI taxonomy): Eukaryota > Metazoa > Chordata > Mammalia > Artiodactyla > Ziphiidae > Hyperoodon > Hyperoodon ampullatus. Next base: position 7,938,180 of record NC_136921.1, read on the forward strand.
TGAGCCTGCGTGCCACAACTACTGAAGCCCACGCACCTAGAGCCCGTGCTCCGCAACAAGAGGGGCCATCGCAATGTGTAGCCCCTGTACCGCAATGAAGAGTAGCCCTTGCTCGCTGCAACTAGAGAAAGCCCACGTGCAACAACGAAGACCCAACGCAGCCAAAAATAAAATAAATTAATTAAATAAATTAAAAAAAAATAAGATGGGGGGAATTCCCTAAAAAAACCCAAAGAAACAAACAAAAAAAAACCCTGTAGCAAATGTTATGGCAGCATTATTCATAATCGCCCCAAACTGGAAACAACCCAAATATCCTTCAACTGACAAATGGGCAAATGAACATCTATACCATATATACATTTATACTCTGCAATAAAAAGGAATGAACACTGATACACACAAAACACAGGGGTGAACCTCAAGTGCATGATGCTAAGTCAAAGAAGCTAGACTCAAAAGCTACCAGCTATCTGATTCCACTTACCTGACATTCTGGAAAAGGTAAAACTACAGGGACAGAAAACAGGAGTGGTTGCCAGGGGCTGGGGGTAGGGGCGAGGGGTTGACTACAAAGGGGTGTGCAGGAATTTTCTGGGGTGATGGAACTGTTCTATGTCTCGAGTGTGGTATGTGTAGCTTGCAGAACTGTATGCTAAAAAGAGTGAAGTTTACTGTATGTAAATTATACCTTAGTTGGGAAAAAAAGTAATTCTGGCTAAAAATGTGGCTGGTGGGTCTAGGGCTTAAGGTGTCAGGAGACTAGTGACCGCAGAAGGAAGTTTCTCCCTTTCTCAGAAATGGCAAAGAAACGACTCAAGAGTTGATCGAACCCACAAGCAGTAAAACAAATGCAAGCCGACACAATAATAAAACACCATTTCCAACCTACCATATTAACAAAGATTAAATGGAACCCCCAGACTCTCAATTTGGTGAGAGGTAGTGACAATGAACTATTGTTCCCTGCTGGGGAAAGCCTAAATTAGTCTAACCTTTCTGGAAAATTATCCTGCAGCTTGTGTCAAAAGCTCTAAAAAATGTACATGCTTTAGGATACCTAGAAAAATGTTATTACTAGGTGATGGGTAACTGATGGCTATTTTGGGCTTACTTGTTAATTTAAAATTTTCATAACACAAACTTGTATTACTTTTTTTTTAAAAGATTTTTTGATGTGGACCGTTTTTTAAAAAATTTATTTATTTAATTTATTTATTTTTGGCTGTGTTGGGTCTTCATTGATGTGCTCAGGCTTTCTCTAGTTGTGACGAGCAGGGGCTACTCTTTGTTGCAGTGCGTGGGCTTCTCATTGCGGTGGCTTCTCTTGTTGCGGAGCACAGGCTCTAGGCGCGCGGGCTTCAGTAGTTGTGGCACACGGGCTTCAGCAGTTATGGCTCGTGGGCTGTAGAGTGCAGGCTCGGTAGTTGTGGCGCACAGGTTTAGTTGCTCCGCGGCATATGGGATCTTCCCGGACCAGGGCTCGAACCCGTGTCCCCTGCACTGGCAGGCGGACTCTCAACCGCTGCGCCACCAGGGAAGCCCTGATGTGGACCATTTTTTTGTTATAGTGTTGCTCCTGTTTTATGTTTTGGTTTTTTGGCCCTGAGGCATGTGGGATCTTAGCTCCCCAACCAGGGATCGAACCTGCACCCCCTTAATTGGAAGGCAAAGTCATAACCACTGGACCACCTGGGAAGTCCCAAACATGTATTACTTTTATAATACAACAATAAAAATTAATAAAAAAGAGAAAGTATCGCAGGAAAATAGTTATTCCCTTTAATGCGGTCCTTCTAAGAATGTATTCCTGAGGAGATAGTCCAAAACAATTTTGATTAAGAATGCATAAGAATATTAATTGCAGTGTTATTTATCATAACAAAAACTGAAAGCCACCTAACGGTAGCCACATTAGGAAGGGTTATGTAAACTGTGGTATGTCTGTTCCAAGGGAATGTTTTGTGTCTCTGATTTGAGTGACATGGAGTGTGATGTGCGACCCTACTTCCTTCCCTTCCTTGCTCACAAAGGTTGCCTGCTCTCCCTGTGACTCCAGTACCAACTGCTGAGCGCTTCAAGACACGCCCAGTCTCGTCTCTTACCGCGATGCTCCCTCCACACAGCCAACCAGACCAGACCGCCCCTCACCCGCTGCTGCCAAGCAGTAGGGGCCCAGCCTTCCTCGCCCCCACGCCTCCACTTCAAATCCTGCCCCCAGACCCACCGGATGGATCCCAAATGAGGTGAAGTCTTTCCACGACATTGCTGCTGGTGGCTTGTACTGTAGCCGTTCCTGGGTTCTTCCCTGTTCAAGGTAGCTCTTTTGTGAGGACAGAAACGGGGCCTTTCTTGGCATCTGGGCACACGGTTAACATCCCTTTGGTGTTACGTGTCAGGGACTGTTCTAAGTGTTTTATGGGTACAATTCATTCAACCTAACATCCCCATGGCACAGTTACTATTATCATCTCCCTTTTACCGACGCTTACCTCTGAAACATTTTACCTTATTTTACTCATGATTATCTTGGGAAACTGAGGCACAGAAAAGTTAAAGTCACACAGCTAAGCAAAAGAGTAAGATCGGAGCCCAGGCGGCCTGTCCCAGGCCCATGCTCACAAGCTCTACACTCTCTTGTCACTGACTTGAAGCTGGTGGCCACAGGAGAGCTGAGTCTGGGCCTGGGGCAGAGTCTGGAGCAGAAGCATGTACCCCAAACAAGTTCCGAGCTAGGCCTCTGGGCAAACAGGACAGATCTCCACAGGGACCAAGGAGGAGTCCTTGGCAACAAGGGGTCAGGAATCCAGGCCTGGAAGCCAGACAGCCAGGCGGGTGGAGGGCAGGGAGAAACTCAGGCAGACCTCTGCTCCCCGCTGAGCTCAGAAGTGTGCTCCTGCAGGCCAGCCGGGGAGGCAAGCAAGACTGCAAGCTTGGCTGGACAGAAGCTTGCAGGAAAAGCTAAGTCCCAGGACTTGGCTGGGGTGGAGGACAGGAGAATGAAGGGAGAGCTCCTTGTAATTCCCAGAGCAAAACTCGTTGTAGCAAATCAGGTGGGCATTCTCAGAGCTCAGAAACAGTTCCCAGTTCAACATACTTCAAAGTCAGTAAACTGTTATTCATTAGCAAACTTTCTTATTTAGGGGACTGCCAATTTAATGCTGACAAGCAGATAAGAAACCTGCTGGGATCCCCTCCCTGGGTGTTGTCCTTCAGGTCTGCACTCATTTCCTCCCACTCTGGCACATTTCTTTTACATCCCCCCACCGCCGCCCCCCGGCCCCGGGGTCGGGGGGGGTGTGTTCAAAATTCAAGGGCAATTAAATACTTTCTAATTTGCTTTCAGTATCTGTAGTGTTTTCTTACAGCAAATTGTTAATTGCTGTTTTGTACAGGAGAAAACTTTTAAAAACAGAATGACCTTGTTCCTCATTGACGTTTAACGTGGCCCCTTCAAATCATAGCTAGTGTCCCCACGTAAAATACCAAAGCAGCCAGTTCCACACTCAGCCCAAACTCAACGTTTCCTGTGCACCCACTTGCTCTCTTTGTGTCTGTATTCTGTCCATGAGACGTTAAGCTACTCTGAGGGCTGGGACCATGTTCTAATTTCTTCGTCCCAATATCTAGCACAGTACTCTGTGCCTAGTAGATATTTCTTTTAAATGTGAGAAATTAAAAACCTCAGTCAAAAGGGATGTTCTAAAGTTATAAAATACTTTTAAAGCTCTTAAATTCTCTTTAGTCAAAAATGTCTGTCACGTGCCATTTAAAATGGGAATGAAAGAAGTACAAAATACAACAACTGACCGTGGGGACATCCTGAGTGCTAGGAGCAGCTTGTAGCATGCTGCTTCTGTACCAACGCCGCAGATTTATGAGTGAGAAAGAGGTTGCAGCGAAGCATCTGCCTTCTACGCAGCTGATACTCAAGAACGCAGGCAGGGAGGGAGGGAAGGGAATAAAGAGACAGAACCACAGAATGATGCGAATGGAAACCCAGGCAGTACTACATCAGGCACCGATAGGAGATACGTGGAGAAGGAGGCAGCCTGTCGGAAGCGGCTTCTGGAAGAAGTGGGGGGCCTGCTGGGGGGAGCGAAGTGGAGGCCCAGGCCACGCGAAGGCAAGGAAGGACGAGTGAGTACAGGAGACGGTGGGTGGGAAACGGGGACACCAAACACCGGCTGCGCCACCGAGGGCCTCCAAAGCCGGGGGCATTTGGATCCGATGGAACAACCCAGCAGCTCGCAAATGCTGCTCTGAGATCAACAAAATGAGAAAAAGGTTTTCCACAAAGCTCAACCAAGTCAATGTGAGACTGCCCTGAACGGTGAAATTAAGTCTTCCTTTGTTTTGGTGCTAAAATGTTTTCAGTAACTGGCTTTTAAAGAAAATGCTCTTGGGCTTCCCTGGTGGCGCAGTGGTTGAGAGTCCGCCTGCTGATGCAGGGGACATGGGTTCGTGCTCCGGTCCGGGAAGATCCCACGTGCCGCGGAGCGGCTGGGCCTGTGAGCCGTGGCCGCTGAGCCTGCGCGTCCGGAGCCTGTGCTCCGCAACGGGAGAGGCCACAGCAGTGAGAGGCCCGCATACCGCAAAAAAAAAAAAAAAAAAGAAAGAAAATGCTCTTGTTTGGCAAAATAAAACCTAGCAATCCTATATCTCATCCCAGAATATTAATGGAAATCTCACTAGCCATGAAATCTGCTTAAGGAGACTGCAGGTTCTTGAGTGACAGGTGAAAGCAGCGTTTGGGGGAACTCAGTCCGGCAGCGGAGCTCAGGACAGACAGCTGACAGAACGGCGGCAGAGCCCCCGGCTTGCAGAACCACGCACGTCGGAATCAACTGCGCCTGCTCCAAGAGGCAGTCATGGTTGAAATCTAAGCATCAGCTGCAAGGGTTCCTTTTCCCCAGTGCAGGTTTACTAACGTCAAAGGATTCCATGTCTCTTACGTAGCTGTTTGGCTCACATTCAAGTGACGTGGGGTGTGACATGGGGGCAGGACGAGGACGTGCAGAGTGTCCTGTGAATAGAAAGGGGAGAGTCCAGGAGCTTCCTAATCATGAGAACAATTACCCAAAAGCCAGGGCCCTGGAGGAGCCAAACCTGTCCCGTCTGTCAAAGCCACTTACCTGAAAGGCTCGCACCACAGAGAGAACGGAGGTACCGGCCACTGCCCCGCTTGACCCCCAGAACTTTCTTATATACCATCTTGTCAGGGTGAGAGCCCTTTGTCTCACTTCACTGCCCCCTGGAAATGCTAGGGACTTAAGTTTGAATCATCTGGGCACAATCTCAACCCCAGCTGTGATATGAGTTCTCTTCTCTGACAGCCCAGCAGCAACTAATACAGAAACTCTGTCTTGTGGAAATCATTTCCATTAAAAGCAAAAGCAGGCTCTGATCAGAATTCACAGAGCGAGGATTAGGCTGGGGATCCCACCACGGTACACAGATCATTTCCATCTCACCATGGGGGAAGGGTGGATGGCGGCTGATGTTAGCTCAGCCCAGAAGGACTCTTTTCAAGAGGCAGGTGGGGGGCGGCTTGGTGCCTTGCCCACCCTTCCACGCCAGCAAATCAGGTCTCCGACAAGCCTGAGCATCTCCCTTTCCAGGGGGTCACACTGGGGGTCTCTTTGCCTTCCCCCGGAGAGTCTCTTTTGCCGGGCTCCCCGAGGGGCACAGCTTGGTCTGAGGATACAGAGGTGAACACAGAAGTGCTCAGGAAAGCTCAGAAGCACTGCCAGCCCCCTGGGGTGCTAAAGCTTCCCGGCTCCTCATGCCTGTCCAGGCAGCTCCACCTTGAGAAAGTCCTCATTACACCCTGTCCTAAACCCTGTATGCCCTGGCAAGTAATCAAACACCCAACCCTTTTATTCAAAAGAGGAGGAAACCTCTCTGATTCATAATAAGCATTTAATTCTCTTACATAAGCACACCTCTCTTCTAGAGCTACAGTCCTTCTCCCAGATCACAACTGCCATCGTCTTTTTAAAAAGACCAATATGTACAGAGATGCTTAGAGACCTTGAAACACCCTTAACAACAAGCACTGGGCAGGGGCTGGAGATATAAAGGTGAACAGATGCTGTCCTTACCCTTAGGGAACTTACAGTTTTAGAGAAGCAAATGGAAAATGACCAGGCAACATGAAAATGTGATCAAGACAGGTAACAGGTATAAACAAAGTGCTGTGGGAGCCCTAAGCGGGAGGGGGGATGGATGCGCTGGCCAGTGCAAGCTTCTCTGCAGCAGGATTTAGTTTCAGTCTTCAGCTTCCTGGAAACTAAGAAAGGTTTACAGGGGTGGGGGTAGAGCTTTTCTCTTCTGTAAGAAATGAGCCTGGATAATAGGCAAGCAGAAAGAACCGGAAGGCAAGTGAAAAGCTTCTAGAGGTGAAGTGGGAGCCACGCTTACTCGCTAAACTTACATACAAAGCAGTCTTCAGACTTCTGCTGAGGATATATTCTGGCCATTCTGACCAAGAGCAGAAGCATCAGCTACGGGTCCTCACTGGCAGCCACCGCACTGGAGGGCACCTAGTAGCGAAGGCCACACTAGGACTCGGTGCCCAGTATCCCCGGTCCCCAGTTGGGTAGAGGGCACGTCCCCCTCTCTGCCTCTGGCTACTTTCTGCCCCCTCTAATCACCCCACAATCAGAGTTTCTTTTTACAGCATTAACTTCTGGGCTGTTCCAAATACTCGAGCTGGCTCAAGCTGCCTTCTCTAATCCAAACTTTATCAGTAATAGATGGAATCTTTTGACCTCGGTCTGACTCGTGTGTCTATTTCTCAGTGGTTCAGAACTCAGAAGGCAGAGGAGTGTGATGGAACACGTCCCTTAAATCTCAACAGGGTGGGCAATCGGGGACCCTCAGCTCTTCTTCACCAATCATGTCCTTCACTTTGTTCACCATGTGATTCAGGGCTTCCCTTCCCAAGCAGCCTTCTTTCACT